>NC_061098.1:28056442-28118942 GCF_015104395.2 Macrobrachium nipponense | reverse complement strand
ATTTAATTCCTTACTTTTTGGTTTTCTGTTTAAAATATTTTTGGGCAGACTTTAAATGGTTAATTTTTTTATTAATGAATCTTTATAATTATGTGATGAAATGATGATTAAAGAGAACATCAGTCAACTTTATTCTCTTTCAACGTTCAACCTCATTTTGTAATTTCATTACTTAATGGTCGTGGACTGAGTTCTCTTTGATGGTAGATGACGAGACACTTTTGTTTTTATTTTCAGCTTTTTTATTTATTTATTTTATTTTCATTCCGAAAAGTAAGTCAATTCCTGTTTCGAAAGAGCGTATACGTTGTAAATGGGACGATTTCGTTATAAATAAAAAAAGATACGAAGATACATAATAACTATTTTATCAAATGGCAGTTATGAGAAAAATGGAGCACACCTGAACTATATCACTAATCCTTTAATAAGTTTATACTTTGCAATGGTTCTTATATTCCAGTGGCAAAAAACAGGTGTCCTTTATCTCGACTATTTCGGGGCTATCGAACGTCCTTCTCCCGGAGCCAATATCCTATTCCATTCAGTCCATTGGTGGCAGACATTAGCATACTATCAGGGCCTGAGGAAGGCGCCGGAAATAAATGGAGAAGAATGAGATGATTTTTGTTCTGTCTTCTCACTTCCTGTGAGAGGAGATTTTCGAAACGCTGCTTTATAAATATTTCAAAGGACGTCAGCTATAATAGATTCACATCAGCTGTGCATTTGACGTCTAGGCCACTCCCTTGTGACGCTCCTGATTGGCTGATGATAAGCCAATCACAGGGCTGGAAAATCTCAGTCTCGAGAGAGAATTCACATAGTCAGAATGCATGTTCCGCCTCTCCTGAGGGATACGTCTTTCAGGAGAGGCGGAACATACATCCTGCCTATGTGAACTCTCTCGAGAGACTGTGAATTTCCAGCCCTGTGATTGGCTTGTCAACAACCAATCAGGAGCGTCGTAAGGGACTGGCCTAGACGTCAAATACACGGTTGATGTGAATCTACTATAGCTTTATTCTCGTTTCTGTCAACGCTGGATAGATGCAGTATTATTAGTCCTGAATAATCAGTATTAGATTTTGACTTACTTTGATAAAAAAGATTAATTTACGGAAACTTATTTTTCGTTTGTAAATCATATATAGCTCTAATTATGATATATTGATAATACTTCCCTCCTGAATCACTCAGACTTAATAATTGCTATACAGGTATCTCTTTCTCTCTCTTTAACTGAAATGTCCAGGTAATATATAAAAACTCTTTATCGTTCATTTTGCGTCACAGAAATCAGCAGAGATAAAATGACTGAAGTTTAAAAGGTATAAATGTCAAAGGTCAGTGTCCAGAGGTCATCATCATCATCATCATCACTGCCAACAGCAGACGAACGCAACTGACATTTGATATCCACCTCAGAGGATTCGTTTCCTTCTTCGGTATTCCTTTGTTTCCACTGCTCGTCCTTTTGTCTTTTGTTTGTGTATGCATTCCCTCGTAGCTGAACTTTTGGTTGCTACCAAATTATGAAACCGAGAAAAATTGGCATAATTTCTAAGTATGACGTGGCTGGATTCGCATGAGGACGGAAAGTTTGCTTTAAGTGTGGACTGTAAGGGGCTTTTTTGTATTGATCAATATTGCCCCCCAAAAAAGATCGATGCTACTTTGGTTTGCTACGTACGCGTCACCTACTCCGAGGTGATAGTACTATACATGGCGGAAGCTCCTTGGGAGGGCTTCTTTAGTACTAGACCCTCGATGATCAAAGTATTTTATATACACCTATTTGTGTATTGCGTTGTGGATAAATTATATTAACATAAACTTGACATTTACCAAACGGTGCTTAGTGTCAGTAGCATCTCGCATTATAGGTGACGCGGAGACAACCAGAATGCTTTGTCAGTGCAGATACTTTCCCCATTGAACAAAGGACGTAAAGCATCTCTCTCCAGCGTTTCATATTTCTATTCCAGAGTTGATTCCCTTATTCATCTTCTCTCTCAGCGTCATTTCCCTTCTTAATCCAGTGCAGCTTTATATATCCTTAGAAATTCGTGCCCACATTCTCTGTCTCGTGGAGTTCTGCCATTTTTCTTTCCCTTGTGTCTTGACTGTGTCATTCTTATTCCACTCGAAATTGCCATTTTTTATTTTTTTTATTTTCTGTAAGAAATGGCTGCAATTCGGTTTTCCCTAACATGGCGGCCGCTTGGCAGGTCTACCGTTGTCGTACTAAACACGGCGGAATACATTTGACGCCCGAGGGACTAGTACTAAGCACGGCAAAATACATCTTAACCCCCAGGGGCTAGCACTAAACACGGCGAGATATATTTGAACTTCAAGGGCTATAGTACTATACACGGCGGGATACATTTGGCCCCCCAGGGGCTAGTACTAAACACAACGATACAGTGTAGGTGAGTCACTTACTAGCCTGTGGTTTAGTAGAAGCATGTAACGCACAAGATATCTATGATTTTAACCACTGTGAAATATGCGTATGGATGAACGTCCAGCATGGAAAACAAAATGTGCATTCAGGCGAGCCATTTCTCATGAACGCTCCACTGTTGTTAATGGTTTTTCCTGATTATTCTCCTTGTAATCTAAACCCTATAGTGAACTTATTGCGAATGAGAGACGGCAAATACTAATTATTATCTTATAATAACCTCATAGTAATTTATGGCTGCCCATGCAAGCTCTGTGGTAAACAAGGAGGACAGTGAATCACAGTTTTGAGTTTAGGCCTACATTTAGCTTTTACGTAAGCGACCTCCAAGAGGAACGCTTGGCGGCACGATTAGGTGGTTGCTAACGGTAATTCAAGGAACTGTTTTTCGCCTCGCAGTGAATAGGCCTTTATCTTAACCAAGACAAATGGGTGGTATTAATCCAATTCTGATTTCAAAGCTGATGTTGTGTTCTGTCAGTCGCCTTTAAGCGCAGTTCTAAGTGAGGTTTACCTCTTCAACAATGATGTCAGAGTTAGCTTCTGTGTGTGTGTGTGTGTGTGTGTGTGTTGTGTGTCAGTATTTTGTATACTCTGTAATGTTGCTTTGAAACGATATTGAAAACTGGAGTAATATTAATGGAACAATTAGGAATCCTAGATCCTATGGATTTTTTCATTTTATGCCTTTAGAGATGAACAAGCACCTTTGCCTCTCAGTAATATCCTTAACACTTCTGGAATCGATTACAGCCCTTGACATCATCTTGATCGCCAATATCCTGTTGTGATTCTCATTACAACTGTTGTTGTTGCTGTCGATGAGATTTTAGACTCAGCTGCAGGGCAGATAGCTCATAGTCTCAGTTGTCGTGTCGTGAGTTACGAGGCGTTACAAGGATTAGGATGTCTCAAAGACTTGTTAGCCCATCCTAAGAGGAGACATTGTGTGCTTACTGATCTGTAGGAGCAGGTTTTACTGTGCATTCAGTGTCCTCCTAATGATTTTGACTAGAATTCTTTTAAAGTCTTCCACACTGTTGCTGTTTACAATTCCTGGTAGCAGTTTATTCCACGCAGTACCATAATATATGATTGTCTTGTCCCTTAACAAGAATAAAGCAAAAGTTTTCCTTATAAATCCTATCTGTATATAATACTTTTTCGTCTGGGTAGAATATATATTTATATACAAATAAACTTGTAACCTCTGTAATCTATGCAAAAGGAAATAAAGTTGGTGCTCCTACGTCCTGACCGAATTGATAGCGTTGCATCTCTTGCAAAGTTGTGGATTGTTATAGTTTTAGTTTCGTGGCCAAACCGACAGAAAAGAAATAAGGTTTGCTGATCTTTGCCTTTGCAAGTTTGTGCTCTCTCTCTCTCTCTCTCTCTCTCTCTCTCTCTCTCTCTCTCTCTCTCTCTCTCTCAATCTGTCCGTTTATTTGGCCCCTTCACAACTTTTAACTGCCATCTTCTTTATTCCTAAACTAAAATATTAGTTTTATTTTGTAGATTTTAATCATGACGTTGGTTGTATTCTCTCTCTCTCTCTCTCTCTCTCTCTCTCCTCTCTCTCTCTCTCTCCTATTCAAAGGTCTAGTATTGCCAAGTGTAGAAGTAATATCAAGGCTCTCATAATGCAAGGAACTGCCACGGTATGATATTCAAATTTATGCATTGGATACAGTCCATATAGCAATATAGCTTGCGACTATATGGCCTTACGCAGTTCTGAACAATATTATTTGAAAACTAATATAGTCTTTTATCGTTTTTGGTGCATTATTTTTCAGTTTTTTTTTCATTTTATTTTTTTACTGATTTCAAGTTGAATTCCGGTATTTATCAGCACTACAAAAATACCAAAGTTCAGCAATAATAATAATAATAATAATGGTGGGCACAATTTTCAGTGTCGAAAATGATAACAATGATTGCAGGTCCACAATAATATCGCATGTGAAGTATATAAAGTGTTTAATGATAAGAGCTTTCGAACCCTGCACCAGGTTCATCCTCAGCAAAGTGAACATTATGAATTTAAAAATCTTTCGAAGTAAACTTCTGAATAGGACAATTATTCCACTGTGACGAACGCAAATGAAGGAAGCGCATCAACAGCCCAACTTAGGTTGATTCCGTTGTTGTTCGAATTCCTGCTGGTTATTCTGCTGGAACGTCTTGTTGGCTTGTGAATAATGCTGCACGGTGTCCCTTGGCGACTGCGGAGCTGTTAATAATGCTGGACATCACGTCCCCCGTGCTGTAATCTGTCTGAGGGAGGGAGAGCAGAAGAGGGGGCAGCATCAGGCGGAGAAAAAACAGAGCTGTCTACGATTAAAATTTTTAACAAAGTTTTTAAGAATGCAAAAATTGACTAATGGGTCTTCCCCAAACGAACGACTTGTTACCGTAAAAAGCTTGTCCTAAGTTTATGGCGGCACCTTCCACTAGTCTTCTTGTTTGGACATTGTTATTTTTAAAAATTATGTAAGATCCATCCCAATTCGGTCTATGGTTGTTCCTTAAAAGCATGGGAGACTATTGCATGTTCTGTGCATGAAAGTGCATATGCTCGTTTGTGTTCCCTTAATCGGGTCGGTAATCCTCTTCCACTTTCCCCAAAAATATTTTTCCTTGCAGTCATGACAGGGTATTTCGTATACTCCCGGAATGATAGTATTCTTATCGTTATTGTTGTTTCTGATTAGTTTATGGCTAATGGTGTTTGGGTATTTAAAAACTATTTTGGTATCTTTCTGGCTACTGTTAACGTAATTACATAATTTGTCGAGGTTGGGATTAAATGGGAGGGGTAAGAATCTGTTGGGTTTTTCCTTGGGGTTGTTAACAGGACGATAAAATGCTTTCTTAGCTCGTGAAATGGCTTGTCAATAAAATGATCGGGGTATCTTAGTCCTCTAAAAGTTGATCGTATGTGCTGAATTTCTCCATCGACACACTCCGGGTCGCATATTTTAAAAGCACGTAGGGCAAAGTTCATTACTACATTGCTCTTAATGTTATTAGCATGGAATGAATAAAAATGTATGTAACTTTCTGAGTTGGTTGTTTTGCGATACACCGAGAATTGAAATTTATAATTATTGTGATCTCTAATGACTAGTACGTCCAAATAATATAATAATAATAATAATAATAATAATAATAATAATAATAATAATAATAATAATTAATAATAATAATAATAATAACAAAAAATATAATAATAATTAATAATAATAATAATATAATAATAATAATAATAATAATAGGAAAAGTACTACAGAAGATGGATGCCGGCTACCAACTCAAGAAAAGAGGCAACAGAATCAACCATCTGATGTTCATGGACGACATCAAGCTGTATGGTAAGAGCATCAAGGAAATAGATACCCTAATCCAGACTGTAAGGATTGTATCTGGGGACATCAGGATGGAGTTTGGAATAGAAAAATGCGCCTTAGTCAACATACAAAAAGGCAAAGTAACGAGAACTGAAGGGATAAAAGCTACCAGATGGGAGCAACATCAAACACATAGATGAGACAGGATACAAATACCTGGAATAATGGAAGGAGGGGATATAAAACACCAAGAGATGAAGGACACGATCAGGAAAGAATATATCCAGAGACTCAAGGCGATACTCAAGTCAAAACTCAATGGAGGAAATATGATAAAAAGCCATAAACACATGGGCAGTGCCAGTAATCAGATACAAGCGCAGGGAATAGTGGAATGGACGAAGGCAGAACTCCGCAGCATAGATCAGAAAAAAAACCAGGAAACATATGACAATACACAAAGCACTACACCCAAGAGCAAATACGGACAGACTATACATAACACGAAAGGAAGGAGGGAGAGGACTACTAAGTATAGAGGACTGCGTCAACATTGAGAACAGAGCACTGGGGCAATATCTGAAAACCAGTGAAGACGAGTGGCTAAAGAGTGCATGGGAAGAAGGACTAATAAAAGTAGACGAAGACCCAGAAATATACAGAGACAGGAGAAAGACAGACAGAAGAGGGACTGGCACAACAAACCAATGCACGGACAATACATGAGACAGACTAAAGAACTAGCCAGCGATGACAATTGGCAATGGCTACAGAGGGGAGAGCTAAAGAAGGAAACTGAAGGAATGATAACAGGCGGCACAAGATCAGGCCCTAAGAACCAGATATGTTCAAAGAACGATAGACGGAAATAACATCTCTCCCATATGTAGGAAGTGCAATATGAAAAATGAAACCATAAACCACATAGCAAGTGAATGCTCGGCACTTGCACAGAACCAGTACAAAAAGAGGCATGATTCAGTGGCAAAAGCCCTCCACTGGAGCCTGTGCAAGAAACATCAGCTACCTTGCAGTAATAAGTGGTACGAGCACCAACCTGAGGAGTGATAGAAAACGATCAGGCAAAGATCCTCTGGGACTATGGTATCAGAACGGATAGGGTGATAACGTGCAACAGACCAGACGTGACGTGATTGACAAAGTCAAGAAGAAAGTATCACTCATTGATTCGTCGCAATACCATGGGACACCAGAGTTGAAGAGAGAGATGGAAAAAATAAAAGATAAGTATCAAGATCTGAAAATAGAAATAAGAAGCATATGGATATGCCAGTGGAAATCGTACCCATAATCATAGGAGCACTAGGCACGATCCCAAGATCCCTGAAAAGGAATCTAGAAAACTAGAGGCTGAAGTAGCTCCAGGACTCATGCAGAAGAGTGTGATCCTAGAAACGGCACACATAGTAAGAAAAGTGATGGACTCCTAAGGATGCAGGATGCAACCCGGAACCCCACACTATAAATACAACCCAGTCGAATTGTAGACTGTGATAGAGCAAAAAAAAAAAAAACAAAAAAAAGAAAAAAAAAAAAAAAAAAAAAAAAAAAAAATCAATAATGTAATAATGTATGAAATACTCAATTATTCAATAAAACAATATATATCCGGTCGGTCATCGTCAAGGATTCAAGTTATACAACAATTATATGATTGTTTTTTTAAAGAATTTTTAATATAATAGTATAACTGAGCGGCTGAGTATAAATCAGTATAATCTCATTTATGATTGAGTGATATTTAAACTGACTGTTAATCCAATGATATCCATATCCATTATGATACTGATACATCGTTTTGGAAATGATAAAGATTTACTGGTATACATTCGGTCATTGTTGATATATCTTTTCTTTCCCCGCCATTGAATCATTTTATTTAAAAGATAGTCTAGTAAAGATATTTTCTTTTATATGCCTAATAATAAGACATATTTGCGAAGGATTTGAATTCATAACTGATTTACACTTTCGTGGTATATACAATATTTTTTTTGTTTATGTTCTTTTATATAAAAATAGTCTAGCACTGATACTCATTCAGTTATATTCCTAATAATAAGACTTTATAGAGAAGGTTTTGATTCATACTGATTTTCTCTTTGGTGGTAAATACAATTTTTCTATTTTTTTTTTTTACGATAATCTTCCTAACTACTGAGAACACAGCAATTGATTCTTGTTATTTTCCAAGTTTTCTTTTTTCTTTTTTTGCAATTAACTATTGTGAAATCCATTTCGAAGAGAGAGAGAGAGAGAGAGAGAGAGAGAGAGAGAGAGAGAGAGAGAGAGAGGAAAATATGTATGCATGTACATATATATATATATATATATATATATATATATATATATATATATATATATATATATATATATATATGTATTTTACACACTCACACACACACACACACACACACACGCACACGCACACACACACACACACACATATATATATATATATATATTTATATATATATATATATATATATATATATATATATATATATATATATATATATATATATATATATAATATAAGTCATATCACATTACCGTGATTCATATACATTCATCGAGCTACAAATGTCCTCTAATATCTAATTCACTCTACATCGGAATTTATATATTTCATATATGCTTAACCGAAGGGGTATTTTATTTGGCGATAATAAAATTGGTGGCGCCCAAGCACGAACCCAGGACACCATACAAATCCAGGAAAGTCAGTGAAGCTTTTACCCACTTCGCGGTTGGTGGAGTGGGTAAAAGCTTCACTGACTTTCCTGGATTTGTATGGTGTCCTGGGTTCACGCCTGGGCGCCCCACCCCACCAATTCTATTATCGCCTAATAAAATTCCCCTTCGGTTAAGCATAGATGAAAATATATTAATTCCGAGGTAGAGTGAATTAGATATTAATTAAAGGACATTTGTAGTTCGATGTTTGTATATGAATCACGGTAATGTGATATGACTTATATTTTATTCTATATATTATAATATCTATCTATATATTATGTATACTATATATAAATTATATATATCTATATAGCATAATATATTATATATATATCTATATATAAATATATATATCTATATTAATATCTACCTATAATATCAATAATAAATACTAATATATATAAATATACTATATATTATATAGATACTATAATAATATAGCTATATGATCTTATATATATATATAATGATATTATATTCTATATATATATATAAATATAAATATAGTATATATGATATTGTCTATTATTATTATATATATGTATATCTATATAATATATATATCTCTATTACATATATATATTCTATATATATATCTGTATATATATCTTATATTTATCTTATATGTATGTCTATAATGACTTATCTACGTACGTATGTATGTCTGTACGTATGTAGCTGGTGCTTGCGAGAGGATTACTACTGCATATTGAACGGCTTTTGCATAGCTTAATGGCTTGACACTTTTCCCATTTAACCCGAGTTGATTTCCCGCTTGGTGTCCACGCTTGAGTTTGCAACTACTTTTTGCAACTGCATTCATAGCACATTTAATTACTCGGCTGTGTGTCTGTTGGTTGAGCAGTTCTTATGTAAAGTAATTTGTATGAATATGAATGATATGTTTATTATGAATCATATATATAATATATAATATATATATAATATTATAATCTAATATATATTATAATTATATTAATATATATTGATCTTACATAATATAAGAATAGTATGTATATATTAAAAAAAAAATTTAAATTTTTATATATATATTATATAATAATATTATATATATGTTTTGTGTGTGTGTATAATATATATATGTATGTGGGTATATATATATTGGATATATATATATATATATATATATATATATATATATATATATATATACTATATATATATATATATATATATATATATTTTTATATATATAGGTATGTATATATAAAAATATATACATTTATATATATATAATATACTATATATATATATATATATATATATATATATATATATATATATATATATATATGTATATATATATATATATATATATATATATATTATATATATATTTATATATATATATATATATATATCTATATATATATATATATATATATATATATATATATTATATAGATATATATATATATATATATATATATATATATATATATATATATATATATATATATATATATATATATACTATATATATATATATATATATATATATATATATATATATATATATATATATATGTGTGTGTGCATATATAATATATATATATATATATATATATATATATATGCCATATGTATATAACATATATATATATATATATATATATATATATTATATTCTATATATATATAATATATATATATATATATATATAATATTATATATGTATTATATTATATATATGTATACATATATAATAAAAGGAGCCCATAAAAAACGCCAACACCAAAATATAGAAAGAAGCACTATATTTCAGAGACTGATGTCTCTCCTTTCAGGTAGGTTAAAGAATGAGAAAAGTTACAGAAAAGGCGGTATTTACACCAAGAGATCCATCCACAGGTAGCCTTGTTTTACTAAGTCACCCCAGATGATAATTCTTCTTTAATCTTCTTAAGCGTTGGTCGAAAGAAGATTTTATCTATGATATCTGAATCCCAGGCGCCCTCTGAGATGTTCGTACCTGTCTTTGTTTAATCAAGGCTGACTATCATCTGGCTTTTGTACCGACATTTGCTGAAATATAGTACTACTTACATTCTATATTTTGGTGTTTCTACGGGCTCCTTTCTATTAGATGGAATTCTGTTGTAACAACATTTTTACCAGTGGATATATATATATATATATATATATATATATATATATATATATATATATATATATATATTATATCTAATTTTTACTTGCATACAAACACACACACCACACACATATATATGCGTGTAATAATTCGAAATGATCCACCATTATTGTAGCACGTACTCAGAATTCACCCCCATTATTCTTCCTTCACCATAAAGGCTTCATTTACTAAGCTACAATTGACAGCAGGCGTCTCAATTTATGTTCTTGTTTATTTATCCTTCTGTTCATCTATATTTGTTTGTTTGTCTTTCACGATTTGATAACTGACACTGTAATCTAAATTATTTTCTCGTTTTATGTGACAGTCCGCGTAGACAGTCCTTAAACTCTTAAAAGCAAAGTAACATTAATAGGTGAAAGCAACTGTATTGTCTTATGTCTCATTGAATTTGTTACACAATTTACTGTCTGCTTTATAAAACTGCTTCCAGATCCCAAGTGAAAGTCTCTTGAAGCTTCCAAAGTTAAGTATATCTCTGCTTAACCAGACCACTGGCTGATTCACAGCTCTCCTATAACTTGCCACAGGGATTAGATATTCTTACGAGGCTAGGAAACAGTTGGTTACCTCGCAACCGGACCTACAGCTTATTGTGGGATCCGAACATCATTATACCGTGAAATGAATTTCTAATCACCAGAGGGCCAAATTCCTTTGAATAATTCCCACGCTTAACATTTTGTTCAAGTTGGAAGTTTCTAAAAATACTGAGATAAGTGGTAGGCTATTTCTTATAGTCATCAGGGCTGAAAGGAAAATTGTGTTTTATTTAGCTTCGGAGAGGCTGCTGCCGATCGTTATTGCCAGAATCTATGTGATTCAAGCTCTGGGGTTTTTTGTTCTTAAGGAAATATGTTTTTGTTTTGGAGTCCTCCTTTTATTGAGATAATACCCTCGGGTATTCGAGCATTCTGATACTCGGATATACCGATGGAATCACTTCACTTTGCACAAATTAGACTTTGAACGTTGGGTGTGGTAAAACTGAAAGCAAAACGTGATTTTTTAATTGTTTTTTAATTTCTAAATTTTATTTATTTATTTTTGCTTATTTTTTAGTGAGCATGCTAAACGGAATCTTAGGTTTTTTTTTCTATAAGCCATTTTTAGTTCACAAAAATTGTATCGAAATTGCTTTATTGCCCTAAATGTGGGATTATTTTGTACTTTACAATGAGATACAAATGTTTTGTAATGTTTAATTTCACCAGAATGCATACTGTTGGGGCGGTTTCCTTACTTAAATTCTACGCATAACTCTCTGTCTCTCTCTCTCTCTTTGTCTGTCTGTCTGTCTGTCTGTCTGTCTGTCTCTCTCTCTCTCTCTCTCTCTCTCTCTCTCTCTCGCAAGAATTAATATTCTCTGTTTGGATACGACCTCTAATAAATCTTTGACTAAGGGTTTCTGAAATGTATTCTCTCTCTCTCTCTCTCTCTCTCTCTCTCTCTCTCTCTCTCTCTTTTAGACATTTCAAGAAAAAACTATGACCGAGATTAACGCCGTTCATCTCATCTTTCCTCGATGTCTCCTCTTAGGATGGACTAACAAGTCTTCGAGACATCTAATCCTTGTAACCCCTTGTAACTCTTATTTCCTGGCGAGGACGAGACGCTTTTCTGTTTGCTGACTCTTCTCTTGCATTGAAAGATCTGCATTGAAAGCAGCATCGGTTCCATTCAAGAAGGATCAGAAATGAGTGCCAAGATATTGTTGACTCCTTCATGACTGATCAGCTGCAGACGAGAATATAATAATAAAAAACTTAACTAATAACTTGTTTTATTGGGCTGTACCAGAACGCACTTACCTACAATGATGCTGAACCAGCTTACTACCATTTAAGCCTCTCCCTACAATAAACTCTGCATTGTGTTTATCTCTCTCTCTCTCTCTCTCTCTCTCTCTTTCTCTCTCTCTCTCTCAGTTTGTAGAGTGGGCAGGCTAAATGCCAGGAATAGAAATGGGTGTGAATGGAAGCATTTATACAGTTTTGTGTTACGATTTTTATTTTGAAAAGGCTTAATTTCGCTTTTATTTTCATTAAAGGAAAGGAATTTTCAATCTTGACAAAAAAAAATGGGAAAGTACCAAAGATTTATTCTCACTAAATCCATTTGCCATTTGCTGTGAAGTGAGAGAGAGAGAGAGATAGAGAGAGAGAGAGAGAGAGAGAGAGAGATAGAGAGAGAAGAAGGCTACTGATATCAAAACCCTCCCTCCCCCTCCCCCCTCCCCGCCTCCCCCAAATCGATATTGTTCCTGCTAAACAGTGGCGTCGTCCCGCGACAAACACAAGACAAGCGCCTCAGTGGCGTGATCGGTATTGTCTTTGCCTGCCACCTCGGTGGCCGCGAGTTCGATCCTTGGGCATTCCACTGAGGTGTGAGAGTGTTTATTTCTGGCGATAGAGGTTAACTTTCGACGTGGTTAGGAAGAACGTATAAAGCCGTTGGTCCCGTTGCTGAATAACCACTGGTTCCCATGCAACGTAAAAACACCATACAATCAAACAAAGACAAAGACACATCACGGGTCTTAAGCTAAGTTTTGACAGATCCTCTCTCTCTCTCTCTCTCATCTCTCTCGTCTCATCTCTCTCTCTCTTATTTCGAAGTCACTTTTCTGAACATAAAAGTTCCGCCCATGGTCTAACTCGTGACACTATTCATTATCTTTTTATTACGCATTTTCGCTTTTGAAGTAATCATATTATCCACGCGTACGCTTCCGGTAATTACCAAGTGATTAATGAGCATTTTTGATACAGTTAATCGCACTTGTCATTAATAATCAAAAAAGAAAAAACAGGTTAATGAAATTGATTAATATTAGTCTGTCAATTTTCATGATAATGATTATCAGTATTCATTAAAGTAATGATGTACGCATTACGTAATGTAACCTTTAATTGACCTTATTAGGGGAAGGCGTCATTTAATTTGGATGTTCATTAGTCATATTATTCATTTTAATGTCACGTATTTCACGCGTAACTTTAATAAGCCTGTCATTTTTGTTTAGTCGTATCCCTTATTCAGCAATGTTTCTTTGCTTCCATCTTACTTTCTTCAACACAACTTTCAAACCTTTTATTGTCGACTTCCGTCTCGACGCTGAATGACCTCATACGTCCCAGTGCTTCGCCTTTGGCCGGAACCCTATGTTCAGTTTAATTTATTCCTCGTAAAATAGTGACTACTATTAAATTTGTTGATAAAGTAAAAAAAAAAAAAAAAAAAAAAAAAAGAAAAAAAACGACTGAATTTACAGCAACTCTAGAAAATGGGGAAAATATTGTTAAATAAAATGAATGTATTAAAATCGTTACACTTTTAAAACTAGAAAGTGTTTCTTGAATTTCGTTTATTTTGTATTTTACGAAATCAAGTGAGATATATTAACGCAACTATTTTTTTTTCCTTTACTGAAAATGCTGTAAATCTGATATATAGATATATATATATATATATTTATATATATATATATATATATATATATATATATATATATATATATATATATATATATATATATACATCGACGGTCAAAACATCGAATCGGAGAGAGAGCAAACGAGCGCTGTCCTGTTTTGGAAAGGTTGCTTATATACCCATATTCCGCTCAGGCCGACCATGTTTGCCCGCAGGGCAAAAAAAAAAAAAGAACCTAAGGCCTATATTGTTTTTGAGTAAACGAACCCATTACCGATGTAAGCGCGGAGATTACCGTTGTTATTTTTATATTCAAAGTCAAGGTTTATAGAATACATATTCTAGAGACTTTGTTTAGAGTATTTACGGTCCTCGGGCACTGGCTGTTTAGAATGCATAATCTAGAGACTTTGTCTAAAGTCACTGTGTATTTCAGTCGAGGCTTAGCGAGCAAAGTCGTTTCCATAACTACAGATCCTCAGATAATCACGGATGAACCAGAAATGCATCATATGCAGCGGCTTATCCTTTCCGAGTCTTTTCACATTCATATAAATACGCTCATCTGTTCTGAAAGTATATTTAACTGTAAAAATATGAAGCCTTAAGAAAGGATCCAGGGGTATTATTGAATTACTTCTTAGAGATCGTTCTTGCTTATGAACACAATGATATTAAATGATAAACGAAGAAATTTAAACTACATCCATTTTGTTCAGTCGATACCGTTACTGGTTTTTCTCTCGCGTTATTTTCAGTTCAGTGGTGTCGTTTTTATTGTCGATACCCTCTACGTTTTCTTTATGTCGCTTCCCGTTTTCTTTACGCAGGTGGTTGTTCAGTTGAGTTGTTATTACTGTCTGATTACTCCACGTTTCTTTATGTCGCTTCCCGTTTTCTTCATGCAACTAATTGTTCAGTTGTGTTTTTATAATGGTCGTCATCCTCTACGTTTTCTTTATATCCCTTCCCGTTTTCTTCACTCATCTGGTTGTTCAGCGGTACTTTTATTACTGTCGATACCCTCTACGTTTTCTTTATTCCCCTCCCGTTTTCTTCATACAGCAAGTCGTTCAGTGTGTTTTTTATTATGGTCGTTATCCTCTACGTTTTGTTTTTTTTTTTTCTTTTATTTCCCTTCCCGTTTTCTTTACGCAACTAGTTGTTTCAGTTGTGGCATTATTATTGTCGTCATCCTCTACGTTTTCGTTATTTCCCTTCCCTTTTTCTTCATACAGCAAGTCGTTCAGTAGTGTCGTTATTATTGTCGTTAACCTATACGTTTTCTGTATTTCCCTTCCCGTTTTCTTCATGCAACTGCGTCTACAATTTTCCGACTGGTCTGTGAGACGGCCACCCGTTCTCATACAGCTTTACCTAAGGAAATCTTTATCCGGCCTGGAAATCCTTATTGGAAACGAAGGATATTTCCAGGGACATTCGAATTTACATGAATGCTGGTCACATTCAGTTATCCACATGGAATAGGGTTGGCTGGTTCTCTTTACGTCAGGCGAATATCGTATAATTCTACGCTCTATCGAGTCTTTCCAATGTCTTCTCATTTGCGTTTCGTGACGGCTGGAAAATTGCTTGAGTTGGAGTTTTCCGTTAAGCAGTTGATGGTCAATTTAGGTAGAAATGTTTTCATGTTGTTTTAGTTTCCAGTTCCTTTTAGTTTTCTGCAAAAGAAAACCATTGTGCAGGCTTCCCCAGATCTTAGAAACTACTGAAGCTAGAGCGCCTGAAAATTATTATGTTTTTTTTGATCCCCATACAACCCTCCGGTCATCAAACGCACCAAATTGCAGCCCTCTAGCCTCAGTAGTTTTTATTTGATTTAAGGTTAAATTTAGCCTTGATCTTACTCTTAGCAGCGCTATAGGTACCATGGCTGAGCTTCACGGGCCGCTGCTAAGAGTTTTATGGGCCGTGGCTGAGGCCACCACCGGACAGAAATCTTTATTTTTTACTTGTTTGAATAGCATATGATTTAATGAGATTTGTATCAACACAATGTCAGGTTATATGAAGACGGTTTTTGCTGATTGACAAATGTTAACTTATGATTTATTGGATAAAGTAAACTTCCATCAAAGGATATATTAGGTATTGGTATATCTTCCTTTTTCTTTTCAGCTTTCAGCTACATGGCCTTAGGGCGAATGGGTTACCGGTAAGGTAAGTTCGGAATCATATTTAAAATAGGATTTTGAGAATGTTTGTTTTCAGTATTATTCTTAATATATTCTCTGTCTGTCTGTCTGTCTGTCTGGATAACGCAGAGGTCTGCCATTTTTCTTTTTTTATTTATATTTATTATTATTTTTTTTTTCCGAAAAGATGTTAAATTCATTGTAAATTAATGTTATTGTTGTAAATCACGATGGCATGTTTAACTTGCAATCGGTTTTGTTTTTTATGTTTTTTGTTTATTTTTATTTATTTATGTATTTATTCATTCATTTACTTATTTATTTGGATATTTATTTATATTTTTGTTGCAGGAAACATGCGGCGCTTCCCTCTGAATAATATGTTATTTCCTAGATGTCAATACGCGTTTCCAACAAATAATACCATTTAATGTTCGACCACGGACGATTTTGGAATAATCAAGCGGTCGTTCAACGAACCCAATTACGAAGTTCACCAAACCGCACATGCGCAGTCTGTTTAGGGAAAATATTGTAATTAAAGGAAAATTATTTGGCCTTCACATATCCAACTTTGAGGTCATTAAGGCGTTGACATTCAACAAAACTTACACGAGATGTTGAATTACTTTCGTAATGAAGACAGATCTAATGAAAATGTAATTTACTTATAGAGTAGCGAACGATTATTTGATTTATATAGATTAGATTAAAACCCTACACGAGATGTTAATTTACATTCGTTATGAAGACAGATTTTAATGAAAGTGTAATTTACATGAATAGAGAACGATTATTTACATTTCTATGGATTACAGTTTGCATCACTAACAATTCTGACTTTGATATTGTCGACAGAGGCAGTTGGTTGTTTAAAGGACATTTTAATTAAATTTGACGATGGAATTAACCCCGTCTCTATTCTGGTTCTGAGGTGAGGTTTCAGTGAATACAAATATTATTCTGTATTCGTAATTATAGCCTAAGGGACTTTTAAAATGATGTCCGATTAATGGATGATTTGGAGTTTAATGAAAGAATGACTCATTAAGACCAGTTTTTCATTGATTACAGCTTTGAAGTGAAAGATGCCTGACATTAATGACTGGAAGGTATTTCAAAGTTATTCAGATATTATTAAGTTGAGAATGAATTTTTAACTAGTTCAGATTCTAGAGAGAGAGAGAGAGAGAGAGAAGAGAGATAAGAGAGAGAGAGAGAGAGAGAGATCGAGAGAAGAGAGGAGATCGGAATTCTCTGAAGTATTAAATGTGAACGCAAATATGATTCACAGGATGTCTCAAAGACTTACTAGTCCATCCTAAGAGGAGATATCGTGTGCTCACTCAACTCTAGTAGCAGATTTTACTGTTCATTCATAGTGTCCTCCTAATGATTTTGTCTAGATTTCTTTTAAACTCTTCTTCCACATTGTTGCTGTTTACAACTTCTTTCTGGTGGCAGTTTATTCCATGTGTCACATATCTTGTATGTAAAGAAGTTCCCACAGATAGGAATGTGTTTGTAATCTCTTGCAGCTTTAAGTTCCATCCATTATTTTTTGTCTGGTTTTCGTGTAACGTGAATGGAGAGAGAGAGAGAGAGAGAGAGAGAGAGAGAGAGAGAGAGAGAGAGAAGAGAGATCTTACATAAGCAGTTTTGTATTTAGTAATAAAAATGAATGTCCGCCCCCGAAAGGAATGTATATATCCCCCCTTTTTCCCCCACCTTCTTCTTACATAACTTTCAGTTTTCCCTTTGCGAACCTATTTTGTGTTCCGGGAGCTGGCTTGAGGATAAAGTATGTATTTATGAAGTATATATTATTGTAGGTAGGTAACTTCCAGAAACAGTGAAAAAAACATTTCAATTTGTTTTCTCTTTTTTTTTATTCCCAGGATAGCAGTTTCAGACAAATGTTTTTGAGATGTTACTTCTAATTTTTTTTTTTTACTCTATTTTTTACTTAGTTTTTTGAGAGGACGGTAAAGTAGGGGGTGGGGGAATATTGTATTAGCAATATCGTAAAGAACAGAAACTACATAAACAATTCTCATTCCTTTTTTAACTGATGCATGTTTGCAATATATTCTTTTCCTCTGAAATTCTTGGCTGTAATTCATTTCCAGTGTGAGCTCTGGGAACTATAATTAGACTTATAAATTCACCTCTTTTGTTTGATTGAAATGGAAGTTTAATGTTTTAAGGTGAACTAAAAAAATTAATAAATCTATAGATAATAAATAAGAAATAAAAAAACAAAAAACAAAATAAAATTGGAGACCAAATAATATCGAAAATATAAGAAAAAATAATAAAAAAAAGAAGAGAAAAAAAGGTAATAGCAAACTTGGAGACCAAGTAATAATAATAACATAATAATAATATAATAATAATAATAACTCATAATAATAATAATAATAATAATATAATAATAACAGAGACAGGAGAAAGACAGACAGAACAGAGGACTGCACAACAAACCAATGCACGGACAATACATGAGACGACTAAAGAACTAGCCAGCGATGACAATTGGCAAAGGCTACAGAGGGAGAGCTAAAGAAGGAAACTGAAAGAATGATAACAGCGGCACAAGATCAGGCCCTAAGAACCAGATATGTTCAAAGAACGATAGACGGAAATAACATCTCTCCCATATGTAGGAAGTGCAATACGAAAAATGAAACCATAAACCACATAGCAAGTGAATGTCCGGCACTTGCACAGAACCAGTACAAAAAGAGGCATGATTCAGTGGCAAAAAGCCCTCCACTGGAGCCTGTGCAAGAAACATCAGCTACCTTGCAGTAATAAGTGTACGAGCACCAACCTGAGGGAGTGATAGAAAACGATCAGGCAAAGATCCTCTGGGACTATGGTATCAGAACGGATAGGGTGATAAGTGCAAACAGACCAGACGTTTACGTTGATTGACAAAGTCAAGAAGAAAGAAAGTATCACTCATTGATGTCGCAATACCATGGGACACCAGAGTTGAAAGAGAAAGAGAGGGAAAAATGGATAAGTATCAAGATCTGAAAATAGAAATAAGAAGGATATGGGATATGCCAGTGGAAATCGTACCCATAAATCATAGGAGCACTAGGCACGATCCCAAGATCCCTGAAAAGGAATCTAGAAAAAACTAGAGGCTGTAAGTAGCTCCAGGACTCATGCAGAAAGAGTGTGATCCTAGAAACGGCACACATAGTAAGAAAAGTGATGGACTCCTAAGGAGGCAGGATGCAACCCGGAACCCCACACTATAAATACCACCCAGTCGAATTGGAGGACTGTGACAGAGCAAAAAAAAAAAAAAAAAAAAAAAAAAAAAAATAATAATAATAATAATAATAAAAAGAGGCATGATTCAGTGGCAAAAGCCTTCCACTGGAGTCTGTGTAAGAAACACCAGCTACCTTGCAGTAATAAGTGGTACGAACACCAACCTGAAGAAGTGATAAAAACGATCAGGCAAAGATCCTCTGGGTCTATGGTATCAGAACAGATAGGGTGATACGTGCAAATAGACCAGACGTGCCGTTGATTGGCAAAATCAAGAAGAAGTATCACTCATTGATGATGCAATACCATGGGAAACCAGAGTTGAAGAGAAAGAAAGGAAAAAAAATGGATAAGTATCAAGACCTGAAAATAGAAATAAAAAAGATATGGGATATGCCAGTGGAAATTGTACCCATAATCATAGGAACACTAGGCACGATCCCAAGATCCCTGAAAAGGAATCTGGAAAAACTAGAGGCTGAAGTAGCTCCAGGTCTCATTCAGAAGAGTGTGATTCTAGAAACGGAGCACACAGTAAGAAAGTGATGGACTCTTAGGAGGCAGGTTGCATCCCGGAACCCCACACTATAAATACCACCCAGTCGAATAGAGGACTGTGATAGAAAAAAATAAGATAATATTAATAATAATAACTACGGCAATGAGTAATAATACTGTGGGTATCGTTGCTATTCTCAGTGAATCTTTATAAAAAAGATTTATTTGCAAGGTTAATCAGAATTATATTATCCATCAAAATTAATCATCTATATACCTTGGAATTTATTGAGTTGATAATGTGAGTATTTCTAAATGTGATTCTTCGACATTCACGTCCATAATCGATTACTAAATGACGGGAATTTCCTTATGGAATATATTTATTTATTTATAATTATTTTATTATTTTTTTTCTATTGCAGAATTAGTCTGATTTTATGCTTCATCATCATTTTCTGGTTTAAACTCCAGAGAAAAAATATGCTGGGTAACTATGCATTGCCTAAGTAAAGTCGAAATCTATGCCTACATCTCTATATTGATGCATTACTCTCTAAAACATAAAAAGACAGCGTTTAGTATATTAGGCGTAGGTATATAAGACGATAACGATACGTGGATGGGTGACCACATAAGCTGTTAGACGCCCAGAGAGAGAGAGAGAGAGAGAGAGAGAGAGAGAGAGGGGGGGGGGGGGATTCTCTGAAGTATTAAATGTGAGCGCAAATATGATTCACAAAATCAGTGGAGAAGAGAGAGAGAGAGAGAGAGAGAGAGAGAGAGAGAGAGAGAGAGAGAGAGAGAGTTACAAGGATTACAAAGGATTAGGATGTCTCAAAGACCTTACTAGTCCATCCTAAGAGGAGATATCGTGTGCTCACTCACCTCTAGGAACATGGTTTTACTGTTCATTCACAGTGTCCTTCTAATGATTTTGTCTAGCTTTCTTTAAACTCTTCTTCCACACTGTTGCTGTTTACAACTTCTTTCCGGTGGGAGTTTATTCCACGTGTCCTATCTTGTATGTAAAGAAGTTCCCACAAAGGGAGTGTTGCATCTCTTCAGTTCTAGTTGTCTGGTTTTCATGTAACGTAAATAGAGAGAGAGAGAGAGAGAGAGAGAGAGAGAGAGAGAGAGAGAGAGAGAGAGAGAGAGGTCTCTTACAAAAGCAGTTTTGTATTTTTGTAATAAGAATGTCCTCTCGAAAGGAATGTATATATATTTCCCCCACCACCTTATTGTTACATAACAAAAAAATTTCCCCAGTTTTACCAGTTTGCCCTTTGCGAACCCATTTTGTGTTTTGAGAGTTGGCTTGAGGATAAAGTATATATTTTTGAAGTATATATTTTATTGTAGGTGGGTAACTCCCACAAAACAGTGAAAAAAAAACATTAAAATTTTTTATCTTTTTTCCTTGATTTTTGTGAGGACGGTAAAGTAGGGGGAATATTGTATTAGTAATATCGTAAAGAACAGAAAAACTCCTTTTAAACAACTCTGGATGGCATTTCTCATTTCCTTTTTTTGAATTGATGCATGTTTGCAATATATTCTTTTCGTCTGAAATTCTTGCCTGCAATCAGTTTCCAGTCTTAGCTCTGGAAACTATTATTATTACATATAAATTCATCTCCTTTGTTCGATGTAAATGGAAGTTCAATGTTTCAAGGTGAACTAAAAAATTAATAAATCTATAAAAAATAAATAAATTAAGAAATAAGAAAAAAACCAATAGCAAAAAAAATAATAAGACAATAAAAAAGAAGAGAAAAAAAGACAATAGCAAAATTGTAGACCAAATAATAATAATAATAATAATAATAATAATTAATAATAATAATAATAATAATAAAATTAAAATTAAAATAGAAAATAATAAAAAACGAAGAAAAAGGCAATTGCAAAATTGGAGACCAAATAGTAATGATAATAATAATATCCAAGATATTTCACAGCTGTATTTTCCATTGTTCGCTTTTACCACTCTCCTCAAAGATCACGTTGAAAGCTGAGGTCTTCATTACGCCCTTGGGAACTTTGTTCTCAATTACCGGTGGTGTTGTCGTTCCCTCGAGCTGTTAATTATAGCCATCTGCCCGGGTGCCTTTTTATATCTTGACTCCATTTTTATATGGATGGTTTTACCGTCCTCTCTCTCTCTCTCTCTCTCTCTCTCTCTCTCTCTCTCTCTTGCGGAAAGTTGCCTTGTCCTAGGCTACAGCTAACAAGTCTTTGAGACATCCTAATCCTTGTACTCCTTGTAACTCTTACTCTCTCTCTCTCTCTCTTTCTCTCTCTCTCTCTCTCTCTCTCTCTCTCTCTCTCTCTCTCTCTCTCTCTCTCGCGGAAAGAGTTGCCTATTCTTAGGCTAAAATTGAAACTATTCAATAAAAGCAATTGATGGCGACAATTACTGCAAGTGCAAGAAAAGTCTGCATTCTCAAAAAAAAACTGGTTTAGTGAATCACCAGAAATTATTGCAAAAATGTCCACTGCGTCAACAAGCCTTCAGAAACTCACAACACTTCAAATCTGATTTCGTTGCATAAGTTAAAATTATGAATTCTTTTAAAAATGTGAATTTCAAAACTAAACAAAAAACATAAGTAAAAGAAAAGCATATAAAAAAATTTAACACTTCAAGAAATGAATTGGTAACATTTGGCATCTCTCTCTATTCATGTTTTATTTGTACGACAAACTTTAGGCAAAAGTGCACTGGATGTCTCACAAAACGCAAAAAAAAGAAAAAAAAAAAACATTTATATTCCTAATATACACCAACTCACCGAAATAATAAGATATAATTTTATTTCCCTAATATAAACCAACACACACAAATAGTAATATATAATGTTATATTCCCAATTTAAACAACTCACAGAAATAATAAGATATAGTTTTATGTTCCTAATATACCAACTCACAGAGATAATAAGATATAAATTTATATTCCTAATATACCAACTCACAGAGAAAATAAGATATAAATTTATATTCCTAATATACCAACTCACAGAAATAATAAGATATAGTATTATGTTCCTAATATACCAACTCACAGAAATTAGATATAATTTTATATTCTAAATATACACCATCTCACAGAAATAATAAGATATAGTTTTATATTCCTAATATACACCATCTCGAGAAATAATACGAGACATCTGAATACCTCGACGAACATTTTTCCTTGACGTGAGAATCTTTTTTTCTTTTCCAGAACTACTTGATTACCTTAACTGGTTGGCTAAAATTCCCCAGAAGTTATGACACCGAGGAGAGAGTATTCGCTTGCAGTACCCTTGCAGCCCACAAAATATTGGGGGGCGGGGGGGTTTGTGGGGTCCCCCCCCCCCCCCCCCCCCTGCGACCTCTGGTGGAGGAGGAGGAGGAGGTGGAGGAGGAGAATGAGGAAGAGGAGGAGGAGGAGGTGGAGGTATACAAGTGGATACAGAAGTGGAGCTGGTAATGGGAACTGAAATATAAAAGTGAAATTACAAGGATGAATTAGACATTTGTGCTTAACCCACTTTTGAAGTTTCCTGTTTTTCTGGACTTCAAAAGAGACTTCCTGGCAGATGAAATCCCTCTTATCTGGTAATTAATGAAACATCCAAACAGGAGAGAGAGAGAGAGAGAGAGAGAGAGAGAGATTTAAATTGTCTAAAGCTGAAATCACTCGCTAAACTGGTATAAACAAACAAACCCTAAAGAGAGAGAGAGAGAGAGAGAGAGAGAGAGAGAGAGAGAGAGACTGCGTGACGCAATCACTTCAGTTGGTTTGATGTTACATTTTAATTAATTCATAATTCTTCCCAGACTATCAGACGCGCTTAACAAGTATCATCTGAATGCAGCCGTAACTGACGTCATTTCTCATTACACACAGAATGACCAGTATCATACGAGGACTTCAATAGCGGTCGTTGATTCCGTATTCATTTGTACCTTAATTGATGGAAGCTTCATAAAAGAAAAAAAAACGTGGACTTTAGACTTCACAGGATTTGTTTTAGACAACTAAAATAAAAAACAGATCGCTGTGACCTAGAAACCCAGTGGTATATTTATTCATATGGTTATCTTTGCTACATTATAATATTGTTTGTTTATATACTAACTATATACATACATATATATATAGTAATATAAGCATTATATATATATATATATATATATATATATATATATATATATATATATATATATATATATATATTATATATATATTATATTATATCAGAGCGATGAAGCCCTCCACTTCCTCAGCAGATCCTCAGGGATGAGACTGCTAGCCTCACCCTTCAACCTTGAACCCAGCAAACGTCGGCACCTATTTACATCTGGGTGAACTGGTGGGCGGTCGACCAGGAGCAGTCCATGGACCTAGCGAACGCAGACCAGGCCGTTGCTGAGAACCAGAGAGTAATCGCACTGCCCATCATGTTTCCCCACTTTCTCGATCCCACACCCAAGGCGGACAAATAGGTTTGCAGGAGGTGGGTGGATGTGTCATTTCTCCCCTACCTACCACCATACCAATCGGCCCGGACAAACCGGTTTGCAGAGGTGGATGGATGATGTTTCATTTCTCCCCTACTAACCCCGACCCCCAGGAGGGGCGGACAAACAAAAAAGATCCACTTGGATTTTATTATTATAGAGATGGCATTATAACTAACTCTCTGAATAATAATTTTTTGTATCAAATGACCTTTTCCAAGATCATGGTACTTTCAGTCCTTAAAAAATACTGAATTTCTCAATCATACAATACCTTTCAAAAATTATTTCATTACGCAATCCATTTTTCATCTATCCAGTTTTATCTGTGATTAAAATAAACTTCAAATAATCTATTACAATTGATTGATTTTGTGTTCGAAATAACAAAAGAAAGTCATTATCACATAAACCTGTTTACCTACAGTAACTCACAAATGTCATATGTTAATAAAAATGCATATAGTACAACTCACAAATGTCATATATCCTAAAAAAATTATAATAATAATTCATTTTCCGGCTGAGTTACCGAGTCAATCAGAAATATCCTAATTCATTTGAACAGCTAAATGCTTTATTTGTCCCTGTTCTAATTTTGCGACGAATTGCTATTCCAATCACATTTAATTTGCTGATCAAAGTCTCAGATGAAAGATTCGGTGGGGCCACCCCCTTCTCAGGGAGGCTTAATCTGGCGGACCGTTATTAATTACGGTAATTGAAATCCGTCGCTGAAATTGTCTGTCCGTCCGCACTTTTTCCGTCCGCCTTCAGATCTCAAAAACTGCTGAGTCTACAGCGCTGCAAATTGGTATGTCGATCATCTACCCTCCAATCATCAAACACACCAAATTGCAGCCCTCTAGCCTCAGTAGCCTTTATTTGATTCAAGGTTAAAGTTAGCCATAATCCTGCTTGAATCTGGCAACTATATATGCCAGGCCACCACCGGGCCGTGCTTCAAGCTTCATGGGCAGCGGCTCACACAGCATTGTACCGAGACCACCAAAAGAGAGATCTGTTTTCGGTGGTCTTGATTATACGCTGTAGCGGCCATTTTTTTTTTTTTTTTTTTTTTTTATTTATTTTAAGGAACTCGCGTCTTGGATCTTCGTTTGTTCCACTGCTTTATATCTCTTCATCATTATGACCTTTAACGTCATCGTTATCAACAGCATTGCAAGGTTATTTATTCCTACTGCTTTTATTTCATTGGTATAATATTTGATGTCCTGCGTCACGCAGTGCATTAATCAAGAGAGCTTTTATTTTTTTATTTTAATTATTTTTTTCTTTTTTTCTTTTTGTTCGTCGTAAAATCTCCCATGAATAAATACCAATTAAATACTAATTAAACTCACCTAACGTAACTTCGCAAACCTGCTGAAATGCAACGCTAACCAGAAAAACTATATAACTCATTTCTATTAATGAAACTCGTCTTTTTTTGGATCGACTTCAAAATATAACATATATATTATTTCTGAAAACATCGATAGTACTTGTCATCATGACATGGATGACGTCACTTGCGCATATCACATAACACAGGAATGCAGTCAG
Source organism: Macrobrachium nipponense (assembly GCF_015104395.2). Taxonomy (NCBI): domain Eukaryota; kingdom Metazoa; phylum Arthropoda; class Malacostraca; order Decapoda; family Palaemonidae; genus Macrobrachium; species Macrobrachium nipponense. The sequence goes on along the minus strand of NC_061098.1, from coordinate 28,092,727 downwards.
GTATGCGGATATGATTCTCTCTCTCTCTCTCTCTCTCTCTCTCTCTCTCTCTCTCTCTTCTCTCTCTCTCTCGCTGTATGACGCCTAATAAGTAATGTCCCTCTTGATTATCAAGTTTGAAAAAAAAAATAGATAAAAGAAAAATACGAATATTTTATACTCCAATAATGAATACATTTATTGCTGCATTCATCTGCATCCGAATGAATATCGAGATGTGTTATCCAATGTTGCAGGATGTGTATTAGCCGAGTCTTTCTATAATTAATATGCTACGTCAACGTACATGTAACTCCTAAGTTAACCGGACACCTCAATTACTGCTATGATAACATTGCATCGTTAGACTAATTTGCTTATTACTGCCTAGCCAGGATGTATGCTACGAGTATCCGCAGGGTATATTGTATATAGCTGTTAGTTACCTCATGCGAATATAGGGCGACTCTCTTTCTTATACTTGTATATTGCTGAATTATTTGATTGTATATAAAGCATAATTTTTATGAGTTTTTTTCGAAGTTATTAAGATGGCTATTCGTTTCAAGGGAGAGAGAGAGAGAGAGACGAGAGAGAGAGAGATGAGATGAGAGCGAGCACCCGCGGGGGCGGGGGGGGGGGGGAGATATGATTGAGAGAGAGCAGAGAGAGAGATGAGGCGGGGGGGGAGAGAGAGACAGACAGACAGACAGAGAGAGAAAGAGAGAGAGAGACAGACAGACAGACCGACAGAGAGAGAGAGAGAGAGAGAGAGAGAGAGAGAGAGAGATTTTGTTTTAATGTAATTATTGCACACATTGGCGTAGTAACAATAATATCGTTTACATCTATATAGTTATTAGTTTATACCAAATGTATCCACGAACATGATAAATTTCTAGGCCTGAGAGAGAGAGAGAGAGAGAGAGAGAGAGAGAGAGAGAGAGTAGAGAGAGAGAATAGGATAACTTAACTACGTAAATGCAAAATTCCCCTCAGACAGCAATAACTTTTCTACGCGTTATTCAACCACTCAGACGGACGACTCTTTATAGAAGGAATTACATTTAATCAAAAACTTTCTATTCCAAGACTGACCAATTCCTGGAATCCTTCATCAGCGAGCAGATCGAGTGAGATAAACATATGATGAAATGCCGCGGATGGAATGTATGTACCTTTTTTATTTCATTGGCAAACACATCACTGTTGCGTCTCTCGTATCTGATGTTGAAAGCTGCAGATGATGCAATGGAAGTTTATTAGAGCACAAACAAACAAACAAGCAAGCAGATGTGTTGATGGAGGCCTTGGACATTTTGCCTACATCAACCTGGACCCCCTAACCCCCCTCCCCCCCAAATGGGAAAAAAAATTCATGCAGCTCAATCCTACGACCTGACCCATATTGGTTCCTCCTGACAACAGCGTGAACCTACAATGGGAATTTTTTTTTTATCTTCCCCTTTTCATTTGTCCAATTATTCAAACCCACAACACAGAGACGCGAGACGATGAGAGGAGAGAGGATGGAGAGAGTAAGAGAGATACGAGAGTGGAGAGAGAGAGAGAGACGAGAGATTCCCTCTCTCCTCTCTGTTATCGTTTTCTTTTGTGTCATTCCCTCGTTTTATCTTAGTTTTTCTTATATTCCATCATTTGGCTAAATGTGTTTGTTTTGTTTTTATTTTTTCATTGTTTGGGACAGAGAGAGAGAGGAGAGGAGAGAGGAGAGAGAGAGAGAGGAAGAGAGAGAGAGAGAGAGAGAGAGAGTGAGCTTTGCATTTCTCGTTACTCAATATCCATAGAGAGAGAGAGAGAGAGAGAGAGAGAGAGAGAGAGATAGAGAGAAGGATGTACTTATTTCTTGGTAATCATCATATGGAGAGAGGGAGAGGGAGAGAGAGAGAGAGAGAGAGCGAGAGAGAGAGAGAGAGAGAGAGAGTAGCAGCTTTGCATTTCTCTTTACTCAATATTCATATGGAGAGAGACAGAGAAAATCATCTGTCTCCATTTCTGTGTTTCGATTTGCCCATATGACGTCGGCCATGTTTTGATGACGTTTGCCCTATCAATCAGAAAAATAAAAAGCATAGTCATATTCTTGCATCACTCAGGAGAGATTACAAAAGCAGAAAATCCAGAGCTCTGTCCCAGAGCCATTCCATAATGCCTAAATCTCTCTGAATTATGAGTAGCTCTGGTGTCGTTCGAGTTTTACTTTTCATCCTTGCACTGGGAAAGAGGGAGCATGCGATAATTAATAATAATAATAATAATAATAATAATAATAATAATAATAATAATAATAATAATAATAATAATAAACAGTGGCAAAAGCCCTCCACTGGAGCCTGTGCAAGAAACATCAGCTACCTTGCAGTAATAAGTGGTACGAGCACCAACCTGAGGGAGTGATAGAAAACGATCACGCAAAGATCCTCTGGGACTATGGTATCAGAACGGATAGGGTGATACGTGTCAAACAGACCAGACGTGACGTTGATTGACAAAGTCAAGAAGAAAGTATCACTCATTGATGTCGCAAAACCATGGGACACCAGAGTTGAAGAGAAAGAGAGGGAAAAAAAAAAAATGGATAAGTATAAAGATCTGAAAATAGAAACAAGAAGAAGTATATGGGATATGCCAGTGGAAATCGTACCCATAATCATAGGAGCACTAGGCACGATCCCAAGATCCCTGAAAAGGAATCTAGAAAAACTAGAGGCTGAAGTAGCTCCAGGACTCATGCAGAATAGTGTGATCCTAGAAACGGCACATCATAGTAAGAAAAGTGATGGACTCATAAGGAGGCAGGATGCAACTCGGAACCCCACACTATAAATAACACCCAGTCGAATTGGAGGACTGTGATAGAGCAAAAATATATATATATATAAATAATAATAATAATAATAATAATAATAATAATAATAATAATAATAATAATAATAATAATAATAATAATAATAATATTGGGAACAACACATTGGATTCTTCAATCTCAGTCCTATAATAATAATAATAATAATAATAATAATAATAACCTATGAATTATGGCAACCATATATCCCGCCTCAAAAAAAAAAAAAAAAAAAAAAAACACCACACACACACACCACACACGCACACAAACACAACCCGGGTGATTAATGAGGAAATGGAGGAAGCAGCGATACATAGGTAATATTAAAAAGAAGATGATTTCCATCCGGTGGGGGCGGGGACACTAATGAACGCGGCCTTATGAAGGGGAAGGAAGGATATTACCGCCTCTTATTAAAAGGAACGAGGAAGGGAAATGGGCGTTCTGGCGCGAGATGGCATCGTTTGATATCCAGAGTTGCCTAAAAGTGGACGTTCTAGTGGTCTGAAATGCTCTTAAATCGAGTTTCCGTGCAGTGTATAACGCTTTATAAAACCATCAGCTATGACCGGGAGCGCTCCAGTTGCTCACCAGATACGGTGGAGTGAAGGTCTACCCTTGCCTCCGGAAAGCCCTGCCAGATGCACGATCCATGGCTAACTTTAACCTTAAACGAAATAAAAAACTACTGAGGCTAGAGGGTTGTAATTTGGTACGTTTGATGGATGGAGGGTGGATGATTAGAATACCAATTTGCAGGTCTCTAGCCTCAGTAGTTTTTCTTAGATCTGAGGGCGGAGGGACAAACAAAGCCGACGCGCAATATCTTTCTTTGACAGAAAACGGGGAAAAACGGAAATATCCGAGAGGAAAATTTCAAAACAAAATCCTATGACATTCAAAGGCCTTTAAGTCTATAAAATGACTAGACGTTCAAAAGCAGCTTCTGTTTTTTTCAAAATTCAGAATTCCTATTTTTTATTTATTTATTTTTTTTAGGACAACTGCTATTTCAGAAATTCTTTTGAGGTCCAGATCATAAAACATCAGTAAAGATCAAGACCACATGGACTTTACATATGCCCATTTAAAAGAATTTTTACACGAACAGAAAACAGATAGTTATTGCAAACGACGAGAAATCGGATGAAGTTAAGGTAATATCCGGTGTGCCGCAAGGTACGGTGTTAGCTGCAATACTGTTTGTTATTATGATTGAAGACATAGACAATAATGTGAAGGATTCGGTAGTGAGTAGTTTCGCAGATGACACAAGAATAAGTAGAGAAATTACTGTGATGAAGATAGGAAACGCTCTACAAAGAGACCTTAACAAAGTATATGATTGGGCAGAGGTAAATAGGATGGTATTTAACTCTGATAAATTTGAATCAATAAATTATGGAGACAGAGAAAGAAAGCTATATGCATATAAGGGACCTAATAATAATGAGACCAATCACAAATAAGGAAGCAGTTAAAGACCTTGGTGTGATGATGAATAGAACATGTTATGCAATGATCAAATAGCAAACTCTGTTGGCAAAATGTAAAGCAAAAATGGGAATGTTGTTACGGCACTTCAAAACAAGAAAAGCTGAACACATGATTATGCTTTATAAAACATATGTTCGTAGTCCACTTGAATATTGCAATATGATATGGTACCCACACTATCAAAAGGATATTTGCACAAATAAGATAGTGTACAAAGGTCCTTTACAGCTAGAATAGAAGAAGTTAAGGACCTAGACTACTGGGAAAGACTACAATTCTTAAAATTATCAGTCTAGAAAGGAAGAAGAGAAAACGCTACATGATAATTCAGGCATGGAAACAGATAGAAGGAATAGCAGAAAATATCATGGAACTAAAAATATCAGAAAGAGCAAGCAGAGGTAGATTAATAGTGCCCAAAACTATACCAGGAAAAATAAGGGAAGCACACAGGACATTAATCCACTACGCACCAGCATCGATAATGCCAAAGCGTCTATTCAATGCGTTGCCAGCTCATCTGAGGAATATATCAGGAGTGAGCGTAGATGTGTTTAAGAATAAGCTCGACAAATATCTAAACTGCATCCCAGACCATCCAAGATTGGAAGATGCAAAATATACCGGAAGATGTACTAGCAACTCTCTGGTAGACATTAGAGGTGCCTCACACTGAGGGACCTGGGGCAACCCGAACAAGATGTAAGGTCTGTAAGGTAAGGTCTCTCTCTCATTTGAGTGTGCAGGTTTGTGCATATATATAATTGTGTTAAAAACGCATATATATACTAGTATATATAAACAATATATCTATATATATTATATAGTATATATATATCTATATATATATATATATATATATATATATATATATATATGTGTGTGTGTGTGTGTGTGTGTGTATATATATATATTATTATATATATAATATATATTATATATATATATATATATATATATATATCTATATATATATATATTATGAGAGAGAGAAAAGGCAGAGGGATCATCATACAAACTCAATTAATTAGAATCATTCCCTAAACATACATACAACATATTGATCGAATGAGAGAGAGAGAGAGAGAGAGAGAGAGAGAGAGAGGGAGAGAGAGAGTGAGAGAGAGAGAGAGAGAGAGCGAGGGTTAAACTAATGAAAACGATTCCAATTCCTATTTTTGGATGCTACAGCCATTACCGATTCCTAGAACAAACCGACTGGGTTCCATCAAAGCCGCTCGAAGTGAATCTGAGAAGAGCAAACGATGAAACTCTGAACAAAGGTTGATGGAGTTTAAACAATGTTCTTATTTTTCCCGCGCAACAGGTTTCGTCCAATTTGTCCCAGAGTCAACAGTGGGTGGAATAAAGAGGCTGTTGTAGCATATGTACGGTTTCAGAGCCTGGAGGCCGCGGAATGGGGTGGGGGCGGCGGGCGGTCGGTGAAAACAGATTAAACAGCTTGTTAAATAACTCACACTGAACATCCTTGTAATGTTTTGTCTATGAATTTTTTTTTTTATTTCACATTTAACATTAGTGTTCACTTGCTTGACTTGAGAGCATCGGCCCTCCTACTGCAAACCTGCTTGTCCGCCCCTGGTGGGCGCAGGGTAGGTAAGGAATCTGGAGGGTAAGGAAGACATGACACATCCACCCTCCTCCTGGAGGGCCGGGGTAATGAGGGGATCAGGAGGGTAGGGTAGATATTACATATCAACCCTCCTCATCCAAACCTGTTTGTCCATCCCTGGTGGTGGCGAGATAAGGAGGCGATCAGGAGGCTAGGGGAGACATGGCATATCAACTGTCCTTCTGCAAAACTGTTTGTCCGCCCCTGGAGGGGACAAGGTAGGTAGGGAATCTGGTGGGTAGGAGACCATGACACATCCACCCTCTTCCTTCAAACTGGTTGTCCACCCCTGTTGAGGGCAGGGTATGGAGGAGATCGGGAGGCTAGGGGAGATATGACATATCAACCCTCCTCCGGCAAACCTGTTTGTCCGCCTTGGAGAGCGGTGTAAGGAGAGGATCGAGAGCATAGGGGAGACATGACAGGCAGCGCCAGGTTCCAGTGCCGCGTAGCGCATGCCATCAACCGAGTATATAAATACAAACAGCATTCCCATAATCATGTAAAGAGACGTCACATTAACTATGCATTGGTGATTGTTGCGAATGTAGTAACCAGGACAAAAAAAAATTATATAGATATATAAATATAATTCCCATTGTTTATTTAGTACTGACAAAACAAAACTGTTAACTGGAATAAACTGCCATGATTAAAGGAATAATTGGACGATTGAATTCATAACCAAATACTGACAGAGTTAGGAAATGCAATTATTTTGCAAATGGGGCCTTTAAATCTGATAAATGAAACTGGTAGAAAATGCTGTCGGCTTCGTCTCTCTGATTTAATTGTCTAAATGTAAACAGAAACCATGACGTCGAAATGAGGAGAGAGGGAGAGAGAGGACAATTGTATCATTTCAATGCATTTATTAAAATACTTTTAATAAACGTTGTATTTCACACTGGATGGAGAATTGTATCACTTCAATTATTTTATAAAAACGTTAATGAATAATCTTTTTCACATCGGATCATGGAATTATATATTATGATTCCATTGTACTGCATTGCAATCATTTCATTCAGCTGCCAGAATTAATCACTTAATATTTCTAGTACAAAGAATCATGGCGTGTGTAAAATATAAAAGGGATCAATTTTGGCACAAAGTCTGAATCATATCAGTGATGTTTTTGCTCTTCTTTTTTGTCAGTAGTCAATGAGCAATAGAGTATTTCATAGAGGTTCACTGTAGGCAAAACTTAAGGTCCCTTTGCAGCGTTTCTCTCCCCCTAGTTGTAACCTGCAACCCCTTTTCCGTGACTTTAACTCTACCTTCTTTCATATTCCATTTTATATCTTACTTTCCACCCACTTCTAAAAAATTGTTCCTCGTATGTGGTAGTGCCGTCAGTGGACCCCATATTGTGCACTGTAGGCATTACTTAAAGTTCTTTGCAGCGTGCCTTCCTTATGGCTTACCTTCAACCATTTTTCGTTCCTTTTACTGTACCTCCTTTCATATTCGTTTTCTTCCATGTTACTTTCCTTAACCCTCTCTTAATTGATTCATAGTGAAACTGCTTTAAGGTTTTCCTCCTGTTACAGCTTTCAAACCTTTTACAGTCAATTTCCATTTCGGCGCTAAATGACCTCATTCTCTTCTGTTCTAAATAATTTCCCACATCCCATTTCCTTTAACCCAGTGATACCCCAAACCAGGCCGTAGCAATTGCACGAGTATGCAAAACACCGCTCTCACATATTTCAATGGCGTGCGTACTTGACGCTGAAAATCCTAAGACTATTTCTTTAACCGATGTCCCATCTGCTTATCTCAGAACGCAAAGGTGTTTTTTTCAATAGAAATATGTGTGAACAATTTTCTCTTGCCCTCGTTAGCGTTCACAGATGTTGCAGCTAAATATTACAGCTAATATTGCAGCTATCAAAGCTTTACGAAAGTTTCGTTCCTCTTGCAGTACTGGCCCGGCCTCTCTTAATTATTGCATCCCATTTATAACTCGTTCTAGTGAAATGTCAGCCAGTATATTCTTAAAAGGAGAGAGAGAGAGAGAGAGAGAGAGAGAGAGAGAGAGAGAGAGAGAGAGAGAGAATTAAAACTTGGTATTAAGTTTGAATACGTCTTACGGTATTCAGAGAAATTCCGATTCTACCTTGAGAGAGAGAGAGAGAGAGAGAGAGAGAGAGAGAGAGAGAGAGAGAAAGTTAGGAATTAAGTATAAATTCATATTATGGCCTTCAGAGTAATGATTTACCGAAAAGAGAAATTGATAGTGATTGGTTTATTTATATCACTGATGACTGAACTGGACGCCAAGACAAAACCATCATACGATTTATGATTTTCATTGTGCACGAATCTCTCTCTCTCTCTCTCTCTCTCTCTCTCTCTCTCTCTCTCTCTCTCTCTCTCTCTCTCTCTCTATATCTCTCCCTACTCTCTCTCTCTCTCTCATAAGCATTAGACTCAAAATTTGCATAATACTGGCCCGAACAGTATGAGATGCTACTAAGTTTATAACAGGGTACGTATGATAAAAAAAAAAAAAAAAAAAAAAAAAAAAAAAAAAAAAAAAAAAAAAAAACAGACCAATAACTGCCAATAATAAAATTACAATGAATTCGAATGAAACTATGAGCATTTTCCAACAAAAGTCAACTGCATGGTGGATATTTTGTCGGGAATATATATAAATATATATATTATATATACAATTTGCATATAAAATTATATTAAGAGCTATATAGTTACCAACGAGTTTGTGATGAAATAAAACTCAACTGGTTTAAATAAAATAGATTCACTGAGGCTGGTAAATATTTTTTCCATTATTTTTGGAAAGAGGGAAACTGTTAATTCCAAATTTACTGTTATGATTTTTCCTTGCGCAAAGGAGGGGGTGGGGGTGAGAGGTGGGAGACACACGCACACACACACAGAAAGGCCGCCAAGGAAATTAGAATAATAGATTGTTCGCTTCTTTTTTTTAGGATAATCAGCTAATTCCATAATTTTAAGGATTATTGTGCCTTAGGGAACTTAATTTTTCCCACTGCTTTACTGATTACCAATAGATAATTATTTTTTTCTTTCCAGCGTGAGTACGTATGAAATATGTGTGCGTGTATATGTGTGTATGTACTTATACATATCCCTGTATAAACGTAAATAAATATGAAAATGCATTCATATAATATAAGACATATATATATATATATATATATATATATATATATATATATATATATATCATATATATATATATATAATATATATATATATATATATATTTAATCGCAGTAAAGGGTTATCGCAGTGACAGAAGTGGCAGACATTTATTTTAAACTCTAATGAAAGCGTTTCCATGAAAAGTCAAAGGTCAAAGGTCAAAGTCGTCAGTTGATTCGCATCAATACCCACAACCACAACAGAATATATAAGATAAAATAAAAAAAGAATACGGTAATTTTTTTTTATTCCTTAAACATATCTGCTTTCATTCACAGAACCTTTGTTTATCATGTCTGAATTAGTGTTTTATTTCAACCCCTGACGGCAATTCAGAAACACTATATGATGCATTAATACTTAAAAATAAATAAATAAATAAATAAATAAATAAATAAATAAATAAATAAAAAATAAACAAACACATTCGTATGGCAATTTTTGGAATTGGTATTTTGATACGAAATATTTCATGAATATGTAATTAACTTTTCCTATTTTTTAGATAGTCGTATCCTAATGCAACAGTTTTAATTTAGAGTTAAGTATGTGGGATTTAGCAAATTGCACCTCAACAAAAACATATATTTATAAAGGGTAGGAAACATCAAGGTCTTCATTATGATGTTAATTTCAAATAATCCTAAGCTTGAACCAGCCATGAAATGTTTCATTTGATTGTCTGTCGCACGCATTAATTCAAAGATAAACACACACAGTGGCCACTGCTGTTGTATAATGTTTCAGTTACATCTATTCATCGTAAAATAACTGACATCAGTTGCATTATTAAACCAACAACTATAAATGATGTCAGTCAATGGATGTAATGATGTAAATTTATGATTGCTTGAGAGGATTTGAAATCAAAGCCGTCGCTTTTGAATATTTTGTCATATTTTTTGTGGCTGTATCATAGGCTTCTCAACTGACATCGTAGACAGCATTCTCATATACCTGTAAATATTTAGTTCTCGTATGGGATAGTGCCAACAGTTCACCTCACATGGTGCACTGTAGGCATTAATCAAGGTCTTTATAGCGTTCCTTCGGTCCCCAGTTGCAGCCTCTTTTATTCATTTTACTGACCTCCGTTCATATTCCCTTCCACCTGACTTTCCACCTTCTTTAAAAACAGTTGTTTCGTAGTGCAGCTGCTCTGAGGTTTTCCTCCTATTACACCTTTCAACTCTTCTTGTTGTCAGTCTCCCCCTTTCAAGTGCTGAATGACCTCGTAGGTCCCCAGTGCTTGACCTAAATTCTACATTCTGTTCTCTCTTTCCTTAGTGCTCTATGAAAAATGTGCTTCATCGCCCATTGCTGGGATATTTAACGAGGAAGTAGAAGTCAAGCCACGCAAAGTTAAATCAAGGGGAATAAACAGTTAAAGGCAAGTGACCACAGTCGCTCAATCATTAGAAAATGTAGTGAAAAATATCTGGTTATGGCCCAAGGCCAGTTGCCCACGTACTTCATTATGTAATTGTACAACTTCGATCTTGCGTTGGCTGTTACCAAATACAGATTGGTAGAAGCACGACTATAGCTGACTTTAATCTTAAATTAAATAAAAAAAAACTACATGATTTTAATTATGGCAGATTTTCGTGGCTATGTTTGTCATTGGCTATTACCAATTACTGATTGGTAGAAGCACGATTATAGCTAAATTTAATCTATAATAAAATCGAAACTACTGAGGTTAGAGGGCTGCAAATTGGTATGTTTGATGGCAGGCGAGTGGATGATCAACGTACCGATTTGCAGCCCTCTAGCATCAGTAGTTTTTAAGGTCTGAAAGCGGATAGAAAAAAAGTGCGGACGGACGGAGAAAGCCATCTCAATAGTTTTTTTTCTATTTTTTTTTACAGGAAACTAAAAGCAAACCAAGAAATACAAACTTATTTCAGTTTTCCTCTGAAAGAGGAAACTCTATTATCGAAGCCGATTCGTATTCAATCCAAAACAAACGAGTAATTAAGTTTCAGAGGAGAAATTAGCATCCAAACTCGATAAAAAAAAATGCAGACAATAATAAGGAGAACATTCGAAAGGAAAATAGTTTCTGAAACTTATATTCATAATTCTCTAAAAGGCTTCGTACCCCAAACGAGCGAGAAAATCATTGTAACTTTATCCCCGAGATCTTCAATTATCCCAGAACCCTTGTGGCATATGGTGCACGCACTGATTTATTACTCTCCCAGAGAGAGAGAGAGAGAGAGAGAGAGAGAGAGAGGAGAGAGAAGAGAAGGGAGTGTAGCGGACCTTCTGCATGGCTCTTCTTCCATCTATAAACAAGATAATAAGCAAATATTTCTTACTATTATTAAATAATACTACACAAGTGGGATATCGTTTACAAACCCTTTATATTTCTACAGCAACACTTCAGATTTATCGAAATATTTCAGGCTCAATAATTCTATTTTTTGTCATTCATAATAAAAAAAATTTAGTGCACCATTTTTTTTATCCAAAGGCGAGAATAACGCTAAAAAAACGAATGTTTGAAATACGCAAAAAAGAAAAGAAAAAAGAAGCAATGGGAAAAATTCAAACTGAGCATATTTCTTCCCTGAATATTTTTTTTCCTTTTTTCTCTGGGGGGGGGGGGGGGGGGGCGCCGACTAAAGCCGAAAATCCCCTTTCATTGTTTTTATTAGCAGCTGAATGGAAGGCATCGATGGCACTTTTTTTGTCCAAATCTATTTTTGAAGTTCGAAAGCGATACGCGACACACTTATATCCTCTTACTGCTTCGCTGCTGACGGTGGATGAAGAGAAATATGTAAATGGCTTCATAAAAATGAACCTTTTCATAAAAACGAGAATTTTTATTCCCTTGGTTGATGAGGTGTTTATCTTACGGCAGCGATGAGATTGGTCACTGTCCACAATATCACACATATATTTTCTAACCAGGACTAAAGTAACATTAAACTCACACATATATTCAGGTATACACCTACCCGCAATTAAGTATGGGAAAAGATGGCCTGTAGGGGGCATTACGTAAGGTTCTTTTGCAACGTCCCTTCGGCCACTAGCTGCAACCCCTTTGATTCCTTTTACTGTACCTCCTTTCATATTTTCCTTCTCCCATCGTACTTTCCACCCTCTTCTAAGAATTGTTTCCTAGCGCAACTGCTATGAGGTTTTCCTCTTGTTACACCTTTCAAGCCTTTTTGCTGTCAATTTCCGTTTCAGCGCTGGATGACCTGGTATTCTGTATCGGAGAAGTGAATACTGAAAGTGGCGTTTAATTACGAGGAAAATGGTCGCTTTAAGTATCAATAAATTGCAATGATTTCCATCTGGACTTCAGAAGTAGCCACCCTGGAAGCAAGAACTCGTTTCCGTCCTGGAACTTGCTCTCGTTTGAAACTATCCAGCGTCAGCTAAAAGAACTTCTCTCTCGCCCAATCACAAAACATCATCGATATACTTTTTAAAAATCTCGCAGACTCCAACACAATAATTTCATCCCACGTGTAAATACATTTCCACATCGAATATGAATGAGTCAACACAAATTCATACGAACGTTTGCATTTTGGTGTCATACGTGTCATATGAACACAGTTGATTGGTCATTAACAATCAGAGAGAGATAAAAGTCCACTGATCAAAGACTCCGTAACTCAAAGGGTAAAATTTCTTTCCCAAAATATTCCGGTTAACAATATATCGGACCCACTTTTGCAAAAGGTATTATCATCATCATCATCATCACTACGAGCTGTATTACATTTGCAAATATTAAAATCATTGAAACAAAAAGCGTCATTACCATTACAGAAAGTGGAATTTTACCCTTAAATGGCTGATGACTCATTTCAAAAACTCGCCGGTGTAGCTTTCATTACCGCGTGCTTGCTTTGCAACTGTTGCAAATCTATAAAACAAAATTCTCTATATGCAAATGCAGTCATGGCATTGCAATTGGTTATTAGACACGACGGAATATAAAGCAACCGAATGAACGGCGCCGCTAGGCGTCATCGATATCGGGAGGAAGGAAGGAAAAATGCGAATACAAATATCGGAATAAAAAAATATACAAAAAAAAAAAAAAAGACCAGTGACTTTACGGATTCACATTTCGTAAACCTTAGGCATTACTTTAAGGTTCTCTTCTCGGGCATTCCATTGAGGTGTGGGAGATGTGTATTTCTGGTGATAGAAGTTCATCACTCTCGACGTGGTTCGGAAGTCACGTCAAGCCGTTGGTCCCGTTGCTGAATAACCACTGGTTCCATGCAACGTCAAAACACCATACAAACAAACAAACTTTAACGTTCTGCGCAGCGTGCCTTCGGCCCCTAGCTGCAACCTCTTTCTTTCCTTTTACTGTATCTCCGTTCGTATTCTCTTTCTTTCACCTTACTTTCCACCCATAGTGCAACTGCTTTGAGGTTTTCCTCCTGTTACGCCTTTCAAACCTTTCTACTCTCGCTGTCCCTTCAGCGCTCGGCCGTAGGTCTAAAAAAAAAAAAATATACATCACTCTTTCTCTGCTAAAAATAAACATGTACTGACATTTGTAATAGTACATAACGCAGTTACGCGGAATTGTAATTACTGTAGCGTAAGAGTTGTTAAAACCTTTTCAGAAGTCTGGGATTGTAGCCGAAGGGGTATATGACTGCAAGCATTTTGTTTTCTTAAATAATCATGAAAAAGCAGTAGAATTTTGGATTCACAACCAAAGGGGTTTGTTTGGAGGGGATGGAATACCCCACCCTCTGGGAGTTGTGGTTTCAAACTCATTATCTCAATTATTAATTACTAAAAGTTACAAAGGCCTCCAGGGCCTGTGTAGGCTCATAGGGCCGTCGACCCGACCTGTAACCGAGTACCGGACCTTCCCTGAAAAAGTAGTCATTGTCGTGAAAAAGATAAAAAAAAAAAAGAAGATTATTCTAAAGATCTAAAGAAAAGACGCTACAGTTACGGACTTTTGAAGTGGATCTGTAACCATGACAAGGGCCCCGAATTCATGCCAGCCTTCCTTATTTGAAACTTAAATGATTAGGGAATTGTCCGAAACTAGTCTACGAATATAGAGCAAAAGGACAATAATTGACATACTGTGGATAGAATGCCTTATCTTTCATTCCACAAGATACGAAGACGAAGTGAAGCCCAGCTGCAGGTGGCACATTCCACTTCATTTGACTTTGTAATTAATGAGTTAATCAAACCTTTTTGATTAAGGATGATTTTACATTTTCCGTCTCGAAAACATTCTATTTGATTAAGACGTTTGCCCAGGGGCGGACGGAATAAGAAAGAGAGAGAGAGAGAGAAGAGAGAGAGAGAGAGAGAGAGAGAGGAAGGGGACCTTACCTTACAGACCTTACATCTTCTTCGGGTTGCTCCAGGTCCCTCAGTGTGAGGAACCTCTAATGTCTACCAGAGAGTTGCTAGTACATCTTCCGGTATATTTTGCATCTTCCAATCTTGGATGGTCTGGAATGCAGCTTAGATATTTGTCGAGCTTATTCTTAAACACATCTACGCTCACTCCTGATATTTTCCTCAGATAAGCTGGGAACGATTGAATAGACGCTGCATTATCGATGCTGGTGCGTAGTGGATTAATGTCCTGTGTGCTTTCCTTATTTTTCCAGGTATCGTTTTGGGCACTATTAAGCTACCTCTGCTTGCTCTTTCTGATATTTTTAGTGCCATGATGTTTTCGGCTATCCCGTCTATCTGTTTCCATGCCTGAATTATCATGTAGCGTTCTCTTCTCCTTTCTAGACTATACAATTTTAAGGATTGTCGTCTTTCCCAATAGTCAAGGTCCATAACTTCTTCTATTCTAGCTGTAAAGGACCTTTGTACACTCTCTTATTGTGCAATATCCTTTTGAAAGTGTGGTCCCATATCATATTGCAATATTCAAGTGGACTACGAACATATGCTTTATAAAGCATAATCATGTGTTCAGTTTTTCTTGTTTTGAAGTGCCATAACAACATTCCCATTTTTGCTTTACATTTTGCCAATAGAATTGCTATTTGATCATTGCATAACATGTTCCTATTCATCATTACACCAAGGTCTTTAACTGTTTCCTTATTTGTGATTGTCTCATTATTAGGTCCCCTATATGCATATAGCTTTCCTTTTCTGTCTCCATAATTTATTGATTCAAATTTATCAGAGTTAAATACCATCCTATTTACCTCTGCCCAATCATATACTTTGTTAAGGTCTCTTTGTAGCGCGTTCCTATCTTCATCACAAGTAATTTCTATTTATTCTTGTGTCATCGGCAGAACTACTCAATACTGAGTCCTTAACATTACTGTCTATGTCTGCAATCATACTAACAAACAGTAATGCAGCTAACACCATACCTTGTGGCACACCGAATATTACCTTAGCTTCATCCGATTTGTCATCGTTTGCAATAACTATCTGTTTTCTGTTGTGTAAAAATTCTTTTAACCATCTTCCTACTTTATCCACCATATTATATTTTCTCATTTTCTTCGCTAATATATTATGGTCTACCTTGTCAAAAGCTTTTGCAAAGTCTAGATAAACCACATCTGTTTCATTTTCGCTTTTCATATTTTTGTATATGTTCTCACGGTGGACTAACAGTTGGGTTTGTGTACTTTTTCCGGGTACGAAACCATGTTGTCCTATATTAAACAAATTATTTTTTATTAAATGTTTCATAATATTTTTCTCCATTACTCTTTCATACACTTTCATAATATGTGATGTTAGACTCACAGGCCTATAATTACTTGCCTTTAGTCTTGATCCACTTTTGAAAGTAGGGGTAATATATGCTAATTTGTGCTCATCATGAATCTTGCCTGTATCTACGCTTTGTCTTAATAATATTGCAAGTGGCTTTGCGGTAGAATGAACTACTTTCTTTAACAAAATAGCAGGAACACCATCAGGCCCTGCAGCAGCTCCATTTTTAATTTCATTAATAGCCTGCACAATATCAGCTTCATTAATATCTATGTCTGCTAAATATTCACTATTTTCGTCCCTTACTTCTGTATCATTATCTTCATTATCAATTCTAGGGGTGAATTCTCTCTTATACTGTTCTGCCAATATGTTGTATATTTCCTTTTTTTCATTCGTTAATCTCCCTTCAATTCTTAGAGGGCCTATTTCTATTCTTCTTTTATTCATCTTTTTCGCATACGAGTATAATAGTTTGTGGTTTTGCTTGATATTTACTAGGGGTTTTTTCTTCCAAGTCCCGTTTTTCATTTTCTTTTGATTGTATAATCTTTTGTTCTGCATTCTCTATCTTACTTTTTAGTTCGATCCCTTTCCATGCATTTTTTTCTTTTGCAAGACCTTTTTTCCACTTTCTGATTTTCTGGAACAAGATCCTTCTGTCTCTTGGTATGCATAAATGATGTTTACTTTTCTTCTTCGGTATATATTTATCCACTATTTTCTCTAATATTTTATATAATATCTCCGTATTTACCCTTACGTCATCACTTACGAAGATGTTATCCCAATCTTTGTTTAATTCTTCATTTATTTCTGACAATTTTATATTTTTACTGTAGAAGTTGTATTTTCCATATCCTTCCCACTGGTCTGAAATACTCGCTTTATAAACTATTATTTCTTTAACATAATTCACCTCGTTCACAAATACTAGGTCTAAAGTATTTTCCTTTCTTGTTGGCAGGTGATTTATTTGTTGAATGTTGTATTCTAGTAGCATATCTAATAGCTTTTCGAATTGCCTCTCATCTTCTTCACTACTATTACTCTCTTTTTTATATGTATAAAGTACATCCACAATCTCCTATTCGTTCTTTCCAGTCTACGAAAGGAAAGTTAAAGTCTCCAGATAGGAGTATAGTCCAGTCCTTTTGATTTCTACATATATCATCCAATTTTTCTATTATTATGTCAAACTCTTTAGTATTAGTGGGTTATATATTACTATGTTCAATCATTTTTAAGATTCAAATTCTACTACTATTAGTTCACAATCTGAGTTACTATATTTCTCATATATTTTTTTTCCTTGTTTTTTGTCTTTCCAATATATTGCGGTTCCCCTTGATTCCTATTTTTTCTATCTGATCTATAAGTTTGGAATCCTTTTATTTGATCATCATTCCCAGTCTCGTGGGAATACCAGGTTTCACTTATATTCATTATATCTATTTTCTTTTCAATTTGGGTTAGTTCTTCTAAGTACTCTATTTTTCTTTTTGAGTTACTCGTAACTAAACCCTGCGTATTCATCACTATGATGGTCTGCGTGTTTTCTCCTTCATTTAATATGGGTTAATAATAAGGAGTTTCCCATGTCCTCTTTCCTGTTTTCTGGTATGTTGTTCTTTTCTTTCATTTCCAGAAAATTCTGGACATTATATATTATATTAAACATTATATATATATCTATATATATATTATATGTATATATAATAATATATCTACATATTATATGTATGTATATATTATTAATATATATATATATATTATATTATATTATCTGTATATATAATAATTTAATATATTTATAATATATATATATATATATATATATATATATGATATATATATGATATATTATATATATATATAAATTTATTATATATATTATTATATATTATAATTATATAATATATATATATATATAATAATAATAATTTATTATAATATATTTTATTATATATATATTATATATATATATATATATATAATATATATCAATATATACATATATTATATTTATATTATATATATATCTATATATATATATATATATAATATATTATATACTATACATATATACCTACATACATATATACATTATATATACATGTATGTAATACATATAATTTATGGGTGAAGGAAGAATAATTAGGGGATATTCTGAGTTCGTGCTACAATAATGGGTGGATCAGTTCGAATTATTGATGGATGTCTGAGCACACACACGCATTATATATATATGTGTGTGTATTTGTATGCAAGTATAATATATATATATATATATTATATATATATATATATATATATATATATATATATATATATATATATATATATATATATATCTATATATATATATGTATACTTGCATACAAATACACACACATATATATATAATGCGTGTGTGTGCTCAGACATCCATCAATAATTCGAACTGATCCACCCATTATTGTAGCACGAACTCAGAATATCCCCTAATTATTCTTCCTTCACCCATAAATGCTTCATTTACTAAGCTATTATTGACAGCAGGCCTCTCAATTTTGTTTATTTATCGCCATTAAGGGCGATTTATGTGCGGGCAAATGCCCACTAAATTGTTTTGCCAGAGGCCTGGCAAATGCAGATCAAATGGTTTTAGGGTTTTTTTTTTTTTATCGTGGTTGAACAGGCTACTGATATCAGTTTTGTTTTCCTTTTTGAATTTTTATCACATCATCGTGATTTTTATGCATGCACTAAGCTACCAATATCCTTTAATATCTAATTCGCTCTACCTCTGAATTACTCTACTTTCATATCATGTTAATTGAATGGGAATTTTTTAGTTGATCATAATTTCGACCTCTCGTGGATTCGAACCAGCACATAGAGGAGAAATCAGGACTTCAGTGACATTACCGACTCGGCCAACAAGAAGATGGACGTTTCATCTTCTTGCTTTATATTCGTGTTTATTTGTCCTTCTGTTCAACCATATTTGTTTGTCTTTCACGATTTGATGACTGAGGCTGTAATCTAAATTATTTTCTCGTTTGATGTGACATTCCGTGTAGATAGTCCTTAAACTCAAAAAAAAGCAAAGTAATATTAATAGGCGAAAACAAATTTATTGTCTTATGTCTCGTTGAATTTGTTACACAATTTACTGTCTGCTTTATAAAACTGCTTCTAGATCCCAAGTGAAAGTCACTTGAAGCTTCCAAAGTTCAGTATAATTCTGCTTAACCAGCCCACTGAGCTGATTCACAGCTCTCCTGTGACTGGCCACAAGGATTAGATATTCTTACGAGGCTAGGAAACAATTGGTTACCTCGCAACCGGACCTACACTTTATTGTGGGATCCGAACATCATTATACCGTGAAATGAATTTCTAATCACCAGAGACAAATTCCTCTGAATAATTCCACGCTAACATTTTCAAGTTGAAGTTTCTTAAAAATACTGAGATAAGTGGTAGGCTATTTCTATAGTCATCAGGCTGAAAGGAAAATGTGTATTTAGATTCGGAGGGGCTGCTGCATCGTTATTACCAGAATCTATCTGATTCAAGCTCTGGGGGTTTTTGTTCTTAAGGAAATATGTTTTTGGAGTCCTCCTTTTATTGAGATAATACCCTGGGGTATTCGGGCATTCTGATACCCGGATATACCGATGGAATCACTTCACTTTGCACAAATTAGACTTTGAACGTTGGGTGTGGTGTGGTAAAACTGAAAGCAGAACTTGATTTTTTACTTTTTTTTTTATTTTTTTTATTTTTTTTTATTTTTTAATTTTTAGTGATCATGCTAAACGGAATCTTAGGTTTTTTTTTTTTTTTTTATTGTATAAGCCATTTTTAGCTCACAAAAATTGTATCGAAATTGTTTTATTGCCCTAAATGTGGGATTATTTTGTACTTTACAATGAGATACAAATGTTTTATAATGTTTAATTTCACCAGAATGCATACTGCTGGGGCGTTTTCCTTACTTGAATTCTACGCATAACTCTCTCTCTCTCTCTCTCTCTCTCTCTCTCTCTATCTATCTCTCTCTCTCTCTTTTAGACATTTCAAGAAAACTATGACCAAGATTAACGCCCATTCATCTCATCTTTCCTCGATGTCTCCTTTTAGGATGGACTAACAAGTCTTCGAGACATCTTAATCCTTGTAACTCCTTGTAACTCTCATTTCTTGGCGAGGAAGAGGCGCTTTTCTGTTTTCTGACTCTTCTCTTGCGTTGAAAGGTCTGCATTGAAAGCAGCATCGGTTCCATTCAAGAAGGATCAGAAATGAGTGCCAAGGTATTGTTGACTCCTTCATGACTGATCAGCTGCAGACGAGAATATAATAATAACTTAATAATAACTTGTTCCACTGGGCTGGACCAGAAGAGCACTTACCTACCATGATGCTGAACCAGCTTACTACCATTTAAGCCTCTCCCACAATAGACTGCTGCATCGTGTATCTCTCTCTCTCTCTCTCTCTCTCTCTCTCTCTCTCTCTCCCAGTTTGTAGAGTGGGCAGGCTAAATGCCCAGGAATAGAAATGGGTGTGAATGGACGAATCAGTAGTTGGTGCCAGGAAGCATTTAAGCAAAAAAAATTAAATCAAATAAAAAAATAAAGAAATAGAAAATAAAAAATTTAAAAAATCCAATTTCATCAGCTGTTTCCACAATAGAATTTAGACTCATTAACAGGATTATAAAGTTGAGACCTTGACCTAACAGGAGCGTAACCTCATACACACACACACACACACACACACGATCCTGCACTCATACGCTAGATTTAACTACATGGATGCAAATGTTTATGGAAATCATCCCGGTTTCATTTTGTTGATTTACGGTGTTGATAACGCTCCCCCTCCCAACAACGCCCCACCCCCACCCCCTACCCCACACACAACCACCACCCCGGACATTCCTCCTACCCCTGGTTTTATTTCGTGAATTCCCACGTAACACATCGCTTCATTAAATGGTAATTACCTGCGGTGGCCGAATTCCATATGGAATCGCGCCCTGGTTGATGGTTGCATGAGTAGCGGAAGCCGTTGCATTACGTTGCATTGCATATCATTACTATTGCTCTTACTTGGGGTCGTATCTTGGAGTCAGATTGATTGTATTGCTACTCCTCATGGAATCTAAGATTCATCAAACATTTTTATATGATAATTCTTTGCGAAGATGAATATATATTTTTAATATTTGCGGCAGATGTTGATTAATTGTTTTTATTTATTTATTTATTTTTTTAGCGACAGTATAAGTAACAGAATGTCTGCATCCTTAATTGTATATTTTTAAACACTTCTTCACCGAAGTATTTCTAAATATTCATGAGTCCCTCGTTTACTGTTTTGTGTTACGATTTTTATTTCGAAAAGGATTAATTTCGCTTTTATTTTCATTAAAGGAAAGACATTTTCAATCTTGACAAAAACAAAAAATGGGAAACTACGAAAGATTATTCTCACTAAATCCATTTGCCATTTGCTGTAAGAGAAGGAGAGAGAGAGAGAGAGAGGAAGAGAGATAAGAGAGAGAGAGAGGGAAGAGAGAGAGTAGAGAGAGAGAGAGAGATAGAGAGAGAGGGAGGGCAAGAGGGCTAATGATATTAAACCGCCCCCACCCCCTCCCGCAAATCTATGTTATTTTCATTAAAGTAAACCAATTTTCTATTTTAAAAAAAATATAAAAGTACGAAAGATTATTGTCAGTAAATCAATTTGCCATTTTCTGAAGAGAGAGAGAGAGAGAGAGAGAGAAGAAGGCTACTGATATCAAACCCTCCCTCCCTCTCCCCGTGATCGGTATGGCCTTTGCCTGCCACCTCGGTGGCCGCCAATTCGATTCTTGGGCATTCCACCGAGGTGTGAGAGATGTGTATTTCTGGCGATAGAGGTTAACTTTCAACGTGGTTCGGAAGTCACGTATAAAGCCGTTGGTCCCGTTGCTGAATAACCACTGCGTTCCATGCAACGTAAAAACACCATATAATCAAACAAACACAAAGACACATTTCGGGTCTTAGGCCAGGTTTTCACAGATCCTCTCTCTCTCTCTCTCTCTCTCTCTCTCTCTCTCTCTCTCTCTCTCTCTCTTATTTCGAAGAAACTGTTCTGATTATAAAAGTTCCGCCTATGGTCTAACTCGTGACACTATTTATTATCTTTTTATTATGCATTTTCGCTTTTGAAGTGATCATATTATCCACGTGAACGCTTCCGGTAATTACCAAGTGATTAATGAGCATTTTGATACAGTTAATCGCACTTGTCAATAATAACCAAGAAAACAGGTTAATGAAACTGATTAATATTAGCCTGTCAATTTTCACGATAATGATTATCAGTGTTCACTTCAGTGATGATGTACGCATTACGTAATGTAACGTTAATTGACCTTATTACGGGAAGGTGTCATTTAATTTTGGATGTTCATTAGTCATATTATTCATTTTAAAGTCACGTATTTCACGCGTAACTTTAATAAGCTGTCATTTTTGTTTAGTCGTATCCCTTATTCAGCAATGTTTCTTTGCTTCCATCTTACTTTCTTCAATACACCTTTCAAACCTTTTATTGTCGACTTTCATCTCAGGGCTGGATGACCTCATACGTCCCAGTGCTTGGCCTTTCGCCTAAACCCTATGTTCAGTTTAATTTATTCCTCGTAAAGTAGTGACTACTATTAAATTTGTTGATAAAGTAAAAAAAAAAAAAAAAAAAAAAAAAAAAAAAAAAAAAAACAAAAAAAAAAAAAAAAAAAAAAAAAAAAAAAAAAAACTGAAAATGGGAAAAAATTGTTAAATAAAATTAATGTATTAAAATCGTTACACTTTTCAAACTAAAAATGTTCTTTGAATTTCTGTTTATTTGTATTTTACGAAATCAAGTGAGATATATTACGCAACTATTTTTTGTCCTTTACTGAAAGGGCTGTGAATACTGATATATATATATATATATATATATATATATATATATATATATATATATATATATATATATATATATATATATATATATATATATATATATATATATATAGATGGTCAAAACATCGAATCGGAGAGAGAGCAAACAAGCGCTGTCCTGTTTTGGAAAGGTTGATTATATACCCACATTCCGCTCAGGTCGACCATGACAAAAAAAAGAACCTAAGGTCTATATTATTTTTAAAATATGAAACCGCTGGTAACTTACTGCGTCACGAGTGTATCAGACATTTGCCAGAGCATTGATTGAACGTTACGTAGGTCTAAGTGATGAGTGAACGAACCCATTACCGATGTATCCGCGGAGTTTATCGTTGTAATTTTTGTATTTAAACTAAAGGTTTATAGAATACATATTCTAGAGAATTTGTTTAAAGTATTTACGGTCCTCGGGCACTGGATATTTAGAATGCATAATCTAGAGACTTTCTGTAAAGTCACTGTGTATCTCAGTCGAAACTTACCGAGCAAAGTCGTTTCCATAACTTCAGATCCTCAGATAATCAGGATGAACCGGAAATGCATCATATGCAGCGGCTTATCCATTCCGAGTCTTTTCACATTCATCTGTTCTGAAAGTCTATTTAATTGTAAAAATATGAAGCCTTAAACGAAGAAATGTAAACTACATCCATTTTGTTCAGTCGATACCGTTACCGTTTTTTCTCTCGCGTTATTTTTAGTTCAGTGGTGTCGTTATTATTGTCGATACCCTTTACGTTTTCTTTAAATCCCTTCCCGTTTTCTTCATACAGCAAGTCGTTCAGTGTCGTTATTACTATCGTTAACCTATACGTTTCCTTTACTTCCCTTCCCGTTTTCTTCATGCTACTGCTTCTACCGTTTTCCGACTGGTTTGTGAGACGCCCACCCGTTCCCACACAGCTATTTACATAAGGAAATCTTTATCCGGCCTGGAAATCCTTATTGGAAACGAAGGATATTTCCAGGGACATTCGAATTTCCATGAATGCTGGTCACATTCAGTTATCCACATGGAATAGGGTTGGCTGGTTCTCTTTACGTCAGGCGAAGAATGTCGTATAATTCTACGCTCTATCGAGTCTTTCCAATGTCTTCTTATTTGCGTTTCGTGACGGCTGGAAAATTGCTTGAGTTGGAGCTTTCCGTTAAGCAGCTGATGGTCAATTTAGGTAGAATTGTTTTTATGTTGTTTCAGTTTCCAGTTCCTTTTAGTTTTCTGCAAAAGAAAACTATTGTGTGGGCTTCCCCAGATCTTAGAAACTACTGAGGCTAGAGCGCTGAAAATTAGTATGTTGATCATCCACCCTCCAGTCATCAAACGCACCAAATTGCAGCCCTCTAGCCTCAGTAGTTTTTATTTGATTTAAGGTTAAATTTAGCCTTGATCTTACTCTTAGCAGCGCTATAGGTACCAACAACAGGACCATGGCGAGTTTCGCGGGCCGCTGCTAAGAGTTTTATGGGCCGTGGCTGAGGCCACCACCGGAGAGAAATCTTTATTTTTTATTTGTTTGAATAGCATAGGATTTAATGAGATTTCTATCAACACAATGTCAGGTTATATGAAGACGGTTTTTGCTGATTGACAAATGTTAACTTATGATTTATTGGATAAAGTAAACTTCCATCAAAGGATATATTAGGTATTGATATATTTTCCTTTTTCTTTCAGCTTTCAGCTACATGGCCTTAGGGCGAATGGGTTACCGGTAAGGTAAGTTCGGAATCACTTTCGCGTCACATTCTTTTATTTAAAATATGATTTTGAGAATCTTTGTTTTCAGTATTATTCTTAATAATATTCTCTGTCTGTCTGTCTGTCTGTCTGCAAGAAGACTAATAAAGATTATGGCAATATTATGTGGCAAATTTCCAACACGCTGGATAACGCAGAGGTCTGCCATTTTTCTTTTATTTATTTATTTATTTATTTATTTATTTATTTATTTATTTATTTATTTATTTACTTCCGAAAACAGTTGTTAAATTCATTATAAATTAATGTTATTGTTGTAAAATCACGATAGCATGTTTAACTTGCAATCGGTTTTATGTTTTTTATGTTTTTTGTTTATTTTTATTTATTTATTCATTTTTTTATTCATTTACTTATTTATTTGGATATTTATTTATATTTTTGTTAAAGGAAACATGTGGCGTTTCCTCTGAATAATGTGTTATTTCCTAGATGACAATACGCGTTTCCAACAAATAATATCATTTAATGTTCGACCACGGACGAGTTTGGAATAATTAAGCGGTCGTTCAACGAACCCAGTTACGATATTTGTGGATATGAACCCTTTGATACGAAGTTCGCCAAACCGCACATGCGCAGTCTATTTAGGGAAAATACTGTAATTAAAGGAAAATGCTTTGGCCTTCAGATAAACAACTTTGAGGTCATTAAGGCGTTGACACTCAACAAAACTTACACGAGATGTTAAATTACTTTTGTTATGAAGACAGATCTAATGAAAGTGTAATTTACTTATAGAGTAGCGAAGGATTATTTGATTTATATAGATTAAATTGAAAAGCTACACGAGATGTTAATTTACTTTCGTTATGAAGACACATTTAATGAAAGTGTAATTTACATAGAATAGCGAACGTTTATTTCATTTCTATGGATTACAGTTTGCATCACTAACAATTCTGACTTTGATATTGTCGACAGAAGCAGTTGTTTAGAGGACATTTCAATTAAATTTGACGATGGAATTAACCCCGTCTCTATTCTGGTTATTGAGGTGAGGTTTCAGTGAATACAAATGTTATTCTGTATTCGTAATTATAGCCTGAGGGATTTTTAAATTAGGTCCGATTAATGGATGATTTTGAGTTTAATGAAAGAATGACTCATTAAGACCAGTTTTTCATTGATTACAGCTTTGAAATGAAAGATGCCTGACATTAATGATTGGATGGTGTTTCAAAGTTATTCAGATATTGTTAAGTTGAGAATGAATTATTAACTAGTTCAGATTCTAGAGAGAGAGAGAGAGAGAGAGAGAGAGAGAGAGAGAGAGAGAGAGAGAGAGGGAGGGCGGAATTCTCTGAAGTATTAAATGTGAACGCAAATATGATTCACAGAATCAATGGAGAGAGAGAGAGAGAGAGAGAGAGAGAGAGAGAGAGAGAGAGAGAGAGAGAGAGAGTTACAAGGATTAGGATGTCTCAAAGACTTACTAGTCCATCCTAAGAGGAGATATCGTATGCTCACTCAACTCTAGTAGCAGATTTTACTGTTCATTCATAGTGTCCTCCTAAGGATTTTGTCTAGATTTCTTTTAAACTCTTCTTCCACAATGTTGCTGTTTACAACTTCTTTCTGGTGGCAGTTTATTCCACGTGTCAAATATCTTGTATGTAAAGAAGTTCCCACAGTAGGATGTGTTGTATCTCTTAAGCTTTAGGTTCCATCTATTATTTCTTGTCTGGTTTTCGTTTAACGTGAATGGAAAGAAAGAAAGAGAGCAGTTTTGTATTTTGTAATAAAAATGTCCGCCCCCGAAAGGAATGTATATATATTTTTCCCCCACCTTCTTCTTACATAACTTTCAGTTTTCCCTTTGCGAACCTATTTTGTGATCCGGGAGCTGGCTTGAGGATAAAGTATGTATTTATGAAGTATATATTATTGTAGGTAGGTAACTTCCAGAAACAGTGAAAAAAACATTTCAATTTGTTTTCTCTTTTTTTTTATTCCCAGGATAGCAGTTTCAGACAAATGTTTTGAGATGTTACTTCTAATTTTTTTTTTAACTCTATTTTTTTACTTAGTTTTTGAGAGGACGGTAAAGTAGGGGGAATATTGTATTAGCAATATCGTAAAGAACAGAAACTACATAAACAATTCTCATTCCTTTTTTGACTGATGCATGTTTGCAATATATTCTTTTCCTCTGAAATTCATGCATGCAATTAATTTCCAGTGTGAGCTCTGGGAACTATAATTAGACTTATAAATTCACCTCTTTTGTTTGATTGAAATGGAAGTTTAATGTTTGAAGGTGAACTAAAAAAAATGAATAAATCTATACATAAATAAATAAGAAATAAAAAAAAACAATAGCAAAATTGGAGACCAAATAATAATATGGAAAATATAAGAAGAAAATAATAAAAAAAAAGAGGAGAAAAAAAAGGTAATAGCAAACTTGGAGACCAAGTAATAATAATAATAATAATAATAATGTGGCGCCGTGGAGGAGAGGGTTAGGTCGTTAATGGACTTAAGTCAAGTTAAGCAACAATGGGGCTGGTCAGTCGTTGGATGGGTGACCGCTCTCCTCGGCGTTGATTCCTTGGGAAAGGATCTTTACCATAATTTCCTCAGTCTACTCAGCTGTAAATGAGTACCTATCCCTGATGGGGTAGGGTCCAGCTATGGGTTAAATAGCAAAACTCAGCAATGATGGAAAGAAATGATGGAATAAACGACAACGACGTAAATGGAACCTCTGGCAACAGAGGAGCTTCGTCCGGCAACCAGGTATTCAACCCAATTGAAGGGGAAGACGGTCAGGTACTTGGAGGTCGTCATCCAGCAACTGATCACCACAACGACAGTAATCAACAGCCTGAGATTGGAGCTACAGAAGCAAATAGAAAAACTAGAGGCTGAAGTAGCTCCAGGACTAATGCAGAAGAGTGTGATTCTAGAAACGGCACACATAGTAAGAAAAGTGATTGACTCCTAAGGAGGCAGGATGCAACCCGGAACCCCACACTATGAATACCACCCAGTCGAATTGGAGGACTGTGATAGAGCACAAATAATAATAATAATAATAATAATAATAATAATAATAATAATAATAATAATAAAAAGAGGCATGATTCAGTGGCAAAAGCCCTCCACTGGAGTCTGTGCAAGAAACACCAGCTACCTTGCAGTAATAAGTGGTACGAACACCAACCTGAAGGAGTGATAGAAAACGATCAGGCAAAGATCCTCTGGAACTATGGTATCAGAACAGATAGGGTGATACGTGCAAATAGACCAGACGTGCCGTTGATTGGCAAAATCAAGAAGAAAGTATCACTCATTGATGTCACAATACCTTGGGAAACCAGAGTTTTGAAGAGAAAGAAAGGGAAAAAGTGTATAAGTATCAAGACCTGAAAATAGAAATAAGAAGGTTATGGGATATGCCGGTGGAAATTGTACCCATAATCATAGGAACACTAGGCACGATCCCAAGATCCCTGAAAAGGAATCTGGAAAAACTAGAGGCTGAAGTAGCTCCAGGTCTCATTCAGAAGAGTGTGATTCTAGAAACGGAGCACATAGTAAGAAAAGTGATGGACTCTTAGGAGGCAGGTTGCAATCCGGAACCCCACGCTATAAATACCACCCAGTCGAATTAGAGGACTGTGATAAAAAATAAGATAATAATAATAGTAATAATACGGCAATGAGTAATAATACAGTGGGTATCGTTCCTATTCTCAGTGAATCTTTATAAAAAAGATTTATTTGCAAGATTAATCAGAATTATATTATCAATCAAAATTAATCATTTACCTTGGAATTTATTGAGTTGATAATGTGAGTATTTCTAAATGTGATTCTTCGACATTCACGTCCATAATCGATTACTAAATGACGGGAATTTCCTTATGGAATATTATTTATTTATTTATTATTTTTTTTCTATTGCAGAATTAGTCTGATTTTATGCTTCATCATCATTTTCTGGTTTAAACTCCAGAGAAAAATATGCTGGGTAATTATGTATTGCCTAAGTAAAGTCGAAATCATATGCCTACATCTCTATATTGATGCATTACTCTCTAAAACATAAAAAGACAGCGTTTAGTATATTGGCGTATGTATATAAGACGATAACGATACGGGGATGGGTGACCACATAATCTGTTAGACGCCCAGAGAGAGAGAGAGAGAGAGAGAGAGAGAGAGAGAGAGAGAGAAAAGAAGAAAGCGAGAGAGAGAGAGAGAGAGAGAGAGAGAGAGAGAGAGAGGAGAGGGGGAGGGGGGAATTCTCTGAAGTATTAAATGTGAACGCAAATATAATTCACAAAATCAGTGGAGAGAGAGAGAGAGAGAGAGAGAGTTACAAGGAGTTACAAGGATTAGGATGTCTCAAAGACTTACTAGTCTATCCTAAGAGGAGATATCGTGTGCTCACTCACCTCTAGGAACAGGTTTTACTGTTCATTCACAGTGTCCTCCTAATGATTTTGTCTAGATTTCTTTTAAACTCTTCTTCCACAATGTTGCTGTTTACAACTTCTTTCTGGTGGCAGTTTATTCCATGTGTCACATATCTTGTATGTAAAGAAGTTCCCACAGTAGGATGTGTTGTATCTCTTCAGCTTTGGGTTCCATCCATTATTTCTTGTCTGGTTTTCGTGTAACGTGAATGGAAAGAAAGAGAGAGAGAGAGAGAGAGAGAGAGAGAGAGAGAGAGAGAGAGAGAGAGAGAGAGATCTTACATAAGCAGTTTTGTATTTTGTAATAAAAATGTCCGCCCCCGAAAGGAATGTATAAATATTTTTTCCCCACCTTCTTCTTACATAACTTTCAGTTTTCCCTTTGCGAACCTATTTTGTGTTCCGGGAGCTGGCTTGAGGATAAAGTATATATTTTTGAAGTGTGTATTATTGTAGGTAGGTAACTCCCAGAAACAGTGAAAAAAACATTTAAATTATTTTCTCTTTTTTTTATTCCCAGGATAGCAGTTTCAGACAAATGTTTTGAGATGTTACTTCTAAATTTTTTTTAACTATTTTTTTTACTTAGTTTTTGTGAGGACGGTAAAGTAGGGGGAATATTGTATTAGCAATATCGTAAAGAACAGAAACTACATAAACAATTCTGGATGTCATTTCTCATTCCTTTTGGAATTGATGCATGTTTGCAATCTATTCTTTTCGTCTGAAATTCTTGCCTGCAATTCATTTCCAGTGTGAGCTCTGGGAACTATAATTAGACTTATAAATTCACCTCTTTTGTTTGATGTAAATGGAAGTTTAATGTTTTAAGGTGAACTAAAAAAAATGAATAAATCTATAAATAAATAAATAAGAAATAAAAAAAACAATAGCAAAATTGGAGACCAAATATTAATATCGAAAATATAAGAAAAAAAAATAATAAAAAAGGAAGAGAAAAAAGGTAATAGCAAACTTGGAGACCAAGTAATAATAAAATAATGAATAATGATAATAATAATAATAATAATAATAATAATAATAATAATAATAATAATAATAATAATAATAATAATAATAATAATAATAATAAAAAGAGGCATGATTCAGTGGCAAAAGCCCTCCACTGGAGTCTGTGCAAGAAACACCAGCTACCTTGCAGTAATAAGTGGTACGAACACCAACCTGAAGGAGTGATAGAAAACGATCAGGTAAAGATCCTCTGGGACTATGGTAATCAGACAGGAGGGTAGGGTGACACGTGCAAATAGACCAGACGTGCCGTTGATTGGCAAAATCAAGAAGAAAGTATCACTCATTGATGTCACAATACCATGGGAAACCAGAGTTGAAGAGAAAGAAAGGGAAAAATGGATAAGTATCAAGACCTGAAAATAGAAATAAGAAGGATATGGGATATGCCAGTGGAAATTGCACCCATAATCATAGGAACACTAGGCACGATCCCAAGATCCCTGAAAAGGAATCTGGAAAAACTAGAGGCTGAAGTAGCTCCAGGTCTCATTCAGAAAAGTGTGATTCTAGAAACGGAGCACATAGTAAGAAAAGTGATGGAATTTTAGGAGGCAGGTTGCAACCCGGAACCCCACACTATAAATACCACCCAGTCGAATTAGAGGACTGTGATAGAAAAAAATAAGATAATAATAATAGTAATAATACGGCAATGAGTAATAATACAGTGGGTATCGTTCCTATTCTCAGTGAATCTTTATAAAAAAGATTTATTTGCAAGGTTAATCAGAATTATATTATCAATCAAAATTAATCATTTACCTTGGAATTTATTGAGCTGATAATGTGAGTATTTCTAAATGTGATTCTTCGACATTCACGTCCATAATCGATTACTAAATAACGGGAATTTCCTTATGGAATATTATTTATTTATTATTTTTTCTATTGCAGAATTAGCTTGATTTTATGCTTCATCATCATTTTCTGGTTTAAACTCCAGAGAAAAATATTCTGGGTAATTATGCAATGCCTAAGTAAAGTCGAAATCATAGGCCTACGTCTCTATATTGATGCGTTACTCTCTGAAACATAAAAAGACAGCGTTTAGTATATTAGCGTAGGTATATAAGACGATAACGATACGTGGATGGGTGACCACATAAGCTTTTAGACGCCCAGAGAGAGAGAGAGAGAGAGAGAGAGAGAGAGAGAGAGAGAGGGCGGAATTCTCTGAAGTATTAAATGTGAACGCAAATATGATTCACAAAATCAGTGGAGAGAGAGAGAGAGAGAGAGAGAGAGAGTTACAAGGAGTTAAAAGGACTAGGATGTCTCAAAGACTTACTAGTCCATCCTAAGAGGAGATATCGTGTGCTCACTCACCTCTAGGAACAGGTTTTAATGTTCATTCACAGTGTCCTCCTAATGATTTTGTCTAGATTTCTTTTAAACTCTTCTTCCACACTGTTGCTGTTTACAAATACTTACTGGTGGCAGTTTATTTCCTGTGTCACATATCTTGTATGTAAAGAAGTTCCCACAGAGGGATGTGTTGCATCTCTTCAGTTCTAGTTTCCATCCATTATTTCTTGTCTGGTTTTCGTGTAACGTAAATAGAAAGAGAGAGAAAAAGCGAGAGAGAGAGAGAGAGAGAGAGAGAGGAGGAGGGAGAGAGACGAGAGAGAGAGAGAGGTCTCTTACATAAGTAGTTTTGTATTTTGTATTAAGAATGTTCGCCCCCGAAAGGAATGTATATATATTTTTCCCCCACCTTATTGTTACATAACTTTCAGTTTTCCTTTGCTAACCCATTTTGTGTTCCGAGAGTTGGCTTAAGGATAAAGTATATATTTTTGAAGTATATATTATTGTAGGTGGGTAACTCCCACAAAACAGTGAAAAAAACATTGAAATTTTCTCTCTCTTTTTTTATTCCAAAGATAGCGGTTTTAGACAAATGTGTTTAGATGTAACTTCTGATTTTTTTTTCATTTTTTCCTTGATTTTTGTGAGGACGGTAAAGTAGGGGGAATATTGTATTAGTAATATCGTAAAGAACAGAAACTCCTTAAACAATTCTGGATGGCATTTCTCATTCCTTTTGGAATTGATGATTGTTTGCAATATATTCATCTCCTTTGTTTGATGTAAATGGAAGTTCAATGTTTCAAGGTGAACTAAAAAATTAATAAATCTATAAATAAATAAATAAGAAATAAGAAAAAAACAATAGCAAAATAAATAAGACAATAAAAAAGAAGAGAAAAAAAGACAATAGCAAAATTGTAGACCAAATAATAATAATAATAATAATAATAATAATAATAATAATAATAATAATAATAATAATAATAATAATAATAATAATAATAATAATAATAATAATAATATAAATTAAAATAGAAAATAATAAAAAACGAAGAAAAAAGGCAATTGCAAAATTGGAGACCAAATAGTAATGATAATAATAATATCCAAGATATTTCACTGCTGTATTTTCCATTGTTCGCTTTTACCACTCTCCTCAAAGATCACGTTGAAAGCTGAGGTCTTCATTACGCCCTTGGGAACTTTGTTCTCAATTACCGGTGGTGCTGCCGTTCCCTCGAGCTGTTAATTATAGCCGTCTGCCAGGGTGCCTTTTTATATCTTGACTTCATTTTTATATGTACCCTTGTACTCTGTCTCTTCTCCTCTCTCTCTCTCTCTCTCTCTCTCTCTATCTCTCTCTCTCTCTCTTGTGCGGAAAGTTGCCTTGTCCTAGGCTACAGCTAACAAGTCTTTGAGACATCCTAATCCTTGTAACTCCTTGTAACTCTCTCTCTCTCTCTCTCTCTCTCTCTCTCTCTCTCTCTCTCTCTGCGAGAAAGAGATGCCTATTCTTAGGATAAAATTGAAACTATTCAATAAAAACAATTGATGGCGACAATTACTACAAGTGGAAGAAAAGTCTGCATTCTCAAAAAAACTGGTTTAGTGAATCACCAGAAATTATTTCAAAAATGTCCACTGCGTCAACAAGCCTTCAGAAACTCACAACACTTCAAATCTGATTTCGTTGCATAAGTTAAAATTATGAATTCCTTTAAAAGTGTGAATTCCAAAATTAAACAAAAAACATAAGTAAAAAAAAAAAGCATATAAAAAAATTTAACACTACAAGAAATGAATTGGTAACATTTGGCATCTCTCTCTATTCATGTTTTATTTGTACGACAAACTTTAAGCAAAAGTGCACTGGATGTCTTACAAAACGCAAAACAAAACAAAAAAAAACCATTTATATTCCTAATATACACCAACTCACCGAAATAATAAGATATAATTTTATTTTCCTAACATAAACCAACACACACAAATAGTAATATATAATGTTATATTCCTAATTGAACCAACTCACAGAAATAATAAGATATAGTTTTATGTTCCTAATATACCAACTCACAGAGATAATAAGATATTATTTTATGTTCCTAATATACACCAACTCACAGAAATAATAAGATATAAATTTATATTCCTAATTTACCAACTCACAGAAATAATAAGATATAGTTTTATGTTCCTGATATACCAACTCACAGAAATTAGATAAAATTTTATAATCCAAATATACACCATCTCAAAGTAATAATAAGATATAGTTTTATAATCCTAATATACACCATCTCGAGAAATACCTCGACGAACATTTTTCCTTGACGTGAGAATCTTTTTTTCTTTTCCAGAACTACTTGATTACCTTAACTGGCTGACTAAATTTCCCCAGAAGTTATGACACCGAGGAGAGAGTATTCGCTTGCAATACCTTGCAGCCACATATTGGGGGGCGGGAGGTTTGTCACAGCGACTTCTGCAGGTGGAGGAGGAGGAAGTGGAGGAAGAGAATGAGGAGGAGGAGGTGAAGGCATAGAAGTGGATACAGAAGTGGAGCTGGTAATGGGAACTGAAATATAAAAGTGAAATTACAAGGATGAATTAGACATTTGTGCTTAACCCACTTTTGAAGTTTCCTGTTTTTCTGGACTTCAAAAGAGACTTCCTGGCAGATGAAATCCCTCTTATCTGGTAATTAATGAGCATTCAAACAAGAGAGAGAGAGAGAGAGAGAGAGAGAGAGAGAGAGAGAGAGAGAGAGAGAGAGAGAGAGATTTAAATTGTCTAAAGCTGAAATCACTCACTAAACTGGTATAAACAATCAAACCCTAAAGAGAGAGAGAGAGAGAGAGAGAGAGAGAGAGAGAGAGAGAGAGAGAGAGAGAGACTGCGTTACGCAATCACTTCAGTTGGTTTGATGTTACATTTAATTAATTCATAATTCTGCCCGGACTATTATCAGACGCGATCAACAAGTATCATCTGAATGCAGCCGTAACTGACGTCATTTCTCATTACACACAGAATGACCAGTATCATACGAGGACTTCAATAGCGGGTCGTTATTCCGTATTGATTTGTACCTTAATTGATGGAAGCTTCATAAAAGAAAAAAAACGTGGACTTTAGACTTCACAGGATTTGTTTTAGACAACTAAAATAAAAAAAAATCGCTGTGACCTAGAAACTCAGTGGTATATTTATTCATATGGTTATCTTTGCTACATTATAATATGTGTTTGTATACGTATATGTATATTATATATATATTATATATATATATATATATATAGATATTATATATATATATATATATATATATATATAATATAAATATCAGAATGGATGAAGCCCTTCCTACACTTCCTCAGCAGATCCTCAGGGATGAGACTGCTAGCCTCACCTTTCAACCTTGAACCCAGCAAACGTCGGCACCTATTTACATCTGGGTGAACTGGTGGGCGGTCGACCAGGAGCAGTCCATGGACCTAGCGAACGCAGACCAGGCCGTTGCTGAGAACCAGAGAGTAATCGCACTGCCCATCATGTTTCCCCACTTTCCCGATCCACTACCTACCCCTCCCACACCCAGGGCGGGCAAATAGGTTTGCAGGAGGTGGGAGGATGTCATATCCCCCCTACAAACCTTGTAACCACTCAGGGTGGATAAACAGGTTTGCAGGAGGTGGGTGGATGAGTCATTTCTCCCCTACCAACCCCCACACCAATCAGCCCGGATAAACCGGTTTGCAGAGGTGGATGGATGATGTGTCATTTCTTTCCTACTAACCCCGTCCCCACTCGGGGCGGACAAACAGGTTTGCATGAGGTGGGTGGTGTTGTGTCATTTCTCCCCTACCTACCCCGCCCCAACTCGGGGCGGACAAACAGGTTTGCAGGAGGTGGGTGGATGTGTCATTTCTCCCCTACCTACCACCATACCAATCGGCCCGGACAAACCGGTTTGCAGAGGTGGATGGATGATGTGTCATTTCTCCCCTACTAACCCCGACCCCCAGGAGGGGCGGACATACAAAAAAGATCCACTTGGATTTTATAACTAACTCTTTTATAACTAACTCTCTGAATAATAATTTTTTGTATCAAATGACCTTTTTCAAGATCATGGTACTTTCAGTCCTTAAAAGATACTGAATTTCTCAATCATACAAAACCTTTCAAAAATGATCTCATTATGAAATCCATTTTTCATCTATCCAGTTTTATCTGTAATTAAAATAAATTTCAAATAATCTATTACAATTGATTGATTTTGTACTCGAAATAACAAAGGAAAGTCATTATCACATAAACCTGTTTAGCTACAGTCACTCACAAATGTCATATGTTAATAAAAATGCATAGAGTATCACTCACAAATGTCATATATCCTAAAAAAAAATGATAATAATAATTCATTTTCCGGCTGAGTTACCGAGTCAATCAGAAATATTCTAATTCATCTGAACAGCTAAATGCTTCATTTGTCCCTGTTCTCATTTTGCGGCGAAATGCTATTCCAATCACATTTGATTTGCTGATCAAAGTCTCAGATGAAAGATTCGATGGGGCCACCCCCTTCTCAGGGAGGCTTAATCTGCCGGATTATTAATTACGGTAATTGCAAATCCGTCGTGATTGTCTGTCCGCCGCACTTCATTTTTCTGTCCGTCCGCACTTTTTCCATCCGCCCTCAGATCTCAAAAACTGCTGAGTCTACAGCGCTGCAAATTGGTATGTCGATCATCTACCCTCCAATCATCAAACACCAAATTGCAGCCCTCTTGCCTCAGTAGCCTTTATTTGATTCAAGGTTAAAGTTAGCCATAATCCTGCTTGCTTCTGGCAAC
>NC_061098.1:28043942-28051442 GCF_015104395.2 Macrobrachium nipponense | reverse complement strand
TCAGCGAACCCTGGCAGAGCAATGTAAGATTATTAGCTTAATCCTTTGTGAGTATTTGTGAGATAAAGGAAAATGAGAATAAAAATAACTTTTTGGAGTATGATTTTTGTATATAAGTGTCAAATTTTGTTCTTAATTTTGTTTGCCATATAGTAACTCTTAGTTTTTGTTTTACTGGTGTATAAGATGGAAAACCTGTTGCTCTTACTTTTGTGTATATAATATTTTGTATTGCCAATTGTTGTGTTTTGCTTTTTGTTGGACCAAATGTAAATAATTACTGTAATTATGAGCTATGTATAATTTTTGTGGTCAATAAAGTATCTATCTATCTATCTATCTATCTATCTGGCACTTGCACAGAACCAGTACAAAAAGAGGCATGATTCAGTGGCAAAAGCCCTCCACTGGAGTCTGTGCAAGAAACATCAGCTACCTTGCAGTAATAAGTGGTACGAACACCAACCTGAAGGAGTGATAGAAAACGATCAGGCAAAGATCCTCTGGGACTATGGTATCAGAACAGATAGGGATACGTGCAAATAGACCAGACGTGACGCTGATTGACAAAATCAAGAACAAAGTATCACTCATTGATGTCGCAATACCATGGGACACCAGAGTTGAAGAGAAAGAGAGAGAAAAAATGGATAAGAATCAAGATCTGAAAATAGAAGTAAGAAGGATATGGGATATGCCAGTGGAAACCGTACCCATAATCATAGGAGCAATAGGCACAATCCCACGATCCCTGAAAAGGAATCTAGAAAAACTAGACGCTGAAGTAGCTCCAGGACTCATGCAGAAGAGTGTGATCTACCAGAAACGGCGCACATAGTAAGAAAAGTGATGGACTACTAAGGAGGCAGGTTGCAACCCGGAACCCCACACTATAAATACCACCCAGTCGAATTGGAGGGCTGTGATAGAGCAAAAAAAAAAATGAAATAAATAAAAAAATAATAATAATAATAATAATATTGGGAACAACACATTGGATTCTTCCAATCTCAGTCTATAATAATAATAATAATAATAATAATAATAATAATAATAATAATAATAATAATAATAATAATAATAATAATAATAATAATAATAACAAATGAATTATGGCAACCACATATCCCGCCTCAAAAAAGAAAAAAAAACGCACACACACACACACACACACACACACACACAAACACAACCCGCGTGATTAATGAGGAAATGGAGAAAGCAGCAATACAGAGGTAATGAAAAAGATGCTGATTTCCATCCGGTGGGGGACACTACTGAACGCGGCCTTATCATCATCCTCATCCTCTCCTGGTCCTCCCTCCATCGCTAATTAAAAACTACCAATAATAACAATAATAATAATCCTCCATCCTGGAGGATGGGAGGGAGGACTCCTTCAAGGCAAATTACATTATCAGCGAGGTGATCCCTCCAGATGAAGGCGAAGGAAAGGAATATTAAACGACTCTTATTAAATGGAAGACGAAGAAAGGAAAGTGGACGTTCTGGTGGTCTGAAATGCTGTGAAATCAAGTTTTCTGTTCAACATATAACTCTATCTCAAAACCATCAACTATGACCGGCAGGGCTCCAGTTGCTCACCAGATGCGTTGGAGTGCGGCTACTACCCTTGCCTCCGGAAAGCGCTGCCAGATGCACGATCCATGGCTAAGTTTAAGCTAAGATATAAAATAAAAACTACCGAGGCTAGAGGGTTGCAATTTGGTAGTTTGATGGTTGGAGGGTGATGATCAACATACCAATTTGCAGTCCTCTAGCCTCAGTAGTTTTTCTTTCTTAGATCTAAGGGCGGTGTGGGACAAACAAAAGCAGGCGTGCAATAGCTTTCTTTGACAGAAAACTGGAAAATTGAAGTATCCACGAGGAAAATTCCAAAACAAAATCCTATGACATTCAAAGGCCTGTAAGTCTATAAGATGACTAAACGTTCAAAAGCAGCTTACTTTGTTTCAATAATTCCGAATTCCTTTATTTCTTTTTTCATGACATCTGCTATTTCCGAAATTCTTTTGAGGTCCAGATAATACCATTAGTAAAGGTCAGGACCACATGGACTTTACATATGCCAAAACTCTCTCTCTCTCGCTCTTTCTTTCATTTGAGTGTGCAGGTTTGTGCATATATATAATTGTGTTAAGAACACACACACACACACACACACACAGACACACACATATATATATATATGTGTGTGTGTGTGTCTGTGTGTGTGTGTGTGTGTGTGTGTGTGTGTGTGTGTGTGTTATATGTACATAGTATATATATATATATATATATATATATATATATAGATATATATATATATGTTAGAGAGAGAGAGAGAGAAGAGAGGCAGAGATCATCATACAAGCTCAACTAATTAGAATCATTCCCTAAACATACGTATAACATATTGATCGAATGAGAGAGAGAGAGAGAGAGAGAGAGAGAGAGAGAGAGAGAGAGGTGAACTAATGAAAACGATTCCATTTCTTTTTTTTTAGGGTGCTACAGTCATTACCAATTCCTAGAGCAAACCGACTGAGTTCCATCAAAGCCGCTCGAAGTGAATCTGAGAAGAGCAAACTATGAAACTCTGAACAAAGGTTGATGGCGAGTTAGTTTTCCCGCGCAACCAGATTTGTCCAATTTTCATTTGTGTCCAGATGTCAAACAGTGGTGAATAAAGACGGTGTGTAGATGTACGTTTTCAGAGCCATGGGGCGGCGGGGTAGGGGAGGGGGCGGTCGCTGAAACAGATTAAACAGCGTGTTAAATAAAACTATACTGAACATCCCCTGTATGGTTTGTCTATGATTTTTTTTATTTCAATTAATATCAGTGTTTCACTTGCTGAGTGAGATCAAAACATTAAAATAGAAAACAAAAAGTATTATAGGGCGTAGGGAGACATGACACATGAGCCCTCCTCCTGCAAACCTACTTGTCCATCCCTGGTGGGGGCGGGGTAAGGAGGGAATCGGGAGGGTAGAGGGAGGCATGACACCAGTCACTCTCCTCTGCAAACCTGCTTGATCCGTCCCTGGTGGGGGCGGGTAAGGGAGGAATCGGGAGGGTTTAGAGGAGGCATGACACATTCCAATCTCCTCCTGCAAAAACCGCTTGTCCGTACGTGGTGGGGCACGGTTGGTAAGGGATCAGGAGGGTAGGAGGGAACAGACATATCACCATCCTCCTGAAAAAACCTGTTTGTCCGCCCCTGGTGGGGCGGGGTAAGGAGGATCGGGAGGATAGGGGAGGACATGCACACATAACACCCTCCTCCTGCAAACCTGTTTGTCCGACCTGGCGGGCAGTGTAAGGAGGGGACGGGAGCATAGGTGAGGGACATAAAGAATGCACCATCAACCGAGTATATAAATACAAACAACATCCCCATTAAAGCATGTAAGGGACGTTTCACATTAAACTAGCATTGGGTGTTTGGTGCGAATGTATTTTTCCTTGCGCAAAGTAGGGGAGGAGGGGGGGGAAACACACACACACACACACACACTCACAGAAAGGCCGCTAAGGAAATTAGAATAATAGATTGTTCGCTTCTTTTTTTTAGGATAATCGGCTAATTCCATAATTTTAAGGATTATTGTGCCTTAGGGAAATTAATTTTTTTCATCTGCTTTACTGATTACCAATAGATAATTATTTTTTTCTTTCCAGCGTGAGTACGTATGAAATATGTGTTCATGTATATGTGTGTATGTACTTATACATATCCCTGTAAAAACGTAAATAAATATGAAAATGCATTCATTTAATATATATATATATATATATATATATATATATATATATATATTATATATAAATCGCAGTATAGGTTAATCGCAGTGACAGAAGTGGCAGACATTTATTTTAAACTCTAATGAAAGCGTTTCCATGAAAAGTCAAAGGTCAAAGGTCGAAGTCGTCAGCTGATTCGCATCAATAGCCACAACCACAACATAATATATAAGATAAAATAAAAAAGAATACGGTAATTTTTTTTTAGTCCTTCAAACATATCTGCTTTCATGCACAGAACCTTTGTTTATCATCTCTGAATTAATGTTTTATTTCAACCCCTGACGGCAATTCAGAAACACTATATAATGCAGTAATAAAAAAAAAATCCAAACACATTCGTATGGCAATTTTTGGAATTGGTATTTTGATATGAAAGATTACATGAATATGTAATTAACTTTTTTTTTAGATAGTCGTATCCTAATGCAACAGTTTTAATTTAGAGTCAAGTATGTGGGATTTTGCAAATTGCATCTCAAAAAAATATATATATATATGAAGGGTAGGAAACAACAAGGTCTTCATTATGATGGTAATTTCAAATAATCCTAAGCTTGAACCAGCCATGAAATGTTTCATTTGATTGTCGTTCGCATTAATGCAAAGATAAACACACACACAGTGGCCACTGCTGTTGTATAATGTTTCAATTACATCTATTCATCGTAAAATAGGTAACATCAGTTGCATTATTAAACCAACAACTAAAAATGATGTCAGTCAATGGATGTAATTCATGATTGCTAGAGAAGGTTTTAAATCAAAGACATCGCCTTTGAATATTTTGTCATATTTTTTTGTGGCTGGTAAATCATCGACTTCTCAACTGACGTCGTACACTGCATTCTTATGTACCCGTAAATATTTAGTTCTCGTAGGGGGATAGTGCCATCAGTTCACCTCACGTGGTGCACTGTAGGCATTCATTAAAGTTCTTTATAGTGTTCCTTTGGCCCCCAGCTGCAACCTCTTTCATTCCTTTTACTGCACCTCCGTTCATATTCTCTTCCATCTGACTTTCCACCTTCTCTGACAATTGTTTGTTTCGTAGTGCAGCTGCTCTGAGGTTTTCCTCCTATTACACCTTTCAACCCTTCTTGATTTCAGTTCCCCCTTTCAAGGGCTGAATGACCTCATAGGTCCCAAGTGCTTGGCCTAAGTTCTACATTCTGTACTCTCTTTCCTTAGTGCTCTATGAAAAACGTGCTTCATCGCCCATTGGTGGGATATTTAACAAAACAGTAGAAGTCAAGCCACGTAAAGTTCAGTCAAGGGAATAAACAGTTATAGGCAAGTGACCTCGGTCTTCCAG
Organism: Macrobrachium nipponense; assembly: GCF_015104395.2. Lineage (NCBI taxonomy): Eukaryota > Metazoa > Arthropoda > Malacostraca > Decapoda > Palaemonidae > Macrobrachium > Macrobrachium nipponense. Next base: position 28,046,320 of record NC_061098.1, on the reverse strand, counting down.
GCTTTAGAAAACATAGTGAAAAATATCTGGTTATGGCCCAAGGCCAGTTGCTCACTTACTTAATTATGTAATTGTACAACTTCCATACTTGCGTTGGCTGTTACCAATTACAGATTGGCAGAGGGGCGATTATAGCTGACTTTAATCTTGGATGAAATAAAAAAAAACTACGTGATTTTAATTATGGGAGAATTTCGTAGTTAAGTTTGTCTTCGGTTATCACCAATCACTGATTGGCAGAAGCACCATCATAGCTAACTTTAATCCTGAATAAAATCAAAACTACTGGGGTTAGAGGGCTGCACTTGTTTGATGACTGGAGGTTGGATGATCAACATACCGATTTGCAGCCCTCTAGCCTCAGTAGTTTTTAAGATCTGAGGGCGGATAGCAAAAGTGCGGACGGACGGACAAAGTCATCTCAATAGTTTTTTTTTTCTAATCTTTTTTACGGGGAACTAAAAATCAATCAACCAAGAAATACAAACTTAATTCAGTTTTCATCTAAAAGAGGAAACTGTATTATCGAAGCCGATTTATATTCAATCCAAAACAAACGAGTACCTAAGTTTCAGACGAGAAATTAGCATCCAAACTCGACCAAGAAAAATGCAGACAATAATAAGGAGAACCTTCGAAATGAAAATAGTTTCTCAAACGTATTCTCATAATTCTCTAAAAGGCTTCGTACCCCCAAACGAGCGAGAAAATCATTGTAACTTTATCCCCGAGAGCTTACAAAAATTATCCCAGAGCCCTTGGGGCATATTATGCACGCACTGATTTATTACTCTCCCAGAGAGAGAGAGAGAGAGAGAGAGAGAGAGAGAGAGAGAGGGCCTTTGTGAACATTCTGCCTGGCACTTTTCCAGTATCGCTTAATGTTTTTTTTTTATCATTCATAGTCGAGGTTGTTATAGATGAGAGAGAGAGAGAGAGAGAGAGAGAGAGAGAGCGCCTAAGTGAACTCTCTACCTTGCTCTTTTTCAGTACAACTTAATTCTTAATTTTGTTTATCATTGATAATCGAGGTTGTTATGGAAGTAACAAGTTCCATCTATAAATGAGAGAGAGAGAGAGAGAGAGAGAGAGAGAGAGAGAGAGAGAGAGAGAGAGAGAGAGAGAGATTTAGCGGACCTTCTGCATGGCTCTTCTTCCATCTATAAACAAGATAATAAGCAAATATTTCTTACAATTATTAAATAATACTACACAAGTTGGATATCGTTTAAAACCCCTTTATATTTCTACAGCAACACTTCAGATTTATCGAAATATTTCAGGCTCAATAATTCTATCTTTTGTCATTCATAATAAAAATAATTCAGTGCACCATTTCTTTTCCAAAGGCGAGAATAAAGCAAAAAAAAAAAAAAAAAAAAACCGAATGTTTTAAATACGCACAAAGAAAAGAATATAAAAAATATCTGGGGGGGAGGCGTCGGGAGGGGGGGGAGGGGGGGACTAAAGCTGAAAATCCCCTTTCATTGTTTTTATTAGCAGCTGAATGGAAGGCATCGATGGCATTTTTTGTCTATTTTCGAAGTTCGAAAGCCATACGCGACACAATTATATCCTATTTCTGCTTCGCTGTTGACGGTGGATAAAGAGAAATATGTAAATGGCTTCATAAAATTGAACAGTTTCATAAAAACGAGAAATTTGATTCCCGTGGTTGATGAGGTGTTTATCTTACGGCAGCGATGAGATTGGTCACTGTCAACAATATCACACATATATTCTCTAACCAGGACTAAAATGACATTACATCCACACACACACGCGCGCGCGCGCGCGATTGAATGTGGGAAAAGATGTCCTGTAGGGAGCATTACATTAGGTTCTTTTGCAGCGTCCCTTCGGCCCCTAGCTGCAACCCCTTTGATTCCTTTTACTGTACTTCCTTTCATATTTTCATTCTCCCATCGTACTTTCCACCCTCTTCTAAGAATTATATCATAGTGCAGCTGCTTTTTGGTTTTCCTTCTGTTACACCTTTCAGACCTTTTTGCTGTCAATTTCCGTTTCAGCGCTGGATGACCTCGTAGGTCCCATGGCGTGGCCTTTGTCCAAAATTCTGTATTCTGTATCGGAGAAGAAGATACTGAAAGTGGCGTTTAATTACGGGGAAAATGGTCGCTTTAAGTATCAATAAATTGCAATGATTTCCATCTGGGTTTCCATCTGGACTTCAGAAGTAGCCATCCTGGAAGTATGAACCCGTTTCCGTCCTGGAACGGGCTCTTGTTTGAAACTATCCAGCGACAGTTAAAAGAACTTCTCTCTCGCCCAATCACAAAACATCATCGATATAGTTTTAAAAAGCTCGCAGACTCCAACACAATCATTTCATCCCACGTGTAAATGTATCTCCACAT
>NC_061098.1:28031442-28036442 GCF_015104395.2 Macrobrachium nipponense | reverse complement strand
CTCATAACTTGTAACAGAGATGGTAGACAGGTAGAACAGAGTTAGCTATCGTCATTAGAAAGAACCTGTACCTCTTTACCTAAGCTTTATCATGTAGAGGAATAGGATTAGCCATCATCATTGGCAAAAAAAAAGAAGCGATCAAGCTATCGTCATAGAAGACTTGTACAATCATATCTGAGTCTCAGCATGTAAAACTTCAAAGAATATATCTATTTTTATACTTCGTGTTTTCTACAAGAACCTCCTCACCGAACCATGAGTTTAACACATCGTCGTAACCAACAAGATAATACCGACTTCGTAAGTGATCTACAAACCCCCAGACACTCCATTGAATATGGAAGTGCAATACCAACCGACTTAGCGTAAAATATCGCAAGTCTAACATTACCTCATAGGTCGCCGTTATCATACAAGGCACAAGCCCTAATATTGGTGGCCAGCGTACCAGAAGAACTCTACAACGTCCTACGAAGAAAAACCAGAATAATAAATCATGTATCATAAGAAGTCAACGACGACGGAAGCAGCAGATTCTTCAAGCAACCTAGTATCATCGTTAGTGAGCGACTTCAGAAAACAATAAGAACTCTTCAACGACGACGAAAGCAACAGATTCTTCACCAACTTAGTATCATCGTTTAGTGATAACTTCAAGAAACAAAACCGACGTGCTTTTTCCTACGGCAACGCAAGCTTCGTCTCTCATTAGAATCATTCAAGAAACATCGTTAGTGAGCGTTTCCGGCACTTCAAGAAACAAACCGAACACGCGTCTGCAGCATCGGATCTTTCAAGGGCCTCGAATCATCGAAACAACGCGCACGGAGGAAACTCAAGCCAAACCAGGTCATCCGCTAAATAGAGAAGGAGGACCAAGGCCGCTGGTGTCGTTATCGGAACACCGTGACTTCCCACAAAAGCAAGCTAAGTACAATTTTTTATCATTTGGAGTAACTTTGAGTGTTTACTTTTCAGGTCGAATTTCGTTATTCCTGTGGCTGAAGTTACGAGACATTCTTGATCTTACTTTTTTACAGAAATTATCTACATCATTGAGATTTGCGCTACTGCGAGTTTTTTATCTTTGAGTGTCTGTTTCCAGAAGTTCTACTGAAATATCATAATCATATACTATGTTAATTTTATCATTTTGGGTGATTATTAATCCCTTACGTACAAATTATATTAAACAGTGAATATGCGTTTACGCAGTGGACGTCTGTATTTATACAGATGCATGGATAGGGTCGTTAAGCACCGTAGTGATTAGAAAACACACAAAAACAAGTGGAACACCCGTACAAATCTATATAATTGAGTAACACTATTTCGGTCATGACAATAAATGCTCCTTTGCAAAGTCCCGATCGCAGTTTTAGCCTTGAGTTTTTTGAGTTCAATAAAATATCGAACCTCAATGACTCAACTCAACTTTAAAAATATGGCTGGATTGCAAGGAATACATGCTGTAAAAAACTTTCATCAGGCTAAATGCGCTGACCAGGATCCTCACTATTCAAATTTTAGCAAAGAATGAAGTACAAACAGTTAATATGGAATGCAGTAGTGATAACTTGTCTTATTAGTAATCGCTCAGTTTCCTAATAGTTCGTCATTCATTGCTTTATACGTAACCAGCAACATAATGCTAAAAAACACACAATACGTTGCCGATGGTAATAAAGAGAAGGATCCTAATTATTACAAAAAGAAATAGAAACAGTAGCCCGTTCAGAATCAAACAAGCAAACTCGGTGACTGTGTCACCTAGTCAAGCGGTCAAGGTCAGTCAAAAAACTGCCGAAGTGTTCAAAGCATAGCAAATTCCACACAATAAGCGACTCTAGCAGAGTGGGGAGCGATGTTGGTTTATACATGCCAATATCTTTTTGAATTAAAAGGATTTTTCCTATGAAACACACGACCGTATAAAGTAATCAGAGCAGGTTTTCGTTTTTTTTTTAATACTAAGTTATTATAAGTAGTGGTGGATAAAGCCGACTGTACGCGCCGTAAAAATTAGAATATCTTGTTTATTCCTTTAGTACACGTAATATCCTGTATTTACGGACTCACCCGTCTGTTGTTCGAACTTCCCTAATGAGAAGTCCGGATAAGCGAGCGTTTACAGATACCTCTATAGCTATAAAAAACATTGATCTGTATCTAGTGTAATTGTAAGATTCATCTAGGGGTATACAAAATATTATCTTACATCCTGCAATAAAGGCGTGTTTATCAAAGGGAAATCCTATAAACCTTCAAACATATTAAAATCCGTTTGAACAAAAAATGAGACAGTTAATCAAATAATAACTTATATAAAGGAACTATACATTTGTCTCATAAATCGTAACATTGTTCAAATGACCCAACAGAATTCTCCACAAACCGCAGTCGACTTATGCACGCAAAATCTCGAGAAGCATGGCACCCTCGAATTTTTTGGTTTCTTAGTGCGTGTAAAAAGACTTTGCTGGGAAATGAAATTTTAATCCTTCCCGACACTCTGAAATATAACGATTTCCGCGAACAAAGCCCTAAAAGTATACATTATCGGGGATACGGAAGTTTATAAATATCGCATTTTTTATTATGTTGCTAATTTTTAATCACGCCCAACCGTCGTGGATGATTTCTCTGATAATCTATCTAAAGTAATATCCGTAAAATCATTCAAGCAGAGGTGATTCAGCAGAAATTTTTTTTATCTTTTACCTGAATACCAGGAAGTTTCTCCACTGGCGAGTGATCTCTGGAAAAAACGGATGTAATTTAACACAAAATACGGTCTAAGGACAAACATAAAGCTATATACGTACCTTCGTGTAGACTCTCAATGAAATTTCAAAATAGAGATAAATGACGAAGTTGACAATGTTAGTAATGGAGTCATTAGGAAATCACATAAGCCCATATAATTTTTCCCTCAAACGTCATGCCATAAAAGATCTGACTTGGCGTATCTGCGTAGATTTCTGTCGCTTTAACAAGGAAACGCTCCCCGATAGTTTCCAGTGCCATGTAACCGACGACATCTTATCTCTGTTAGGTTAGAATAAATTTTTTTTTTTCACCAATTTTAGACTTACTTAAAGGCTTTTACCAGATACCATTACCTAAGTGATTGTACCTCATACACCGTTTTCAGCATAACACTCAGGGGACATTATCAATTTTTACGTATTCCTCCGGCTTACGTTGCGCCCCAATTACAATATAGTGTTTGGAGACTTTTTAGGGGATAATCTACATGCCTATATGGATGATCTTTGTAATCCTTTCTAATACCTTAGAAGTACATTCACATAAACTAGAGCTAGTGCTACAGAGACAAAGACAAATAATCTCAGAGTAAAAATATCTAAATGTGAGTTTTTAAAAACCGAACATGTTTATCTAGGTTTTATGTGTCTAGTCAAGGTCTTAAAGTAATCCATGGTAAGGTGTCGGCTATTCATAACTTTCCGGTACCTATTAACGTAAAAGGGGGATACAGCACTTTTGAGCAATAGTGGGTATTACATCGTATGTAAATATGTAACTCTTCAATCATGACAGCTCCTTTAACAGATCTTACGAAGAAGAGCGTAGATTTATTATGGTCTAAAAAGCATCAACAGGCGTTCGATATCTTAAAAGCGGATAATGCAGCTCACCTAACTTAAAAAAATCCCTGATTTAAATAAGGAATTTTTTTTTATGCAACAGACGCCTCAGACCAAGGGGGGTAAGAGGGATACTACTTCAGCAATATGATAAACAGTTCTTCCCTATAGCTTTTTATTCACGTAAACTAAAGCCCTCTGAAAGTAAATATGCAGTAATAGGCAAGGAAGGGCTAGGTATCTTTAACTCACTAGTACATCTTAAGTTCATAATCTATGGCTATCCTGATAAAGTCCTTACTGAACATGAGTCCTTTACCGAGTTTTCAAAGGCTTTAATCACAGTCCAAAAGGAACTCGGTGACAAAATGATCATTCAGGTCTTTGGAGCCAAGATAAGATATCTACCTGGGAAGAATATCATAGCTGACGCATTATCCCACAATCCCGCACCATACAGCAAAGAAACCATTAATTGGACTAAAAGATATAGAAACATCCGTGCCTATTGTTAAAACCGTATCTAAACAAGAAAATTCCTTAACCCAAGAGATCGCGACCATTGAATATCTGGGTTGGAGCGCAGAACTGTTACAAACTGAACAAAGCAAGTGTCAACAGTGATAAGCAAAACAATAAACACCAAACAATAAACACTTCGAACGGAAACAAGGTCAGCAGCTAAGCAAAACCAATAAACACTTCGAACGGAAACAGGGTCAGCGGCTAAGCAAACCAATAAACACTTCGAGCAGAAACCCTAAAGCAAAAATATATTTAAAGTATGTGTATCAGAATAATGTAATCAAATGTAATATTATATGTAGGTCCGTGACGAGGAAAACCCGAAGAACACAGCAGAGGACTAACGACCAGGTAGTAGTAATAATCTCTCTCATACCAATCGTCATAAACTGGTTGCATTCCGTCATCCAGGGTTCCCTCCTATGTCACAGAAAGCCAAATCACTATTTTACTGGCCTACAATGCTTACAGATATAAAAGCACATATCTGATTGTAACACGTGTCATGAAAAGAAGGGATACACTAAGACACCTGTCAGTTTAAGGGCCTATCCCGTGCCAAATCAATCCTTGAAAGAATATACGTAGAATTATTAACAAAGTTACGAGTCTGACAGAGCAAATAAACACTTCTTAGTGTTAATAGTTCCTTGACGTTATATAGAAGTAATAGCACTAAAAACAAACACCGCAATTGAGTGCATTAGGAATATTTATGAGTGCTAAATCAGTAAACATGGAATTCAACACATGATAATCTGACTCGGGTGGTGTAAATCAATAATAATCTCCATAACACGTGGTGTGAATTCCTTTCCATTAAGAAAACCAATAATATCTTTTATCACCCAGAGTCAATCG
>NC_061098.1:28011442-28026442 GCF_015104395.2 Macrobrachium nipponense | reverse complement strand
GGTAGTACTTCAATAAATATTTCGCTTGACGGCCAGAGAGGCCATCAAAAGGGATTAATATAGTAATTATCCTTTGAAGGATTACAGGTTATTATCAACTAAAAGTTCACGTGTAATCCTCACGCATTTTCAGAACGATATTACAAAAAAATGTTTTTTTTAGTATCTGAATGAAAATTTTTAACAGATCGCATATATATATATATATATATACTATATATATATATATATATATATATATATATATAATATATATATATATATATATATATATATATATATATATATATATATATATATATATATGTATATATATATATATATATTATATATATATATATATATATATATATATATATATATTATATAATATATATATATATATATATAGATTCCCTACAGGTTAGCTTTAAACCCCAACAAACAAACAAAATGAGAAGCGGGAGGTGGATGGGGGGTGAATAAGTTGACGAAGTTCCTAGAAGTTTCCCGACGCGCGGGATTATTTTAATTAACTGTTCTAGAACTTCAGATGAAGGAGTCAAGGTATTATGGGGCAGCTGCCCTCTCTCTCTCTCTCTCTCTCTCTTCTCTCTCTCCTCTCTCTCTCTCTCTTTCAAATGATACCTTCCCCATCAAAGGTTTATCCCATCGTTGCAGTTAATTCGTTATAGATCGGGTAGTTCAAGGAACTCACTTAAATGTATTTGCATATTTATTCCAAATTTCACTGGAATATTGTAACTGCAAGGAGAGAGAGAGAGAGAGAGAGAGAGAGAGAGAGAGAGAGAGAGAGAGATTTCAGGTTCTTTGGTTGTATCGTCTAGAGTTTCTAGACAGTATGGTAGTGATTTCGCGTTAAGATATATTGTCAGATGGGCGAGATAAACAAGTTTGCATTTATTTCTGATTCCTCCACCTATGTATACGAGTCTTTCAGTGCAAAAGAGGTCCTTTGAAACCTTCCAAAATTTATTGGAAATGAATTTGGTGCCGATGTAATAAGATTTGTAGACAACTTCGTAAAGGTGCAACTTCAGTCTTGGATAAACAAGAGAGGACAATGTTACGAGAATAGATATTTGGTAATAACAAAGAATAAAATAGACAGTGGATGATAGCAGAGGTAAAATCACGTGAATGAGGAAGTAAAGAGATTTGCCCAAAATAGATGAGATTCAAAACAATCAGATATCATCAGCTTGATTTTGTAATAACTCCTATTACCTTCTTGATTTGCTAAGGGTTTGAAATTCGATCACAAACGTTTAGTTAAATTACAAAATCAAACAGACAGCATAGCTCCTCAGAGGCGTGGCCGGTATGGTGTTGGTGTGCCACCTCAGTGGCCGCGAGTTCGATTCTCGGGGATTCCATTGAGGGGTGAGATATGTGTATTTCTTGTGATAGAAGTTTCACTCTCGACGTGGTTCGGAAGTCACGTATAAAGCCGTTGGTCCCGTTGCTGAATAACCACTTTTGGTGTCATGCAACGTAAAAAAAAAAAAACTACAGTACTAAATAAAATACAAACTGCATTTTTATGCATGCTGTGTTGTGCCGAGGCGAATTTTAAAGTCTGTAGTCCGGCTTCAAAAATGAATGTCAGAATCCAAAATGTTCCACCATGGTATATTTCCGTCAGCTTAATATATTTCCCCCGATGCAGTTTTCTATATTAAAAATATTCACGCACATATTCAAGAGCAGTTTATCACCACGGTGAATATTTGTCACGCAAAGTGCGTGAAATTGGCTAATTCATTCAAAGTCCACCATTCAATCAAATATAGAGCACCATTGGACACTGAATTCGCCAATATATTTCAGTGAACCGTTCTACGATAATTGGGTTTATTGCTTTCAACAAATAGGTACGTTTGCTTGTATTCAACGTTAAATTGAATTTTTTTTTGTTTTTTTTTTACGAAACTTTGACCAAAAGGTGGACCCCAATTGATAGGCAACGGGTATTTATAGATTTTGGGAGATTGGCATTTATAAACTGAGGGAATAACTAAGCCCTTTTTTATGGTGGATAGCTAAGCCTTGGATATATGTATATATATATATATATATATATATATATATATATATATATATATTATATATATATATATATATATATATATATATATATATATATATAATATATAAATATATATATATATATATATATATATATATAATATATATATATATATATATATATATATATATATATATATATATATATATATATATATATATATACATACATATATATACATACATATATATATATATATATATATATATATATATATATATATATATATATATATATATATATATATATATATATATATATATATAACTTGTACGTGTGTTTGTGGGGTTGTATGTTTTTTCAGTATCAGAAAAATGTAGTTTTGCAAGAAGTGAAAAGATAATATATTGACGCCAAATTTCCTAAAATGACAAGTTGGGTTCTAACTCCCTCAATTCATTACTTAATAAAATACATCAGTTTATATTAACCAATTACCAGTAAATTTTATTATGAATCAAAGAAATTCATTGTCGGTACGGAATTTATAACTCTTAACACTTCCCTCGAAATACTAATACATTTAATAGATTTGTCAAGGGTAATGAAGCATGTTCAATTAGAGAATTTATGTAATTAATAATAAAACGCATCCATTCTTTTCAAGGAGGAGAATGCAATTAAGGACTTGATTGGTAATGATGATGTTTATAGTTTGTTCAAGCAGTAGAATTCTTGGGTCGCAATATCAGTCAGAAAATTAAAATGATTGGATATATATATATATATATATATATATATATATATATATATATATATATATATATATATATTATATATATATATATATATATATATATATATATATATATATATATAGTATATATATATGCATATATATATATATATCTATATATATATATATATATATATATTATATATATATATATATATATATATATATATATATATATATATATAATAAATATATATATATTATATATATATATATATATATATATATATCTATAAATATATATATCCATATCTATATATATCATATAGTATACTATATATATATATAGATATATATATATATTATACTTGCAATGCATTTAAAAAAGCGTACTTTTCCCTAGAAACTTTTTCGCTGCTGCGAAATTTCGTTGTTTGTTACCATGTCTGCAATTGCCTCCAAGTGTCAGGGGGTCGGCGTTCCATAGTTTTTCAGCGCCTCCCCCCAATCCCTTGGTACCGCTCTCACGTCACCTCCTTATCCCCCACCCCCCCACCCCCATCCACCCCTTACCTAACCTTTATTCCATCTCCCTCTATCTTTTTTGTCTATCACTTTTTTTTTTGGTGGGGGGGGGGGGGGTGGGGGGGGGGGTCGGTGGGATTGGGTTATATTACAGCCTGTCGTTGGACTTGATTTGAGGAATTTTAGTGATATCGTTATTACACACACACACACACACATACACACACACACACACATACACACACACACACACACACACACACATATATATATATATATAAGATTTGTAATGCTTGATGACAGGGGGTGTATTTTGGGCACTTTTGAAATGGTGTTCTATCAACAGACAAGATTTCCCGTCCTCTAAATAAAGAGATCTGTTATAAGCATTCTTATTTCGTCCTAACTTAACTGAGCTTCCTTTGGCTACAATTGTTGTACATCTATTGTCTTAGTAATTTAATTTAAAAAAAAAATTTAAAAAAAAAGATGATCTCTTTAAGTAAACACTTTTGTTACCATAACCATCAATGTTATTGCCAATATATTCTCCATTCGTTCAAGAGAGGAAATAAATGTAGACGCCAATATGACTACCAACAGACAGAAGAACCTTTGAGCCTAAAGAACTGAAGGATACTGGGCTTGAGATCCTAAGGGTCCTCCTTGGGGAGACGTAGGAGGAAAAGGGTATAATAACAGGAGCAAATAAGGATGCTATTACTCGTGTGTCGAGTTTCCCAAAAGAGCTGTTGTACGCTAAGCCCATTGTCTCTCTTTTCATTCGGGAAGTGGCCGCCTGGGGCCGTGAGAAGGTCACTGGGCCATTTTTCGTCAGTTTAAGACCTTTTTTTCATGACGTTTTCAGCTCAGCCGGGAGCTTGTTGATGGCGTCAGTGATGACATTGTCTGGCCGTCCCGTATTGTTCAGTTTGATATTAAGTCTGATTTCGATTTGATCAACCACAAAATTCTTGAATATTAAATTATAGTAATTTAGGTATTAATGCTTTTTTTTACATTTCATTCGCCTTCACTTCAGTGACCATAAAAAAATTTTAAGTTGTTTGCTGGTGGTCTTCGTGAGCCTAGTCCCATCTTGCTTGGCATTCCTCAGGGCAGTGTTTTGGGAGTCTTGTTGATTTTTTTTTCATTTTCTTTGATCTTTACTGATATGAGGTTTATTCTAGACATTCAGTAGCTACTGTATGCTGGTTAGTATTCCAAGCTCATGCATCATCGCCTTAGCTTTTATGACTTGTCTTCTGTTTGCAATGCATATTTATAATCTCAGTTTTTGTGACCAGGAAAATGTGCTTATGACGAATTTAAATAATAATAATAATAATAATAATAATAATAATAATAATAATAATAATAATAATAATAATAATAAAGCACAAAGCATTTTGTCAATGCATGCATTATTTTACTGAGCGAAAGCAATTTCTCTCGTCCGCGTCCCATTGTTCAAGACTGAAATGGCTCCACAATTGCTGCCATTTCGCGAACAATCATTTTTTTTTTTATATACATATCTACTGTTTTAACCTATGAATGGGACGAGATATTCAGAGGTGTCTGTACTGGAAGAATAATATATCGCAGACAAAATGTGCATTCAGCCATCATTGTCGATGAATGTTCTTCTGCTGTTTTGGGACAACTCCTGAATGAGAGGAGTTGAATACTTTTATTTCTTATTTTTGTTTCTCCAGAATTATAATCTATTTTTTGTAAATATTGGTATTCCACTGGTGGTTGTGTATTTTAAAGCTGTGGTAGTCTTTTGTTATATATATGTTAAAGGCAGATAGCGAAACCAGGCATTTTGCGAACAGGTCATATTTCTGGGCGTCGTCTTTGATAAGGAAGGGACTATGGTATGGTAGATTCACGTCAACCGTGCATTTGATGTCTAGGCCAATCCCTTACCACGCTCCTGATTAGCTGTTGATAAGCCAATCATAGGGCTGGAAACTCTCAGTCTCTCTTGAAAATTCACATAGGCAGGATCTATGTTCCACTTCTCCTGAGGGATAGGTCTTTCAAAAATATCTCTCAGGAGAGGTGGAGCATACATCATGTCTATGTGAACTCTCGAGAGAAACTGAGAGTTTCCAGCCCTGTGATTGGCTTATCAACAGCCAATCAGGAGCGTCGTCGGGGACTGGCCTAGACATCAGAAGCACCGGTGATGTGAATCTACTTTAGTAAAGTTGTTTCATGGTTTTTCTATTACTTAAAAAATCACATCTCTTCTTTCTCAGTCACAGGTTTAATACAGCATTTTACCCTAAGTGATATTTGTTTTATATCTAACAAATCACGACATCCACTTCTTTTCAAATGCCAACGTATGCAAATCTCCAAGCGTATCAACTCATAACGAAAAAATAGATTTATCCAAAAAGCAGCATTCTATTATAATGCAGAAGGATTAAATTAGAACAGTGGTTCTCGTTTTCCAAGCAGTGATGTTTATCTACAAACAAAATGCAATTAAAAATTAATTTAAAGCAACAACTCCGTCATGGCCATCGGGAAAATGAGTTAAACAAACGCTGGCTGTTTGTCTTTAATTACTTTTTACCGGTCTGTATAATATATTTTTTGCAATCTCCACTCAATTACCGCTCAATACCGTCAATCTCTGTAATAAAAGCATACGTTTCAAAGAGCGGTTAGTTCCCGTTTCTTGATGAAGGGAAGCAACAAACAAAAAAAAAAAACCCCATATGATACTATTGTATGAAAACGACAGGACAGGTGTGAGTTTCCATTGGCTCAAGAAACTCTCTCTCTCTCTCTCTCTCTCTCTCTCTCTCTCTCTCTCTCTCTCTCTCTCTCTCTCTCTGTGAATTATGAAAGTTTCTGGTTGCAATAGAGTTTTGAAACTTGAAAGAAGAGATAAATAAATAAGTTATTATAAGAGAATAAATAAATAAGTTCAGTAGACAATAAACTACTGGCAATAACACCTATTTTTTTATTAAAGGAATTAGAAGCTTTTAAACTAAGAAATGTCCAAGCTGGCAATAACAGCAACTTTTTTTATTAAAGGAATTAGAAGGTTTTAAACTAATAAGAAAATTGTCCACGGTAGCGATAACAGCTATTTTTCATTAAAGGAATTAGAAGCTTTTAAACTAAAATGAAGCGTTCAAGCTAGTAATAACAGCTATTTTTTTTTTTTATCAAACGAATTAATTCCTTAAAACTAAATAGTTTCTGACTGTAGCTCAATTCTCAATATGCTCTTCACAGGTGGATGATATAAAGTATGACAATAAAATTTCCTTTCTCTCTTTTCCCGCAGGTGGGTAGTGCCGTCAGTGCACCTCACGTACCACACTGTAGCATTACTTAAAGCTCTTTACAGCGTTCCTTAGGGCCCTCGCAGCTTCTACCTCTTTCATTCCTTTAACCATTCCTCCAGTTGTATTCGCTTTCTGCCATCTGACTTTCCACCCTCTTTAACAATTGTTTCCTATTGCAATTGGGAGGTTGTCCTCCCGTCACACCTTTCAGACCTTACTGTCAATTTTCAACGCTGAATTAACCTCGTAGGTGCCAGCGCTTGGCCTTTGTCCTAAATTCTGTATTCCTTCCGTCTAGCCTCTCTCTTCTCTCATAAATAACTGGTAGCTGCCTTTAGCGCTGTGATAGTCGCGGACAAGGTTAAATACTTCGATAATTTCTATGATATTTGCAAGGTTAAATACCTCGATAATTGCTGTGATATTTGCAAGGTTAAATACCTCGATAATTGCTGATAGTTGCTGACAAGGTTAAATACCTCGATAATGGCGCGAGGAGGGTGCAAAATTCACCCCTTTTCTGTATTTTCCTTTTCTCGCCTCCCCCTTCCATCCATCTATCCTTTTTGGTTGGTTAGCGTCCCTTCTCTCTCTCCCCCTCTTTCAGTTGTTGTACTTTCACATTATTTTTTATTTTCCATTGCCATGTGAATTTTAACGGTTGTTTTTCATGGTCTCTATTTCTGTTGATGATATTTGTTTCTTCTATTTTTTAAGTTTATTTTTTTCCCTAAAGAGGGGGGGACCCTGTGTTCCTTATCCAGTCATGCTGAAGTTAGCAGTTGTTTTGGCTGAAGTTTTGGCTGAAGTTTATGAATTTTCTTATCAGAATCCTATTGGCGAACTTCCCCGAAGTTCATAGTTTTTGTTAATATCCAAGCTATGCAAGATTTCTATAACCACTTGTCTGTGCTAGAGTATATTGATAAGATGCTTACGCATTTCGTGTAAGCTGGAGGTTGCACCGTGCCTTGCTTTTATAACAATTCCTCCATCCTGTTTCGTTCGCTTTCAACAGTTTTCAGGACATTTCGTCCCTTCTTGCCATCGTATTAATGCATTCTATCCCTCTGTTGATACAACGATTCCTCAATAGTTTAAAAAAAATTTCGTGATAGTAAGATTTCGATGTTTTTAATTCCCTTTAGCTTTTTGGGAGATGTTACTATTTTTTTTTATTATTTTTCTTTTTCGAACTGCAACATTTCTTCGTATCTACTTCTCTGTATCTTTTTTGGTAGAAATAAATATCCAGAGGAAAAAGGATTATCCTCCGTCACGTCGCGAAATGATTTTATCCAGCAACTGAAGAAGTCTGCAATAATACCCTAAATGCTTCTAAAAGTCATTTCATGAGCAGACCTCTGACATACTATACGCTTTCGCTCCAGAATTTTGAAGTCTCTCTTTTGAAAAGAATTTCAAAAGTGGGGTGGGCTGAATCTTAGAAAAAAAAAGAAAAAAAAAAACAGGAAAAACGAAAGAGCAAATATGGCCGACTTTGTGAGCGCGAATCAGTTTTTGTTGTTTCTGGAATTTTCTGCCCCGAATGTCAACAGAGAACTAATAAACCCTCCCCAGTTCCAGTGGGTACGTCGAGGGAACGTTGACATGAAGAGGAAAAAAAAAAAAAAAAAAAAACCTTTGCTGGAACTGTTCTTAACAGATAAAAATTGTCCTTGGAGCAAAGATGAAGTGGTTGTTTATATATATATATATATATATATATATATATATATATATATATATATATATATATGTATGTATATATATATATATATGTATATATATATATATGTATATATATATATATATATATATATATATGTATGTATGTATATATATACATATTTTTTTAGAGTTTTTCCTATTTTTGTTGCTGTTCTTTGTTTCAAAAATCGTTATAAAAACCGCATAGAAGAAGGACAAAAAGAAACTGAATAAGTTTAGAAGATATTTGAATTTATATTTGATATATATATACTATATATATATATATATATATATATATATATATATATATATTAATATATATATATATGATATTATATATATATATATATTATATATATATATATATATATATATATATATGTTATGTATGTATGATATGTATGTATGTAGATATAATACATACTTTTTTTTTTAGAGTTTTTCCTCTTTTTGTTGCTGTTCTTTTTCAAAAATCATTATAAAACCCGCATTGAAGAAGAACAAAAAAGAAACTGAAAAAGCTTAGAAGATATCTTGAATTTATATTGTTTATATTTGATTTATATATATATATATATATATATATATATATATATATATATATATATATATAATATATATATATTATATTTAAATTCAAATATATCTTAAGATTTTTTCTGTTTCATTTTTTGTACTTTTTTAAGGCGGTTTTTATCATGATTTTTGAAACAAAGAAACAGCCAACAAGAAGAAGGAAAAACTCTCAAAAATATTGTGCATAAACGTGGTTATCATTTTGTCCGCGAGTAATGCTAAACTTAGCATTTCGCAGATATTTGTGACGTTCATGTAGCAGAAAAACCTTCCTTGATACAGCGAGTTCTTACAGTTGCTTCTATTTTATTTTATTTTTCTATCTTTCCACTTAATTGGTCGGATTCGCCAAAATACGTCGTTAGCCTTTCGATGTTTCTGTTGTTTGTTTCCGATAACCGAATGAAAGGGTTTATTTTGTGAATACGTTTTATCGTACGGACTGTGCCATTTTATTTTCATGGCTTTATCACAGAATTTTGGTAGAGCAAAGAGAAAATAATTGAGAAAACGTCCAGTGAATTTCAACCAGAAATCGATGTTGAAATGTACAGATAAAATCATGTTGGAAAAGGAAAAATCATCGTGAAAATTACCTATAAATTTCACCCAGAAATCGATGTTGAAATGTATAGTTAAAATCATGCGGGGAAAATGAACAATAATTGAGGAAACGACATATAAATTTAACACAGAAAACGACGTTGAAATGTATAGGTAAAACCATGTGGGAAAATGAAAAATCATTGATAAAATTACCTATAAATTTTACCCAGATATCGATGTTGAAATGTTTAGGTAAAGTCATCTGGGTAAATGAAGAGTAATATTGAGAAAATTACCTATAAATTTCAGCCAGAAATCGATGTTGAAATGTACAGGTAAAATCCTGTGGGAAAATGAAAAATAATTAAGAAAATTACCTATAAATTTTACCCAGATATCGATGCTGCAATGTTTAGGTAAAATCCTGTTGGGATTTGAATGTCTCAATCTATTGGTGTTTAATAAACTGGTCGAATTATCATTGCTGTTTTATTATACCAACGCACACTTCAGAAGTTACGGATCATATTTACAATCAGATATTTGAGTATGGGACACGACACACACACACACACACACACACTCACACCCAGAGGCTACATATTCGACGTTTTCTTTCATACGCAGCGGCTAGACATTTCAGAAAAGCATCTCTTTTCAAAAGTTTTTTATATATCATGACCTTATTATCTCCTGGAGATGAGGAGCCATCGTATATATCCTTTAAACAATTTTACAGGTCTGTTAGGGAGTTTGTGAACGTAAGATTTAAATCAAAGGAATTTGAAATGCAAGAAACAGCACCTCTCCGGAGCCAATTTCACGAACCTAGATTGCCGAAGAAGAGTCGCCACTCCCTACTCCATTCGTGTTTACATAGACTATACGAGAATTCTCTCTTTCTTAGTACTTTTATTACGTGTTTTCTCTTGTGGGCAGTCAAGTTTCATTTCTGATCGTAATGGGCGTAGCTCTTTAATCGAACATAACCACTTTGTATTGTGATTATGAAGAAATGTGAAATGTTATGTGTGGTGATGGAACCGAGGCTACTTGTGCTTGCAACTCGGCGTGAGGTGAGTCGAGCTCCGCGCTTTCTGTTATGGAACAGATGAACCCTTGCACGCTAACAGATTTTCAAGTGGAATTTGCTTAATTAATTTATAGCTAGAAGTCTATCAGGAAATGATCCTGGGTTTAATGAGTTATAATTACAGAGGTATTATGAATAGGCAAGCTTGCCTTGAAATGAGACGAAGGGAGGACCAGTCATAATGTCCGAATTCAAAATGTAAGTATGTACTTGATTTACGTGATGCTCATGTAGGCCTATAGGCCTAATCAAGTTGGATGCTTTGGTATGTTGCTAGAAGGGATTACAGAAACAACCTTTTCAGAATGAATCGTAAATCAGTTGTAATTATAGGATGAATTTTATTGCCCAAAACACATGAACCATGTGTGTCCGACTGCTTACCTAATGTTTTGTGCATTTTTAATATTAA
Source organism: Macrobrachium nipponense (assembly GCF_015104395.2). Taxonomy (NCBI): domain Eukaryota; kingdom Metazoa; phylum Arthropoda; class Malacostraca; order Decapoda; family Palaemonidae; genus Macrobrachium; species Macrobrachium nipponense. The sequence continues at coordinate 28,015,492 of NC_061098.1, read as the reverse complement.
GGTTGGTGCAAAATCTTCAATTTTTGTGACCACTACATCTGTAGCCTACCTAACTAGTATGGGACAGCCATGGGATAGTGTTTGGGTAGGAGTAAACAAAACTAATTCATTGAGAAGTATAAAAGTAACTATGTGCAACTTTGTGATAAGTTTGGTATAAAAGAAACATGTCTTGGAATTGATTGACAAAATCATTAAGTCTGGTCATATATTGGGAGACCCTGCACACTACAATATGCAAGATAGGTTTGAGGGTTACAAGGACCTTAGACAGGTGGGACTTTAATTGTTGTGTAAGAACAGGTCAGTTTAGGTTAGTACAATACCTGCCAGTGCTATAATTTCTCTTTAACAAATATGAATAGGGTGTTATACAAAACCCCTAGCCAGTCCTAGGGTAGGTTGAGCTAAGCTGATATTCCTGTAATTTTTATTGTCATATTTTCTTGCATTTATTTTTTTATTTATTAAGGATTGTTACAATCACACGTATGAACTATATGCACTTTTATTCACTCATGTGGTTTTGCGTATTTTTCTTGCCTGTTGGTATAGTCAATCCTTTTTGGTTTACCATAATATCTCATTTCCCATCTTGATCCTTCCAAATGATTAAATACTGAGGTAGGGGTAACCCAAAAACTAGAGGTCTGCAATAGCAGCAGTGGTCAGTAATGTATAAGATACGAGGTTAAATAGACTGGTTCACGTGTTTATGAAAAATTATTTTTATGATTTATACCCCTACAGGGATACATTTTGACTTAGCCTAACCTACAATGCAGCTTCTCACCTGTCCCAGTGCTTGACCTTTGGCCTGAACTCTATTCCATTCTCATCTGACACTTGACCCATTCATTTAGAACTCCATATTCTATTCCATTCCATCCTCATCTGACACTTAAACCATTTATTTAAAACTCCATATTCCATTCCATTCTCATGTGACACTTAAACCATTCATTTTAAGCTCCATAATCCATTCCATTCTTATCTGACAATTAAACCATTCCTTTAAAACTCCATATTCCAATCCATTCTCATCTGACACTTAAACCATTCATTTAAAACTCTATATTCCATTCCATTCTCGTGTGATACATAAACCATTCATTTAAAATTCTCTATGTCATTCCATTCTCATCTGACACTTAAGTCATTCATTTAAACATAGCTGAAAAATGGAAAAGTCTAGTAGGGGATCTACTGGGATATAATATTACACGAACTACTATATCCAAACCAAACTTGACTTGGGGTTCTGGGCCTTCTTGGCTGTGGGGAAGCTTGACTCTCTTCTTACTTGGATCTGTCCACAGCCAAACTTATAAATAGCCTTTTGTAGGTTACTTTCAACATAGATATCTGAACCTTTAGTTGCCCATTCAGGACTGTAAATTGATCTGCAGAGTAAAAAAATAAATCAGTCATGACAGAATTGATAACCTAACTGACAGGAACAAGCTAACAGAATCCTTCCATTCAGTCATGTACACGGCTTTTATTTCTTACAGCTAAATTTTCTATATTTTTCGTGCGTAAAATTATTAAAATACTTTTGAAAGCTGTTATAGAAAAATGAATTCAGTATGTTAACATAATTTGAAACCGATTTGAAGTCTGAATTGCTTAAACGTTTGAAAACTGCTATAAAAAAAGGAATGCAAAATGTTAACATAATTTGAAAGCGATTTGAAGACCGAATTGCTTAAAAGCCAATTATTATCTTAAATTTTATTTTTCAGGAAGACCAAACCAAACTGTAGACAAATTATTGCCATCATTTGGAGCTCGCGTGCCACTCGGAAGTAACCAGGTAAGAGGCTTTATTGGCCGTTGGCAGTTACTTATGAAAAAGGGGAATCTAAAAGTCTTACGAAGGTACCATACTTTACGCAGAATCCCAGCCAACCTTTCTTGACATTTCTGATTGGAGACTTTGTCCAGTTTGTGTTTCCCTTCTGTAAAATGTGAAAAGGAACAACAATAAACCAAGTTAAGCCATTTTGGAATACATAGGCCCTCGGTAATTCATTATTCTTTTGGTTTAGCGTTGTAGTTCATGATTCTATAATTGCTTGGTTAGAAATTCCAGTTAGTAACTGTGCCTGCTTTCTCGTGATACCAAGGACAAATGCAAGTCCATTATGGCTTAACAACTTAACATCTTAACGTAGTTTCAACGTCGTTGCCATCCCTAATTGGCTGATAATGGAGGACGCAGTTCTATGTTACTGTTGAACTGAGTTTGCCTTCCAGAGTAATTCTGATGTTGTAATAATTGTGGATGAACTCAGGTTGTAAAGTAACTGCAGACCCTACCCAGGCACTGGTGAATATTTAAAAATGTGAGACTGCATACTCTGATCGCAGATAGTTCTGCATTCTTCTTTATGGATCTGTTGGTATTTCGTTCATTCGTCGTCTTTCGTGTGTCACTTCTCATGGATGTGTAAGTTTCTCTTGAACCCACCCATAGTATTGGCTTTCTATTGAGTGGAGTCCTGATATGGATATAATCATATAAATAAATGTAATGTTGTTCTGTATGCCATTTTTTTTATAATTATTACTGTCTTGTGTTACATATATCATGCTTAAAGTCGCAAAATGGTCTGTTACTTTATTGGTGCTACTTTACCGAGATATTTTGAGATATACACAGATATCATTTGAGAAACTTGCCCAGATAATCTGAGAAAGTTACTTAGGAAATTTAACAAATTTACCGAGATAATTTGAGAAGTTTACCGAGATAATTAAAGAAGTTTACCTAGTTAATTTGAGAAACTTACCGAGATAATTTGAGAAATTTACCGAGGTAATTTAGGGAATTGAACGAGATAATTTGAGAAATTTACCGAGGTAATTTAAGGAATTGAACGAGATAATTTGAGAAATTTACAGAGGTAATTTAAGTAATTGAACAAGATAATTTGAGAAATTGACCGAGATTGAGAAATTTACAGAGATAATTTAAGAAGTTTACCTAGTTAATTTGAGAAACATACCGAGATAATTTGAGAAAGTTACTGAGATAATTTAAGATATTCACCGAGATAATTTGAGAAATGTGCCGAGATTGAGAAATTCACAGAGATAATGAGAAATGTGCCGAGATTGAGAAATTCACAGAGATAATTTAAGAAATTTACAGAGATAATTTTACTAATGTTCCGAGATAATCTGAGAAATCCACCGAGATAATTTGATTAGATTCACCGCGATAATTTGAAAACAAATTCACCGAGATAATTTTATTAAAATCAGCGAGATAATTCAAGACACCAAGATAATTTAATTAAATTACCGAGATAATTCGAGAAGTTGACCGTCTCTTGCTTAGGTTTTGTGGTTCACCTCCGGAGTCTGGTACTAAACCCGTCTCCTAGCGGAGCTCCCAGGTAGAACGACTTATATAATAACTTTTGTGTCGTTGCTTGTGGTATACCACTCCCGGTTCGGTGATGAGATATGGCCTATAAAACCGAAGGTTTATAGATATGACAGAGGTGAGCGTAGGGAATGGCGAAGAGAGCGAGCAGAAAGTAAACATTTGTTTTCTCGTGTCTGTTGTAACTGTATTTGACTGTTAAAGAAATGTATAAAATTCGTAACCTAACCTAACCTGGATAAACTTGTAAAGTTAACTCTTTGAGTAATGAATTTCAGTTTGCTCATAATTGTGTAATATTTTATTGCTTACTCTGAGAGTAAGCCTACAAACTACTTTTGTTGTTGTTGTTCTTGTTCTTGTTGTTGTTCTTGTTGGGGGAGGGTAGGAAAGGTCTGTGGAAGAGCCCACAAATGTCTGAAAAAGGTGTTTCGCGTTGAGTTAAAGATACAGGAATTTCAGGATGGGATATTTACGATTTATCTATTAGAATGATAATGTAAAAAAATAAACAATGTGCTTGTTAGAGACTACAGCACTTCATTAATGTATATCCATAAGCATTAGTGGAGTGGTATATATATTATAATCTATATAAGAGTTGAGAATGAGAGGGTTTAGCGGAAAAGATGCTTTCGATAGTATAGTACTTCAAG
>NC_061098.1:27998942-28006442 GCF_015104395.2 Macrobrachium nipponense | reverse complement strand
ATATTCACAAGGGAGGGTTGGGCGAGAAAAGGATTCGAAATAATAAAAAAAAAACAATTGGAAAATGCTTTCCGAAAGGAAGTAGTTTAACGTACTTTCTAAAGGAGAGGGAAGATTATCCCGTGTGACTTCATGAAAGAAAGTACATTTTTTTTCTTTTTTTTAGTAAAGGAGCTTCATTGGGGAAAGTATAGTAGATATTTTTATTTGTCTCAAAAATATGTTCACAAAGAAAATTGCTGGATTCAATAAAAGGTAAATGAGAAATATATATTTGATGAGCATTTATTTTTTTTACGAAAGGAAATTCTTAATGAGGAAAGTATAGAAGGTGTTTGAAGGGAAATTTTTTTTTGTCTCAAAAATATGTTCACGAAGAAATATATATATTTAATGAGTGTGGTACACATTAAGTTAAGCTTGGAGGGTTTTTATTTTATAATTAGGCACTGAATAGGATTTAAATAACATCAGGGGACAATAAAGTATTCTCGGGCAGCATCAAAAATACTTTAATTACCTCATAGTCTATTCTTGGATGCCTTACCATTTTTGCTACTCCAAAAATTCCTCACTTAATGGCTCTCTCTCTCTCTCTCTCTCTCTCTCTCTCTCTCTCTCTCTCTCTCTCTCTCTCTCTCTTCTCTCTCTCTTCTCTTCTCTTCTCTTCTCTTCTCTCTAGATATATTAAAATAAATCCAGCATACATTAATGAAAAGGATATCTTAAAACCCAATATTTATATTTTGTAAGAATTAAATGAAAATATTTCTTGTTAATTGTTCAGTCTCGTTGGAGCCTGCCTAATTTATATCTTTTTTTCACATCCAAAAGCAAAGAACATTGCTGAATAAATCTTCCTCTTATTAAAGGAATTTATTTTCATCTCTTTCTTGCAAAAAAAAAAAAAAAAAAAAAATTGTCATGGTATGATTTTTCATATGTATATTTTTTTCATCTTGTTTATATGTTAAGAAAATCTCACCGAAATTCCCAGAACCATATCTGCTGATCAGAATTTTGGTGTCTGAATAATTCGTAAATATGGAATTCCCCTCCCCACCCCCTCTCCTTCCCCCTGCTCCTAAATAAGACTTCGTTATCATAATTTTAATTAAAAGTAGGGAAGGTACGGGGCTGATTTATTAATCTTTTCCGAGCCCCGCTAACACCTCAGAGAGAGAGAGAGAGAGAGAGAGAGAGAGAGAGTTATGCAAGTATTCTTACATAACCATGATGAAGGAATAGCAGTTATAGTCTTGATTTATTGCTGAAGTCAGTTACTACAATTAAATGCAATAAGACTTTTTATAGTACTACATTCAATTATTTCTGGTTAAGAAGGGCAATTAAGTTAATTATTTAATTTTATATTACTATCTTTAATGAGATCTAGTTAAGAAGGGGCAATTAAGTTATTTATTTATGAAACCTTTTTTTGAATTTCGTAAGGCCTTTTCGTAAGTCCTTCGTAGAAATTGACAGACGGTTTGCGGACACTATATATATGCTGATACTATGTAAACGTCTTAAGAATTTTAAGAGGACGCTTAAAGGTATTAGGAAAGTCTAGACATTTGACAGCAATAACTGGGAAAGATTTCGTCTCACTTATGTCGGTTTTAAAGAGCTAACTCGAGATTAGAATCTGTATCATTCCGGGAATAATCCCACTTTGGAATTGTCCCGTGTGGGGTTAGTGCCATCAGTGCACCTCACACGGTGCACTGTAGGCTTTACATAAGGTTCTTTGATAGCGTCCTTTCGGCCCCTTAGCTGGAACCCCAGTCATTCCTTTTACTGTACCTCCGTTCATATTTTTCTCCACCCTCTCGAATAATAGATTCATTGCGCTATACTACGAGGTGTTCCTCCTGTTACACTTTCAAACCTTATACTGTCAATTTCCCCCTTTCAGCGCCGAATGACCTCATGAGGTCCCACCGCTTGGCCTTTGGCCAAAATTCTGTTGTAGTCTCGCAAAACTTAATGAAAATGAAAAATCCGCCACCACGTAATACCGAATTCAAGTTACTCGACAGTTTGTAGGTTTCCTTGTTCCATGAAATAACGAGAACCTCCAAAGCTGACGGAAACAGGTCCTCATCATTCCCCCATGAAAATGGAACAGTAAAGTGTAGCAATATCGCGGGAAATAATTGTCATTTGAATACGTTACTGCGGGGAGAGCCATGAATATTTAAACCGTTCGGGCCGTGGTCGCCGAATGACAATATTCTTAAATTTTTCTAAGTGCCGACAGCATGATGACTTTGTCGCGTTCTCCGTAGTGCCTGGTGTATTGATAGTTTCTGATGCTGGATGTGTGTTGTTGTTCTTTGTAAATCGATTATAGCTGTGCGGTATTCGGGAACCAGCTGTTATAGCTGCTGCTGTTGCTGCTAATGTGCCCAGAGAAAGACGTATGCAGTTGTTGCTTTCATATTTGGAGAAAGTGGTCTTCGATTGAACGCAAGCTGAAGAGGTGACAGAGAAAATTATCTCTCTCTCTCTCTCTCTCTCTCTCTCTCTCTCTCTCTCTCTCTCTCTCTCTCTCTCTGAATAGTTTATTACGTAGTGAAGAATTATGATCAGAAAAGAATTTTAATCCGAACGAGCTCTTCCAAGAAATTCGCTGGTTCCCTTACGACATTGCGTAAGCCATGATTGAACGTCATCCAGAACCTACTTAGTTATCAGTATTGGGTTTTTAAGTTAATTAAAGATTCCAGGAGATTAATCTCTTCATATATTCTCCGGCTATCCAGACCCTTCCAGTGAGATATTTCCTTGCCAAAAAATAACTATATAAGTCTTCACTATATAAGAGAACTATATAACATCTCTATGTTGAAGATCTGTAAAAGGTACCTGGGCTATCGAAATAGATAGGGAAGTGCCAGGGTACGATTGGGCAAGAGATGCCCTGGGTATGAATCTAAATATCTGTTTTTACTCTTTCTCTTTTTCATTATTAATTCAGTCTTGTATTTCATTCGCTTTCCTTCATCTTGCTATCCATCATTTATCAAAGAAAAAGTCAGCCCTCTCTCTCTCTCTCTCTCTCTCTCTCTCTCTCTCTCTCTCTCTCTCTCTCTCTCTCTCTCTCTCTCTGGCTAACATTACAACATTTAGTATCATTCATGGGATTCTGAAATGAATGAATATATTGAAAGATTAACGTGTAATACCTTCTAATGCCGTGTTGAGAATTATAAAATAAATTTAATTAAAGCTGGGTGGGATTCAGTTCCTATTTTCGAAACAAGACCTTTACACATGATCGTTATTACTATAAATTCTGATTTCGTCAAAAAATAATCATCCTTTGTAAAGTCTTCTTTGCTATTTTATATTTGGGAGCCTTCCAAGCGCTCGGAAATGCATGTGAAATCACGAATATGCCGTTTCATTAAAAAGAAAATGTCATCGCTTCATTCCACCCCGAACTGCTGAATCACAGTTGCAAGATATTTACATAATATTATGACTACTTCATTTACCTACACAGAACACTCACTATTATCAGTATCCTCATTATTCACATTGCGCCACTCACCTGCATCTCTACTCACTCTTGTACTTACTTATTTGCTCACACACACACACACACGCATATCGTTCTCAGACCAGCTAAGTTAAACGAATTCCGCTCTGCTCGGTGTTTGGATGGGTGACTTATCAGGAAAACCCCAAGAATACTTTAGCTTCCGTGGGGCGGTGGGGTTAGCAACCTCATTTCGTTAAAAACTTGCAGGAAACATACGGTTATGATTATATACATGTGTATGCGCGCGCGCACACACACACACACACACATATATATATATATATATATATATAATATATATATATATATATATATATATATATATATATATAATATATATATATACTATCGTTGCTTGGTGTAGAGATGAAAGATTGGATTATTTTTTTATATTTTTTATTTTTTTTTTAGGCTGTTAGTGATTTTCCTTCCGAAATTTTTTCCCCGAGCTTGAAAAATACGGAAACAGTAGTACCACGTGAAAGCCGAACAATATTACACCCCCTTTTGTTTCCAGATGTGGCATAGAGTGAATTATAACAGTCAGGTTACAGTTTTTTTATTTTTGTATTCCCAAAAGTAGGTTCATTGATATGTAACGTGGGGAATTGTTGTGTGTCGATGGATGCATTTATTTGTACGTAAAAGCTCTTCTATTCAGAGCTATTTTTTTGTATGTGATTTGAAAGACCTCAGGTTTATGGGATTAAAGCATTTTCAGTTGTTTTTTTTTTTGCAAGATAATGAGAATTTTATTTGGAAGTTTTTTCTTTATTTTGCAAGAAGTTTTTTTTTTGGCAAGAGGATTTATTTTCTTGTCTATTTAGTTGTTTATTTTTTTGGCAAGATAAGGAGAATTTTTGGAGGGAAGTTTTTTTTTTTTAAGATAATTCGGGTGACTTCTCGCTGAAAAGGCTCGTGCGAAGTAAGTTTGACGAGAAACTTAGTCTCTTCAATCAGTTTAGCGGAGGAGACTTCGTCTTTGTAGATAATGTTAGTCGAAGGAGGAAGGAAGAGACATGTGTATATTATATGAATAATTATTCATTAGAAAAATGAATAATTATTCATTCGAAGAAAATAAATTATTTATTTGAAAAATGATAAAAGGCCTGTTCATTTAAAAAAAAATGAACAGGTATTCATTCAGAAAAAAACGAATAATTATTCATTCGAAATAATTAATAACTATTCATTCGAAGAAATGAAATGGTTTATTTGAAAAAAATGAAAACCTGATCATTTAATAAAAATAAACAGGTATTTATTCGAAAAAACATGAATAATAGCTTATTCGAAAAAGTGAATAATTATTCATGCGAAAATATAAAAAAAATTATATATTTGGAAAGCGAATAATTATTCATTTTAAAAACCATCAATAGCTATTCATTTCATAAAAATAACAATTCATTCGATGAAATTAATAATTATTGATTTTGTACATGAACTTTCCTGTCAGACATACACTTAGCTTACGTCTCTGACATCACGACAGAATTCAAAACTCGCGGCTAACGCGACATGTAGGTCAGGTGATCTACCTTACCCGCCGCTGGGAAGCGGGTGTAAGAACCAACATACCTTTCTTGCCAGATTTTTTCTGTCGTCGGTGTCGACCACACCTGTTGTCGGTACCTCTTGACGGGAACGAGTTGGATTCTTTTCTCGTTTTCGCCCTGGATTGTTTCTACGGACTTTTGGTGAAGTACCCGATCTTTTGGCCTGGCATTCGGCGATTTGTGGACAGTTACTTGGCGACTTTTCTTTGGAATTTTTCTTGGATTCATGATGTCTGATGTTGATACTATAAAGAAAACTGCTATGTTTAGAGTTTGTTGTATGACTGAGTGTAAGGTGAGGCTACCGAAAGCTGCGGTAGACAAAAACCTCACAGACGGTATGTTTGAAGTGTAGAGGGAATGAATGCAACCTTTAATAATCCTTGTAATGAATGTGAAAAGCTGAATGAGGATGAATGGAAGTCTTTGTCTTCCTACTTGAGGAAGCTTGAAAAAGATAGTTAGGAAAGCTTCTTCTAGGAGCAGTTGTAGATCTCGTATTAGCGAGTTGGATATAGATAATCCTATTTTAGAAGTAGCTCCTTTGTCAGTTTCAGCTCCTGCTCCCTGCACCGAAGCCGAAGATGCGCCTTCGGAAGTGGCCTCCATGAAAGCCACCATTCGCAGTATGGAGAGGAAAATCAAACAATTAGAAGGTAAGAGTGATTCCAATAGTGATTTGTGCAGTGAACCCAGTGCTGTGGAGGGTGCGTCTGATCGGCTCCCTAATGCTTCCAGGCCTAGCCTCTTCCAGACTCCCAGTTCCCAGTGGAGGAGGAAAGTCGAAAGCCGCAGGAAGGTTTATTAGCATCCCCACCGGTCAGGCGTCCCTCGGTAGTTCCTGTTGATCGTTCCCAGGCTACCTTGGATCGCTCCAAGCGAGAAAATATTGCGCCAATGCTTCTCGTCTTCACCTTCGCCTTCTCCTAAACGAGGATGGAGCTCTTCGGCCAAGCCTCGCGCCCCTTCGAAGAGAGCCTGGAACGCTCCCTTGCGCCCGCCCTTCCAGCCTGAAGTTTTTTCGGAAGAGCCTGAGGTGGAAGCGAAGAAGCGTAAGAGATCTCAGGAGTATCGTTCCCCGAGCGGAGATCGAGCCTCGTCACCTGTTCACGAGTTTGTGAATTCTCCTGCAAGGGTGTTTGGCTAACCTTCAGGCGCAGATTTCGGCTCTGGCTGGCTCTCTTTGCGTGTCGTCTCGTCGTAGGAAGGACGTCTCGCTTCCTGTAAAGAAGTCCAGGCTCCCTCTCCTGACTCTCGCTATTCGACGGAAGCGGCGCGCTCACCTGTGCGTTCGGATTCGCAGGAGACTTTCTGCTTCGGACAAGATCCATCTGCGTCCAAGCGCCATTCGCCTGACAGACAGGTTTCTCCTTCGGACAAGGAGCAAACTGCGCGTAGGAGATCTTCACCCTACAGACGCTCTTCTCGAGACAGGATCGCTCCCCTGACGGGGCCCAAGAGCCTAGTAGGCGCTACTCGCCATCGTAGCCACTCCTCATCTCGCCTCCACTCTCCTGTGACAAGCGCCCTAAATCGGACAGGCGCTCTTCGCTGGACAGGCGTCAAGAGCTTGTTAGGAGCGTTTCTCTGGCAGGCGCTCTTCTCCTGACTTTCACTCTCCTCGAGTCAGGCGCCGAGATCCTAGCAGCGCTTCTCCCCTTGTAGGCGTCTCACCTAGTAGGCGCTCGTCGCCAGAGATCCTCTCGACTCGGTTCAGGGCGCCAAGAGCCTGGTAGGCGCTTCTCGTATGGCAGGCGCTGTTCGCCTGGTAGCCGCTCTCCTTTGGATAGGCGCCAAGAGCCTGATAGAAGTTCTTCTTCAAAACAGCGCTCTGCGCCTGACAGCCGCCTTACTCCTGTTAGGCCTCCAAGAATCTGGGAAACGCACTCCTCCAGACAAGAAGGATGTTGCAAGTAGACACATTTCTGAAGCTTTGTCTCCAAGACGTATACGTCTTACTTCCTCTAGAGACTCTTTTAAGAATAGTCGCGCCTCTAAGGATCATGAGGGCTCTTCAGCTCAGCTAGAAGGAAGGACCAAAAGACTCTCTGTTTCCTCCTATAAGAGGCTGACAGAGTTGCTCCTGCAAGAGTTGGAGATATCCTTTTCTCCTGTGGCTCCTCCTTCTCCTCTTTCGTTATTCTCCACTTCGAAGACGTCGAAGGTTCGTCTTGTGTAAGGATGCACCTACGGTTTCCACGAAGAAGGTGCTTAGAGGTTTTGGGAATGGCTCCTTTCCTAAGGAAGAGAAAGGGAAGACGGTTTTTTCTTTCCCTCCGTCTAAACTGACTGGCAGATTGGGATTCTGGTACGAATCGGGAGAACCTTTAGGCCTCGCTCTCCCTTCGTCTGCGGACTCGGACTTCTCTTCATTGGTGGATTCTGCTC
>NC_061098.1:27982292-27998442 GCF_015104395.2 Macrobrachium nipponense | reverse complement strand
TAATCTCAGACTCTGATAATAATAATAATAATAATAAATAATAATAATAATAATAATAATAATAATGATAATAATAATAATAATTGGATAATAATAATAATTATAATAACATTGGGAACAACACATTGGATTCTCCTAATCTCAGTCTGTAATAATGACACTGATAATAATAATAACACATGGATTCTCCAAATTTCAGTCTCTAATAATAATAACAACAACAAAATAATAATAATAATAATAATAATAATAATAATAATAATAATAATAATAATAATAATTAAGTAGTAGTAGTAGTAGTAGTAGTTAGTAGTAATAATAATAATAATAACTTATGAATTATGGCAACCACATATCCCGCCTCAAAAAAAAAAAAAAAAAAAAAATCACACACAAACACAACCCGCGTGATTAATGAGGAAATGGAAGAAACAGCGATACAGAGGTAATGAAAAAGAAGCTGATTTCTATCCGGTGGGGGACGCTAATGAACGCGGCCTTTCATCCTCGTCCTCATCCTCTCCTGGTCTTCCACCCATCGCTAATTAAAAACTGCCAATAATAATAATAATAATAATAATTCTCCATCCTGGAGGATGGGAGGGAGGACTCCTTCAAGGCAAATTTCATTATCAACAAGGTGATCCCTCCAGATGAAGGCGATGGAAGGATATTACCGCCTCTTATTAAAAGGAACGAGGAAGGGAAATGGGCGTTCTGGCGCGAGATGGCATCGTTTGATATCTAGAGTTGCCTCAAACTGGACGTTCTGGTGGTCTGAAATGCTCTGAAATCGAGTTTTCCGTGCAACGTATAACGCTCTATTAAACCATCAACTATGACCGGCCGCCCTCCAGTTGCTCACCAGATGCGGTGGAGTGCGGGTGCTACCCTTGCCTCCGGAAAGCGCTACCAGATGCACGATCAATGGCTAAGTTTAACCTTAAATATAAAATAAAAACTACTGAGGCTAGGGGGTTGCAATTTGTTACGCTTGATGATTTGAGGGTGGAAGATCAACATACGAATTTGCAGCCCTCTAGCCTCAGTAGTTTTTTATTATTTTTTTTTTTTAGATCTGAGGGCGGAAGGACAGACAAAGCCGATGCGCAATATTTTTCTTTGATAGAAAACTGGAAAATGAAAATATCCGCGAGGAAAATTGCAAAACAAAATCCTATGACATTCAAAGGCCTATAAGTCTATAAAATGACTAGACGTTCAAAAGCAGCTTACAGTTTTTCAAAAATTCAGAATTCCTTTTCTTTTATTTATTTATTTTTTAGGACAGCTGCTATTTCAGAAATTCTTTTGAGGTCCAGATAATAACATCAGTAAAATTCAAGACCACATGGACTTTACATATTACCCTAATTCTCTCTCTCTCTCTCTCTCTCTCTCTCTCTCTCTCTCTCTCTCTCTCTCTCTCTCATTTGAGTGTGCAGGTTTGTGCATATATATAATTGTGTTAAAAACTAATTAGAATTATTCCCTAAACATACATACAACATATTGATCGAATGAGAGAGAGAGAGAGAGAGAGAGAGAGAGAGAGAGGCTGGACTAATGAAAAAGATTCCAATTCTTATTTTTGGGTGCTACAGCCATTACCGATTCCTAGAACAAACCGACTGAGTTCCATCAAAGCCGCTCGAAGTGAATCTGAGAAGAGCAAACGATGAAACTCTGAACAAAGGTTGATGGAGTTTAAACAATGTTCTTATTTTTCCCGCGAAACAGGTTTCGTCCAATTTGTCCCAGAGTCAACAGCGGCGGAAATAAAGCGGTGTGTAGTATAGGTACGGTTTCAGAGCCTGGTGGCCGCGGAATCGGGGGGGGGGGGGGGGGGGGGGGGGGGGGGGGGGGGGGGGGGGGGGGGGGGGGGGGGGGGGGGGCTGGGGGCGGTCGGTGAAAACAGATTAAACAGCTGGTTAAATAAACTCACACTGAACATCCTTGTAATGTTTTGTCTATGAATTTTTTTTTATTTCACATTAAATATTAGTACTCGCTTGACGTGAGAGCATCGGCCCTCCTACTGCAAACCTGCTTGTCCGCCCCTGGTGGGCGCAGGGTAGGTGAGGAATCTGGAGGGTAAGGAAGACACGACACATCCACCCTCCTCCTGGAGGGCTGGGGTAATGAGGGGATCAGGAGGGTAGGGTAGATATTACGTATCAACCTCCTCATCCAAACCTGTTTGTCCATCCCTGGTGGGGGCTGGGTAAGGAGGCGATCCGGAGGCTAAGGGAGACATGACATATCAACCTTCCTCCTGCAAACCTGCTTGTCCACCCCTGGAGGGGCAAAGTAGGTAGGGAATCTGGTGGGTAGGGGAGACATGACACATCCACCCTCTTCCTTCAAACCTGGTTGTCCGCCCCTGGTGGGGCAGGGTATGGGGGATATCGGGTGGCTAGGGGAGATATGACATATCAACCGTCCACCTGCGAACCTGTTTGTCCGCCCTGGAGGGCGGTGTAAAGAGAGGATCGGGAGCATAGGGGAGACATGACAAGTTCCAGCACTGTGTAGCGAGTGTCATCAAGCGAGTATATAAATACGACCAGTATTCCCCGTAAGCATGTAAAGAGACATCACATTAACTATGCATTGCGTATTTGTTGCGAATGTAGTAACCAGGACAAAAAAATATGATATAGATATATAAATATAATTCCCATTGTTTATTTAGTACTGACAAAACAAAACTGTTAACTGGAATAAACTGCCATGATTAAAGGAATAATTGGACGATTGAATTCATAACCAAATACTGACAGAGTTAGGAAATGCAATTATTTTGCAAATGGGGCCTTTAGATCTGATAAATGAAACAGTGGTGGAAAATGCTATCGGCTTCGTCTCTCTGATTTAATTGTCTAAGTGTAAACAAAAGCATGGCGTTGAAATGAGGGAAGAGGGAGAGTGAGAATTGTATAATTTCAATGCATTTATTAAAATACTTTTAATAAACGTTGTATTTCACACTGGATAGAGAATTGTATCACTTCAATAAATTTATTAAAAACGTAAATGAAAAATCTATTTCACATCGGATCATGGAATTATATATCATGATTTCCATTGTACTTGGGCCGCATACTCAAAACAAGCCTTACGCAAAGGTGCCTGTTGACAAACGGCGCCTTTTCAACGGCTCGCCGAAGGCGCCTTTCGACGAAGGCGGATCGTATACACAAAGATTTTCAAAGGCGCCTTTGGATAGTCCAGCCAATCACTTCGCCCATATCAATAGCATGCCTAGAGAATGAGAACCAATCACGATACAGCAGCTTATCAATTAGCTGATTGTTGATGGCAGAGCGATTAAGGACCGTCATAGAGCGACACGATGGACCCTGTGGCTAAGAAAAGGAAGCAACCTCCCTTCACTGAAGCAGAGTTGTATATAATGGTGACAGAAGTGGCGAAAGGGAAGGCGGTAATAGTCTGAAGCTTCTCAGAGATGGGTGTGACAAGGAATTTGAGAGATGCTGCATGGCAAGAGGTGACAGCAGCTATGGGAAGTGCCAGCCCCATCCAAAGACTTTGGAAGAATGCTAAAAAAAAACAAGGATTATCGCTCTGATATAAAAAAGAAAATGACCCAACATACATCTAAATTGAAGACAGGTAAGATCTTCTGACATAGCCTAGGCATAGGCTACTGGTTTAAGTTAGCTTAATTTAGCATAGACTAATTGCCATATATACCTAGATTGAAGCGAGTTTTGGCTAGGCCTTGGCTTATGTTGGCTTATGTTGTTGCTTGAAAATAAATGTTTTAGCATAAGCTGTGATAATATGCCTAGCCCTGTGGGTGTTATTGCATAAGTTGCCAATATGCCTTGCCTAACGAGATAATTTTATTTTTTATATATTTTAAACAATTCTAAGACATTTTTCATGTATGGCATTTCTGCCGCAAATGAATGTTAACCATTTAATCTTAGGTTAGGTTAGGGTGAAAAGTTAGGGAGCTTTCGAAGAATAGCAGTCCCACACGAACACAGGACCTGTTCAAAAGGATAAAACTGGGGTCCGTATTGTTAAAAGGGTCTTATCTACAATACCGATTCTTAACCTAGCCTAACCTTAACCTAACCTAACCATGCCTAGTTGTGACTCAAGTAAATTGTTATGTACTCTATCTGTGGTATCAGTGTCCCTTTTTTTTCTTTCGATGAGGTAGAGATGTAGGAAGTCATTGATCATAATTACTTTCAATAATTACCCAGTTACATTGATGTTTCTTTTCCAGAGTTATTGCAGTAGCTAATTTCTGTATTATTATCTTTTTAGGTGGTGGTCCTCATGAAATTTTAGCTCTAGAACCTTCAGAAGAAGCTTTGGTAAGATTGGCCTACTGGAGCAAGAAGCAGTTGAGGTGTTGGCAGATGTTTCTGATATTTTTCAGGATATATTGTCTTATCAAAAAGAATTAAATAAAAGTGTAAAAGAATTAAATGGTAACCTTGACTGGTATCCTTAAGAAACATTATGCATAATTTTTTTGTTAAAGTGGTAGTACTTGTAATATAGTTTATACAGTAGTAAAATCTATTTTTTTTTTCGTACCATGCCTTATATGTTCCTATATCATGGGTGCCCATAATGTGATAATATCATATACCTCTTCATTATTGAGATTAGTTTTTTGTAAGTTTTTTTGTTTAAGAGTAATGTGATATACTACCTCATTGTCTTATGCTAATCACTCCATTATTTAATGAGGTTTATTTTTTTATTTTTCCTTCATTTACTCTTATTATATCATTCTACTTGTGATCTCGTGTTATTGTGGTAAGTTTAGTATAGTTTTTGTTTATTTACAATGCTATTTCATGTTATTTCTCTATTGTGGCTATAATGCATGTTTTCTTATTTATAATAGTATAAAATGATACGTCTGTGATCTCAGTTACCTCTACCTTATTGCAAGTTTTTTTTATTTACTTTAGTATGTTATTTGTTTCCTGCAGATAATGTACTATGTGATACACTGATATTGCTATTATTAAGGGTCATTCAGTGACACAGTAACCTATTTGTATCTAAGTAATATGAACATCAAATTCATTTATTTCATAATGTGAGTCACTGTATGTAGTATTGTACTTATCTCAGACCACCTTAACCTATGTTTCATGTACCTGAAGAGAAGTGATAAGGCAGGGAAATTGCATACATATATATATATATATATATATATATATATATATATATATAATATAATATATATATATATATATATATATATATATATATATATATATATATATATATATATATATATATATATATGAATCGCAGTATAGTTTAATCACAGTGACAAAAAGTGGCAAACATTTATTTTAAACTCTAATGAAAGCGTTTCCATGAAAAGTCAAAGGTCAAAGATAAAATAGAAAAAAATACGGTAATTTTTTTTTATTCCGTCAAACATTTCTGCTTTCATGCACAGAACCTTTGTTTGTCATGTCTGAATTAGTGTTTTATTTCAACCCCTGACGGCAATTCAGAAACACTATATGATGCAGTAATACAAAAAAATAAATTAATAAATAAATTCAAACACATTCGTATGACAATTTTTGGAATTGGTATTTTGATACGAAAGATTTCATGAATATGTAATTTTTAGATAGTCGTATCCTAATGCAACAGTTTTAATTTAGAGTTAAGTATGTGGGATTTTGCAAATTGCACCTCAACAACAAAAAATATATATACAAAGGGTAGGAAACAACGTGGCCTTCATTATGATGGAAATTTTAAATAATCCCAAGCTTGAACCAGCCATGAAATGTTTCATTTGATTGTCGTTCGCATTAATGCTAAGATAAACACACACACAGTGGCCACTGCTGTTGTATAATGTTTCAATTACATCTATTCATCGCAAAATATTTAACATCAGTTGCATTATTAAACCAACAACTATAAATGATGTCAGTCAATGGATGTAATTCATGATTGCTAGAGAGGATTTGAAATCAAAGCCGTCGCCTTTGAATATTTTGTCATACTTATTTTGCGGCTGATAAATCATAGGGTTCTCAGTTGACATCGTACACAGCATTCTTATATACTTGTAAATATTTAGTTCTCATGTGGGATAGTGCCATCAGTTCACCTCACGTGGTGCACTGTAGGCATTAATTGAGGTTCTCTCAAGCATTCAATCTTGTGTAAGATTGTCTTTCGTTAGTTCTCATAGGGAGATAGTGGCAACAGTGCACCTCACGTGGTGCACTGTAGGCATTAATCAAGGTTCTTTATAGCGTTCCTTCGGCCCCCAGCTGCAGCCTCTTTCATTCCTTTTACTGCACCTCCGTTCATATTCCCTTCCACCTGACTTTCCACCTTCTCTAACAATTGTTTCGTAGTGCAGCTGCTCTGAGGTTTTCCTCCTATTACACCTTTCAACTCTTCTTGATGTCAGTCTCCCCCTTTCAAGCGCTGAATGACCTCGTAGGTCCCCAGTGCTTGGCCTAAATTCTACATTCTGTACTCTCTTTCCTTAGTGCTCTATAAAAATGTGCCTCAGCGCCCATTGGTGGGATATTTAACGAGGAAGTAGAAGTCAAGCCACACAAAGTTAAATCAAGGGGAATAAACAGTTAAAGGCAAGTGACCACAGTCGCTCACTCATTAGAAAATGTAGTGAAAAATATCTGGTTATGGCCCAAGGCCAGTTGCCCACGTACTTTATTATGTAATTGTACAACTTCGATCTTGCTTTGGCTGTTACCAAATACAGATTGGTAGAAGCACGACTATAGCTGACTTTAATATTAAATTAAATTAAAAACTATATGATTTTAATTATGGCAGGTTTTCGTGGCTATGTTTGTCATTGGCTATTACCAATTACTGATTGGTAAAAGCACGATTATAGCTAAATTTAATCTGTAATAAAAAAAAAACTACTGAGGTTAGAGGGCTGCAAATTGTTATGTTTGATGGCTGGAATGTGGATGATCAACATATCAATTTGCAGCCCTCTAGCATCAGTAGTTTTGAAGGTCTGAAAGCGGATAAAAAAAAAAGTGCGGACGGACGGACAAAGTCATCTCAATAGTTTTTTTTTCTATTTTTTTACAGGAAACTAAAAATCAAATCAACCAAGAAATACAAACTTAATTTCAGCTTTCCTCTGAAAGAGGAAACTCTATTATCGAAGCCGATTCGTATTCAGTGCAAAACAAACGAGTATATAAGTTTCAGACGAGAAATTAGCATCCAAACTCGATCAAGAAAAATGCAGACAATAATAAGGAGAACCTTCGAAAGGAAAATAGTTTCTCAAACGTATATTCATAATTCTCTAAAAGGCTTCGTACCCCCAAACGAGCGAGAAAATCATTGCAACTTTATCCCCGAGAGCTTCAATTATCCCAGAACCCTTGTGGCATATGGTGCACGCACTGATTTATTACTCTCCCCGAGAGAGAGAGAGAGAGAGAGAGAGAGCCGAAGGGAACTTTCTGCCTTGCTCTTTTTCAATATCACTTATTTTTTTATTTTGTCTAGCATTCATAATCGAGGTTGTTATGGAAGTAACAAGTTCCTCCTATAAATAAGAGAGAGAGAGAGAGAGAGAGAGAGAGTGAGACTTATCGGACTTTCTGTATGGCTCTTCTATCTAAAAACAAGATAATAAGCAAATATTTCTTACTATCTTTAGACAATAATACACAAGTTGGATATCGTTTAAAAATCCTATATATTACTACAGCTACACTTCAGATTTATCGAAATATTTCAGGCTCGATAATTCCATTTTTTGAAGAAAAAAATAGAAAGTTCTCCATTTGTCGTTCATAATAAAAAGAATTCAGTGCACCATTTTTTTTTGTCCAAACGCGAGAGTAACGCAAAAAAAACAAAAAAAAAACGAATGTTTGAAATATGCAAAAAAAAAGGAAAAAAAAAAAACGATGGGAAAAATTCAAACTGACGCATAATTCATCCCTGAATAATTTTTTTTCATTTTTTCTAAGGGGGGAGGGAAAGGGGGGAGACTAAAGCCGAAAATCCCCTTTCATTGTTTTTATAAGCAACTGAATGGATGGCATCGATGGCAATTTTTTTGTCCAAATCTATTTTCAAAGTTCGAAAGTGATACGCGACACACTTATATCCTCTCTTTCTGCTTCTCTGTTGACGGTGGATGAAGAAAAATATGTAAATGGCTTCATAAAAATTAACAGTTTCATAAAAACGAGAAGTTTTATTCCCGTGGTTGATGAGGTGTTTATCTTACGGCAGCGAAGAGATTGGTTACTGTCCACAATATCACACATATTTTCTAACCAGGACTAAAGTGACATTGTGACATTACATCCACACACACGAATGTGGGAAAAGATGTCCGTTAGGGAGCATTACGTAAGGTTCTTTTGCAGCGTTCCTTCGGCCCCTAGTTGCTAACTCTTTGATTTCTTTTACTGTACCTCCTTTCATATTTTCCTTCTCCCATCGTACTTTCCACCCTCTTCTAAGAATTATTTCATAGTGCAGCTGCTTTGAGGTTTTCCTTCTGTTACACCTTTCAGACCTTTTTGCTGTCAATTTCTGATTCAGCGCTGGATGACCTCGTAGGTCCCATGGCGTGGCCTTTGGCCAAAATTCTGTATTCTGTTTCGGAGAAGTGGATACTGAAAGTGGCGTTTAATTACGAGGAAAATGGTCGTTTTAAGTATCAATAAATTGCAATTATTTCCATCTGGGTTTTCATCTGGACTTCAGAAGTAGCCACCCTGGAAGTATGAACTCGTTCCAGTCCTGGAACGGGCTCTTGTTTGAAACTATCCAGCGACAGTTAAGAGAACTTCTCTCTCACCCAATCACAAAACAACATCGATATAGTTTTAAAAAGCTCGCAGACTCCAACACAATCATTTCATCCCACGTGTAAATGCATCTCCACATCGAATATGAATGAGTCAACACAAATTCATACGAACGTTTGCATTTCGGTGTCATACGTGTCATATGAACACAGTTGATTGGTCATTAACAATCAGAAAAAGATAAAAGTCCACTGATCAAAGACTCCGTAACTCAAAGGGTAAAATATCTTTCCCAAAATATTCCTGTTAACAATATATCGGACCCACTTTTGCAAAAGGTATTATTATCATCATCATCATCATCACTACGAACTGTATTACATTTGCAAATATTGAAATCATTGAAACAAAAAGCGTCATTACCATTACAGAAAGTGGAATTTTACCCTTAAATGGCTGATGACTCATTTCAAAAACTCGCCCGTGTGGCTTTCATTACCGCGAGCTTGCTTTGCAACCGTTGCAAATCTATAAAACAAATAGTCTCCTCCATATGCAAATGCAGTCTTGGCATTGCAATTGATTATCAGACACGACGGAATATAAACCAACCGAATGAACGGCGCCGCTAAGCGTCATCGACATCGGGAGGAAAGAAGGAAAAATGCGACTGGAAATATTGGAATAAAAAATATATATAAAAAAAGACCAATGACTTTACGGATTCATACTTCGTAAACTGTAGGCATTACTTTAAGGTTCTCTTCTCGGGCATTCCATTGAGGTGTGGGAGATGTGTATTTCTGGTGATAGAAGTTCACTCTCGACGTAGTTCGGAAGTCACGTCAAGCCGTTGGTCCCGTTGCTGATTAACCACTGGTTCCATGCAACGTCAAAATGCCACACAAACAAACAAACAAACAAACAAACAAACAAAAAGGTTCTTTGCAGCGTCCCCTTGGCCCCTCGCTGCAACCCCTTTCATTCCATTCCTTTTACTGTGTCTCCGTTCGTATTCTCTTTCTTCCATCTTACTTTCCACCCATAGTGCAACTGCTTTGAGGTTTTCCACCTGTTACGCCTTTCAAACCTTTCTACTTTTGCTGTCCCTTCAGCGCTCGGCCGTAGGCCTAAATAAAAAAAACACCATCACTCATTCTCCACTGAAAGTACATCTGCTAAAAATAAATATGCACTGCCATTTTAAATAGTACATAACGCAGTTACGCGGAACTGTAATTATTGTAGCGATTGAGCTGTTAATTAAAAGCTTTTCAGAAGTCTGGGATGGTAGCCAAAGGGGTATATGACTGCTGGCATTTTGTTTTTTTAAATATTAAAAAAAAACAGTAGAGTTTTGGATTCACGACCAAAGGGGTATGTTTGGAGGGCCTGAAATACTCCACCCTCCGGGAGATGTGGTTTCAAACTCATTACCTCAATTATTAATTACTGAAATTTACAAAGGCCTCCTGGGCCTGTGTAGGCACATAGGGCCGGCGCCCCCCCTGAAAAAAGTAGTCACTGTCGTGAAAAAAAGATAAATAAAAAAAAATTATTCTAAAGATCTAGAGAAAAGACGCTACAGTTATGAGCTTTTGAAGTGGATCTGTAACCATGACAAGGGCCCCGAATTCATGCCAGCTTTCAGGGAATTGTCCGAAACTAGTCTACGAATAATAGAGCAAAAGTACAATAATTGACATACTGTGGATAGAATGCCTTATCTTTCATTCCACAAAATACAAAGACGAAATGAAGCCCAGCTGCAGGTGGCACATTCCACTTCATTTGACTTTGTAATTAAAGATTTAATCAAATCTTTTTGATTAGGGATGATTTTACGTGTTCCCGTCTCGAAAACATTCCATTTGATTAAGACGTTGGTCAAGGGCCGGACGGGATAAGAGAGAGAGAGAGAGAGAGAGAAGCGAGAGAGGTGGGGGGCGGGTTGGGAGAGAGAGATGGAGAGAGAGAGAAGAAGAAAGAGAGAAAGGGAGAGAAAGAGGAGAGAGAGCGAAAGAGAGAGAGAAAAAAGAGAGAAAGAGAGAGGGATAAAGAGAGAGACAGAAAATAAGAGAGAGAGAGAGAGAGAGAGAGAAGACTCATTCCGCTGGTTGCAATACTAATGTTTAATCACATTATCGTGGGGAAACAGAAAAAAAAATCCCACCCTTAACTACAGAGCAAATAATTTCAAGTTTCTCAAATAATCTCGAATAGTCTGAAACAACAGAATAAATGTTTTATCGGTTGAACGTTATTAAAGAATTACGGATCAAATCAGTGTATCAGGTTCTTGGGCTACAAATCTTAACGAAAATTAAATAATACATACTGTACAAACCAGATTGCTGGCTAATTTCTTGAAGAAAAAAATGCCGTGGTTCGTAGACTCTAATACTCTGTTGTTGATAAGATAAAGAGCTGAATTGATTTATAAGATATATATATATATATATATATATATATATATATATATATATATATATATATATATATGTGTGTGTGTGTGTGTGTGTGTGTGTGTGTGTGTGTGTGTGTGTGTGTGAATAGTATAAAATCAACCTTCATATGTGTCTGATTAAACGCTTTGTCTCATTTCTCCTTAACTTTATTTTAAGTAAGTGCTCTCTCTGCTCTCTCTCTCTCTCTCTCAATACATATATATATATATATATATATATATATATATATATATATATATATATATATATATATATATATATATATATGCATACACATAACATTGTAAGCCAGAAACACGGTCACAATTTTTATTCATTTAATTTTTTTTCTTTAGTTTTAGCGAGACTCAAATGCGGGATTCCACTTAGCACTGATTAAAACTTCTATTTTTCTGGCCATTGAGGGAATTTACTCTATAATCTATGAACTTTCAAGAAGATTTTCATGACAAAGGCTGATAATAAAAAAACGGTTCAAGATTATTCCAGCGAATAACTGAAAACGAATTTATTCAAAATCCGAGAGTGCTAGATTTTTCAAAATAATTAGTGTAAACCATTTATTGTTATGTCAGTAAAAGAATGTAAAAACGTTCTATTTTTTTCAATTATTATTTGATAAAGAATTCGGCCATTTAGAAAAATTCTAAACAAAATAGATTTTGACATCAAAGCACAGTTTCATGATGCCTCTATTCTGAAATACAGATATATGTGAATGTGAAATGTACAGTTGGAACTCGCTATAACACTACAGAGAGAGAGAGAGAGAGAGAGAGAGAGAGAGAGAGAGAGAGAGAGAGAGAGAGAGAGAAACCAAACCACCGACTTTCTCTTATGAAAGGTGCAACTATAGTTTAAAATCCCAGAAAAAGCAAAATGATCAGGAAATAGGACTCCACCGAAACAGGGCAAAAGAGCAGCAAATAAAACCAGAGATCTAACACACCCCCTGGGGGTGCCAGAGGCTTAGCGAGGTCAAATTACCTACCATTTGTCACTTCAAAAAGCAGAAACGCATATTTCAGGACGTCACACTTTTGTTGTTATCAACTGCGAACAATAATTATTGGTCAATAATAAACAGACATCCCATGACTGATTATACCTGTATAACTCTAAGTTTTCCCCCTTTTTTTTATTTATTTTTGTTTCCGTAATAAAAAGGCATCCCATGACTGAATTTGCCTGTAAAACTCTAGTTTTTATATACTCCTGTTTTTTATTATTATTATTATTTATAACGTTTTTTTCTTTTTACATAGCATCTACCTGAGAGTTAAATCCTCTTACATGATGACGTTCTTTTTTTTCTCTTTTTGTAAAGTCATGTTTCTTATTATTATTATTTATGACTTTTTTTATACAAAACACCTACCTGAGCGTGAAATCCTCTCACATGACGTCTCAGGACCTGGTGAAGGAACCACCTGCCTATAATGATTTAAGTCTCGTGAGTAAATTATGTCCTTCCCTAGAAATAAATAAATAAATAATAAATAAATAAATAAATAAATAAATAAAAAATAAATAAATAAATAAATAAATAAATAAATAAATAAATAAATAATTCAAGTTAAAATATTCTGGTGAATTATAAAAAAGGATATATAGAGTAGAACCAGGCCTCGAGCTACGTTTAAGATAAAGCCATCATTTCTCGCTACTGAAGTAAATATACTACAATATAATAAAGCTTCATAGGCCATATCCCAGGCTATAGATGAAGGTCAAACGTAGAAAACGTCACCTTTGTTACATTTACGCAAGTTTCTTTTCTAAGGCATAGAAATCCAGGCAAAACAGCTGAGCAACGCAGCACAATAAAAAAAAAACCAAACGTGACAAACGAACGATAGACCTTTCTTATACACAATAACATCAAAACGAATCACAAACATGGTGTTTACGAAATTCCCTGTTTAGAATGTGATTAAATATTTCGGGGAAAGTGGTAGAGGGCTGCCCACTAGAATCAGGGAACACATAAGAGCATATCAATTGCATGCGGATAACAATGTGTAAGTTAGTCACAGCCTTAAGCTCGATCACCGCATAAATTGGGAAGAATCTAAAGTAATTTTTAGAAGTAAAGATGTTGGTATAAGAAGGCTAGTGGAGGGTGCGGCGATAGCAGTGGTTTGTCTATGGAAGGTAATAAATCCTTCACACAGGAAGATAAATTCACCAATAACCTTATTTCCAAGAAATATATTAAAGGCTTAAAGAAAAAAGAACATTATGTTAGTGTTGTCTCTTTAGCCACATCTAATGCTGCGGTTACCTCTCTTTCTCCCGTTCAGGTAACTCGGCTACTTCCAGTAACCGATGCTGTCAACGCCTATGCTGTTGAAGAGGACCAGCAGAACGACTGCATTGGGCAAGGACCAATTAGACGTTCTAGATGACTGGCGGGGCTTTCATCAGAAAACGACAGCATTGCCTGATTTATACTTGACGACCGGTTCCATTGCTTATAAACAAGTCACTTAATTTTTGACTCCTGTTTTGTTTACTTCGCTGTAGTGCTGTATCAACGTGTCAGATTTGATTAAGGGGCGGTAAACGAACAGATTCCCGCAAAGCTATCCTTGCTGTTTTTAAATTGACATAACTGTGGATTTGCTTCTCCAATAATAATAATAATAATAATAAAATAATAATAATAATAATAATAATAACAAGAACGAATACAATAAACGTCCCCACCTGCGGAGGCTATGGCACAGACCTCGATTGAAGAACATTAGTTATTTGGCCACCACCCAAATAATATTATTTATAATATAACCGCCGCCCAAATAATATTAGTTATATGATTACCACCCAAATCCAGCAGCAAACTGAGGTGACAAATCGAAAAAATAATTTAATAAAGTTTATTTTTAATCACTGCAATAAAATGAGCAAATCCACGAAGAAGAGATATACTACTATTGCTGTGAAATGAAAGGTAAAAACAAAAAAAAAACAAAAAAATGAAAAGCAAAAAAAAGGGAACAAATCATAAAAGAAGGTATATACTACTATTACTATAAAATGAAAGATAAAAAAAAAAAACTTTAGGAAACAAGGACAAATGACGGAATGGAAAAGAGAAAACGAAGATAAATAGAGAGAGCGAGAGAGAGAGAGAGAGTTTGAGAGAGAGAGAGAGAGGAGTGATTGGAGGAGAGAGAGAGGAGGAAGTTGAATCGGGGAATAAAGCGATAACAGGAACAAAAGAATCAGGCGAAATATTTTGTCGTAACTCGTCTTGAATGTTTCCAAAAAGACTTCAAGTCCCTGAACCTTCTACCACGAAGTTGTGGTGGTTGGGAATCTCGTCACATAAAAAAAAAAAAAAAAAAAAAAAATAAAAAAAAAGATACAAGCTGCGTCAATAAAAAGAAGACTACGTAAACTCTTCAAGAGCCACGAAGTGAGGAAAATGAAGAGGAATGAGTGCCAACTGTAAATTCTGGGATGATAGATGCCATTTGGAGGCATTTGAACTTTTTAGATATCAGAATCTTGTGTTATTTATTTTTGAGGAATTAGAGGCAACTATGAATTCTGGGACGATGGGTGCAATTCGGACACATTTAATCTTTGGAGTTGTCAGATTCTTGTTTATTTTTCTGTTTTATATCAGTTTGAATGTTACTCATTTGATTTCCTGGGAAAATAAAGAGGAATGAGTGCCAACTATCAATTCTGTTAGGATGGATGCCATTTGAAGACATTTAAACTTTGGAGATGTCAGATTCTTGTTTATGTTTATTTTTTATATTAATCTGAATGTTACTTGTTCGATTTCGTGTTCTACAACAGCTTTATGTCATTTTCCTGGGAAAATAAAGAGGAATAAGTGCCAACTATAAATTCTGCGACGATGGATGCCATTTGAAAACATTTAAACTTTTTAGATGTCACATTCTTGTGTCGTTTATTTTCTTTATATATATTACCAGCGAAGGGGCGTCGCCCCCCACCCCACTAGCTATTTTATTTGGTATGCGTTTTAGCCATAGCGTTAGGCAAACTGGTAACCCTTAGTCTCTCTCTCTCTCTCTCTCTCTCTCTCTCTCTCTCTCTCTCTCTCTCTCTCTCAAAGCGATCACTGGCAAAAGCCCTCTCTCTCTTTCCATTCCATCAGCTCATAAAATTAGAGTCGGAGTTACAAAAAATACCTACGTTTATTCAAAGTAAAGTGTTAGTTGAATAATTCAAGTTCTTACAAGAAAATTAATGGAATGATAATAGTTCAAGTCTCACAGACAACTGACTCAGATAACCACCCGGTATTTTAATGTCTTAATCAGTAATTAGTCACACCAATTATCTCTTCTCCAAAATACAGTCCCTTCACTAGGACACTCGGTCCCCTCACTAGGACACACAGTCCCTAGGACACTCGGTCCCCTCACTAGAACCGCCTGTTTAAAAGACAGGAGAACACACTAGTGAGCACACACACAATTGTAAAGACAAAGTCAAAAGATTAAATGAAATGGAACATCTTTACAAGATATCAAAACAAGCCATCCCTTTGGCTAAATCATGATAGCACTTACCCATTACAGCTTGGAACTTCACACACTTTAACAAATTACTTTCTCAGAGCTATCCCAGCATTCTGCCTTTTCTCCCGTAGCTGTCTCCCTAGTTTTTGGCTAAACCAAGCCGTATCAGCGGACATAGTTAGTACACGTACAGACGAATTCACACTCCTCGTCAACGCCCCAATTAACTGGTCACAGCCAGTTTTCAAAGGCCCCCCCCCCCCAACACCACCTGAACAATAGCCTCACGACACTGATATGCTCAAGTAAGGAACTTTAACATCATACCACCCAAAAAGAGATGTCTCATTCTTAGGTCGTCGCTTCGGACTCTGTC
>NC_061098.1:27980684-27981792 GCF_015104395.2 Macrobrachium nipponense | reverse complement strand
TATACTTTTAAAAAGCTCGCAGACTCCAACACAATCATTTCATCCCACGTGTAAATGCATTTCCACATCGAATATGAATGAGTCAACACAAATTCATACCAACGTTTGCATTTCGGTGTCATACGTGTCATATGAACTCAGTTGATTGGTCATTAACAATCAAGAGAAAGAGTAAAAGTCCACTGATCAAAGACTCCGTAACTCAAAGGGTAAATTATCTTTCCCAAAAATATTCCGGTTAACAATACATCGGACCCACTTCTACAAAAGGTATTATCATCGTCATCATCATCACTACGAACTGTATTACATTTGCAAATATCAAAATCATTGAAACAAAAAGCGTCATTACCATTACAGAAAGTGGAATTTTACCCTTAAATGGCTGACGACTCATTTCAAAAACTCGCCGGTGTAGCTTTCATTACCGCGTGCTTGCTTTGCAACTGTTGCAAATCTATAAAACAAATAATGTCTCCTCTATATGCAAATGAAGTCATGGCATTGCAATTGGTTATTAGATACGACGGAATATAAAGCAAAAACCGATGACGGCGCCGCTAAGCGTCATCGACATCGGGAGGGAGGAAGGGAAAAATGAAAAACGACTGGGAAATATCGGAATAAAAAATATACAAAAAAAAGACCAGTGACTTTACGGATTCACATTTCGTAAACCGTAGGCATTACTTTATTGTTCTTTTCTCGGGCATTCCATTGAGGTGTGGGAGGTGTGTATTTCTGGTGATAGAAGTTCATCACTCTCCGCGTGGTTCGGAAGTCACGTCAAGCCGTTGGTCCCGTTGCTGAATAACCACTGGTTCCTTGCAACGTCAGAAACACCATACAAACAAACAAACTTTAACGTTCTGCGCAGCGTGCCTTCGGCCCTCCTAGCTGCAACCCCTTTCATTCCTTTTACTGTATCTCCGTTCGTATTCTCTTTCTTCACCTTACCTTCCACCCATAGTGTAACTGCTTTGAGGTTTTCCTCTGTTACGCCTTTCAAACCTTTCTACTCTCGCTGTCCCTTCAGCGCTCGGCCGTAGGCCTAAAAAAAAAAAAAAAAAAAAAAAAAACAAAAAAAAAAAAAAAAAAAAAAAAAAAA
>NC_061098.1:27970684-27975684 GCF_015104395.2 Macrobrachium nipponense | reverse complement strand
GATAGGATATACAGAGTAGAACCAGGCCTCAGGCTACGTTTAACATAAAGTCATCATTTCTCGCTGCTTGAGTAAGTATATTAAAATTTTATAAAGCTTCCCAGGCTAAAGATGAAGGTCAAATGTAGAAACGTCACCTCTGTTACATTTACACAAGTCTCTTTTCCAAGGCATAGAAATCCAGGCAAAACAGGTGAGCAACGCAGCAAAAAATAAAGAATAAAATAAAAGAATAAAAGAAAATAAAAAAACGCGATAAACGAACGATAGACCTTTCAGTATGCAACGCCATATAGATTTTTTTCTCGTTACGCGTTTTTTTTTTCTTTTTTTTTTTTTTTTTTCTTTTTTTTCTCGTTACGAATTGAATGCCTTCCCTCCTATGCCATCTGTTGCCCCGCGTTCTAAGATACCCGGAGAGGGGAAGGGAGATGTGAGAAGGGGTGGGGGTGGGGGGGGTGGGGGCGAGAAGCACTTCATTTGATCACTTTTCTCGTGACGTTCCGGTAAAGGAAGAAAACGAGAAGTGAGAGATAACGACGTTACTAGAAGGAAAGAAAACGGGAAGTGGGAGGAAACGAGAAGTGAGAGAAAATAAGGAGTGAGAGAAACAAAAAGTGAGGAAAAAAAAGGAGTGAGAGGAAACGAGAAGTGAGAGAAAATAAGGAGTGAACAAACAGTGAGACGTGACAACAATTAGTTAGAGAAATAAGGAGTGAGAGAAATAAAGAGTGTGTTAAACAAAAAGTGAGAGGAAACTAGAAGTGAAAACTAGAGTGAGAAAAACAAAAAAAGTGAGAGAAAACAAGGAGTGAGAGACCACCTGGAGTGATTGAAAACAAAAGTGAGAGAAACAAAAAGTGAGAGGAAACTAGAAAACATCCATCGTCGACTTTTCGTTTATTTAATATTTTCTTTCTTGTGTTATAAGTTGCTGTTTGGTTGACCTAAGAGCAGAAAATGAAAAAGGTTTACGTGCCGTATCACCAAAGGCATCATAATTATCTATCTATCTATATATATATATATATATATAAATATATATATATATATATATATATATATATATATATATATATATATATATATATACATATACTATATATATATATATATATATATATATATATATATATATCTATATATATATATATAATATATATATATATGAGGTGACAAATCGAAAGAAAAAAAACCTTAATATTTATTTTTAATCACTGCAAAATAAGGAACAAATCTCAAAAGCAAGAGATATACTAACTATTGCTATGAATGAAAGATAAAAAAAAAATTAAAAACTCAGGAAACAAAAGAAAGACAAGGACAAACGACGGAAAGGAAAAGAGAAAACGGAAATAAATAAGAGAGAGAGAGAGAGAGAGAGAGAGAGAGAGAGAGAGAGAGAGAGAGAGAGAGGAAATTGAATCGCCGAATAAAACGCCAACAGGAACAAAAAGTCAGGTGAAATATTTTGTCGTTACTCGTCTTGAATGTTTCCAAAAAGACGTGAAGTCCCCTGAACCTTATACCACGAGGTTGTGGTGGTTGGGAATCTCATGACATAAAAAAAAAAAAAAAAAAAAAAAAATTTACAGCTGCGTCAATAAAAGAAGACTACTGAAATCTCAAGTGCCCCGAAGAGAGGAGAATAAAGAGGAATAATTGCCAACTGTAAATTCTGGGACGATGGATGCAATTCGGACACATTTAATCTTTTGAGTTGTCATATTCTTGTTTATTTTCTGTTTTATATCAGTCTGAAATGTTGTTCATTTGATTTCGTGTTCTACAATAGCTTTATGTCATTTTCCTTGGAAAATAAAGAGGAATGAGTGCCAACTATAAATTCTGTGACGATAGATGCCATTTGAACACATTTAGACATTTCAGATGTCAGATTCTTGTGTCGTTTATTTTTTTATATATATTAACTTGAACGTTACTTATTTGATTTCGCGTTATACAAGGGCTTTACGTATTGATACTCATAATTCGATGTTATGAATGAATTGAATATCAGAAAAAAAAAAATGATAGTTATTTTTACGTATTTAGCTGACCTTGAGAGAGGCTATATACGTAAACGGAAATAATTGAAGGAAGACAAGTTGAAATTAATTGAACTTACCGTAAAACTGATCATTAATGAATATTCTTTAGAGGAAAAGGTCGCCAGAAAACTCAGCTCGTTACTTTACAGCTAATTTTATTTTACAAAAGACGCCTGTGCTGGCCAGGAGAAAATGAATGCTATTGGCCCCCACGTGGGGCTTATAATCTCTCACACAAGTGGGTAGCTGGCTAAAGTGTGACTAATTCGAGCTGGTTTCATAAAACTTGGGTAATGCACACTCGCGGACAGAGAGACGGCACGTGACTCATGGAAATCTGAAAAGAATCCCAGATTAAACGAGATAAAAGAAAAAAATGACTTCTTGCTTTGATTAATTAATTCTCTAATACTGGGGAGAAGGAACTTTTAAGGTTTCACTGAAGTATGCAATGACTCCATTGGTCTGGGACGATCACACAAGGGGAAGCATGCGGCCATGAGGCAGTGAGAGGGAACAAAAGGATGAATTCCTTTTGTTGCTGAAATTGAATTGGGAGAATGAGGATCAAAATGATAATAGGTGATAAGGGAGAGACTGGCAATATGCTGTTCCACAAGACGTACCTGGATGTCGTGTTCAGTGTGGACCTTTGTAGAAAATGTGGCTCTTTGTAGAAAAGCATGGGCCCCCCTTTGTCTGAGGCCTGGGTCATCGGCGCGCCACTCACACCCTGAGGATAGGCCTCAACAGGAAGGCAAGGAGGTAGTTGGACAGCTGTCCGATATCACGTCTCGCAGCCGACTGAGACAGAATTCAGGTGGGTTGCTTGGGGGTTGGAAGTCAGCTTAACCCCCCACGATCAGGGCAAATCCTGGAAAACAAGCATACAGCCAGCAGAGGGGTCACAGGAAAGAGAGCTTAAGATATAGGTCTAAGAAGTACCAATCTCCCTACATCCTTCCCTTTTGAGATACGTCCCTAATGCTGACAAAAGACTTTCCCCCCAACTGGGGAACTCCCTATCTCTACTGGCGGTTTTGGGTTTCCCGCGGTTACTAAAATCAGCTGATATTTGGAAGAAATGGCTGCCGTTTTCCAAATCAATTAATTAATTGATCTCTGGGTAGACGAACGATCTATAAACGTCACATTATATAACTACGTTTTTCTCTATAGTAAGTTCCTTTTCCGTTCTTTATGATTTTATATGATTGCGTTATTTGTACTTGATGTAATTTTTCTTTGTAGGCCATGTACTTGCAAGATCAAAAGAGATTACTGTCTATTTGTCTATTTTATGTTATTGTCTCTTTTGGGACAAATTTGTACTAACAGTTGTATATTTTTTTGTTAAAATGATTAACTAACTATCTACTTTTCCCTGTTATGTCTGTTTGTTTCAGTTTAAATGAATATATCATACCCTTAAAACTACACTGATTCTGACTGGCTCTTTGGTATTACCTTTCAACGGAATAAATGAAAACTCAGTATATAAATCTCTGTGAAATTATGCCAGGCAGTACTTCAATAATATTCGCTTGACGGCCAGAGAGGACATCAAAAGGGATAATATATTAATTATCCTTTGAAGGATTACAGGTTATTATCAACTAAAAGTTTACGTGTAACCCTCACGTATTTTCAGAACGATATTACACATTTTCTTTTTTTATCAGTGTCTGCATGAACATTTTTAACAGATCGGATAGTATATTATATATTATATATATATATATAAATATATATATATATATATATATATATATATATATATATATATATATATAATATATAGATTCCCTACAGGTTAGCTTTAAACCCCTACAAAAAAAGAGAGAGGGGGGGGGTGGGGGGGGGGGGGAATAAGTTACGAAGTTGCTAGAAGTTTCCCGACGCGGGGGATTATTTTAATTAACTGTTTAGAACTCCAGACGAAGGAGTCGAGGATTATGGGGCAGCCCTGAGAGAGATGTTCGTATCCATTTCTGGAAGGTGAACTGTCACCTTATATAGATATCTTTTGCATGATTATTATAGTCTTTTAATGTTCAACGTAAACGAAAACACTAACATTAAATAAGGAAAAGTTGTAGTGTATTGATTCTCATTTTAGAGAAGTTATATTAGTATATTGGATAATCAAAAAGTCACTAAGCAAAACGATGTCTTTGGCAAAGGTTGTACTTGAGTGCTGTGGAAAGGTGCCTGGTATATGCGACCCTCTCTCTCTCTATCTCTCTCTCTCCTCTCTCTCTCTCTCTCTCTCTCTCTCTCTCTCATATAAAATACCTTACCCATCAAAGGTTTATACGATCATTGCAGTTTATTCGTTACGGATCGGCTAGTTCTAGGAACTCGCTTAAATACATTTGAATATTTATTCTAAATTTTACTGGAATATTGTAACAGAAAGGAAAGAGAGAGAGAGAGAGAGAGAGAGAGAGAGAGAGAGAGAGAGAGAGAATAGATCAAGCCGCATCAATTTTACGTGATGATACCATTCGTTTAGTTTCAATTTAAGATGTAATACAGAGAGAGAGAGAGAGAGAGAGAGAGAGAGAGAGAGAGAGAATGAATACTCGTAGATCAGGCTATATCAGTTTTACGTTATTCTACCATTTGTTTAGTTTCAGTTTAAGATGAATTACCGAGGACTAGAGTAGATTAAAGAAAAAGAAAAAAACTAACTATTGAAACACCGCATCAGATTCTTCGTAAAATAAATCTCAGAATAAATGAATTGAGTATTTCAACTCCCAGACGGCTTTATAAAGGACTCAATCGGGGTATCTCACGTTCCACAAAAGCAGGATTTCACATAGAAATGAATCGGGTTCCATTTCCAAGATTGGAGAAGACGGTCGCCAAGTAAACCAGGCTTCTGAGAGAGAGAGAGAGAGAGAGAGAGAGAGAGAGAGAGAGAGAGAGAGAGAGAGAGATTTC
>NC_061098.1:27955684-27963184 GCF_015104395.2 Macrobrachium nipponense | reverse complement strand
ATATCTAAAAAATCACGACTTCCACTTCTTTTCAAATGCTGCGTATGCAAATCTCCAAGCGTATCAACTCATAACGAAATAATATATTTTTCCAAAAACAGCATTCTATTATAATGAGAAAGATTAAATAGAGCAGTGTTCTCGTTTTCCAAGCAGTAATTTTTTATCTACAAACACAAAATGCAATTAAAAATAATTAAAAGCAACAACTCCGTAATGGCCATCTGGGAAATGAGTTAAACAACGCTGGCTGTTTGTCTTTCATTACTTTTTACCGCTCTAGATAATATATTTTTTGCAATCTCTCCTCTCGGTTACCGCGTCAATACCGTCACTCTCTGTAATAAAAGCATACGTATCAAAGAGCGGTTAGTTCCCGTTTCTTGATGAAGGGAAACAACAACAGATGAGGACGGATTGTATGAACGACAGACTGTGTGAGTTTCCATTGGCTCAAGACACTCTCTCTCTCTCTCTCTCTGTGAATTACGAAAGTTTCTGGTTGCAATGGAGTTTTGAAACTTGAAAGAAGAGATAATAAATAAGTGATCATAAGAGAATAAATAAATAAGTTCAGTAGATAATAAAACTACTATATTCCTTTACGTTCAGTCATACCAAGCTGGCAATAACAGCTATTTTTTTTTTTATTAAAGGAATTAGAAGGTTTTAAACTAATAAGAAAATTGTCCACCGGTAGCGATAACAGCTATTTTTCATTAAAGGAATTAGAAGCTTTTAAACTAAAATAAAGCGTTCAAGGCCAGTAATAACAAGCTATTTTTTTATTAACGAATTAATTCCTTAAAACTAAAGAGCTTCTGGACTGAGGTTCCCGGATGTCGATCGTGGTCTACAGATCTAAAAATATGTTAGTGATCGTCCTCAAGGAACAAGATGGACTATACACTGTAGGTTGTTGGGAGGGAATTCTTGGACCAAAAATATACAGCAGCTGATCTAAGTGCAAACAGCCCATGAAGAAGTCTGAAGAGGTTCCTGATATCTGTCTATCGATTAGAACAGCAACAACAAGAGCCACTGGTGGGCAAGGATATATAAAGTGTCAATGTACTACTCAATGTACGTCAGGACGATGCACTGCCTTAGAAAACATTTAAATGCAACTCGCGCGGTCACCCAGGCAGATCATTCACAAATTTCTTACTGTACTCAACTGAACCCTGAGATCGATTGACTTATTTCTCTTTTACTGATATTGCATTAATTATGTTTGTATTTATTCAAATAAATTGGAATTCTTTAAACTTTCTCTGTATATTTCTGGGTCTTCGTCTACTTTTATTAGTCCTTCTTTCCATGCACTCATTTAGCCACTCGTCTTCACTGGTTTTCAGATATTGCCCCCAGTGCTCTGTTCTCGATGTTGACTCAGTCCCTCTATACTTAGTAGTCCGTCTCCCTCCTTCCTTTCGTGTTATGTATAGTCTGTCTGATTTGCTCTTGGGTGTAGTGCTTTGTGTATTGTCATATGTTTTCCTCGTTTTTCTGATCTATGCTGCGGAGTTCTGCCTTCGTCCATTCCACTATTCCTGCTCTGTATCTGATTACTGGCACTGCCCATGTGTTTATGGCTTTATCATATTTCCGGCGTTGAGTTTTGACTTGAGTATCGCCTTGAGTCTCTGCATATATTTTTTCCTGATCGTGTCCTTCATCTCTTGGTGTTTTATATCCCCTCCTTCCATTATTCCCAGGTATTTGTATCCTGTCTCATCTATGTGTTTGATGTTGCTCCCCATCTGGTAGCTTTATCCCTTCAGTTCTCGTTACATTGCCTTTTTGTATGTTTGACTAAGGCGCATTTTTCTATTCCAAACACATCCTGAAGTCCCCAGATACAAGGATTCTATTTCCTTGATGCTCCTTACCATACAAGCTTGATGTCATCCATGAATATCAGATGGTTGATTCTGTGCCTCTTTTCTTGAGTTGGTACCCGGCATCCATCTTCTGTAGTACTTTTGTCATGGGAATCATGGCTACTACGAAGAGCAGTGGGGACAGTGAGTCGCCCTGGCAGGATCCCTCTCCTGATATTAACCTCTGCTAGTCTTATTCCAGAGCTTGTAAGTATTGTATTCCAGTTGTGCATTGTATTTTTGAGGAAGCTGATGGTGTTTTCCTCTGCCCATATATTTTCAGGCATTCTATTAGCCATGTGTGTGGTATCATGTCGAAGGCTTTCTTATAGTCTATCCATGCCATGCTTAGGTTGGCTTTCCTTCTCCTACTGTTCTTCATTAACCATTTTGTCTATCAGAGCTGTCTTTTGTGCCCTACACTTCCTTCTGCAGCCTTTCTTGTTGGTGGGGGATGGTGTTTGTCTCCTCTAGGTAGTTGTTTAGCCTTTCACTGATGATACCTGTCAGTAACTTCCATATTATTGGTAGGCAGGGATGATAGGCCTGCAGTTACTGGCTATATTTCCCTTAATCTTGTCTTTTTGTACTAAGGATGTTCTTCCTGTGGTCCATCCATCCTATGGGTGCATGGTGATTTGAGATACAATGCTATTATTATTATTATTATTATTATTATTATTATTATTATTATTATTATTATTATTCAGAAGAACCGAATTATATGGGAACAAGCCCACCAAAGGTGTCACTGGACTTGAAATCGTCTTGCTTATTATTATTATTATTATTATTATTATTATTATTATTATTATTATTATTATTATTATTATTATTATTATTGTTATTATTATTATTATTACTACTACTATTATTATTATTATTATTAGTATTAGTATTATTATAATTATTATTATTCAGAAGAGGAAACCTATTCATATGGAACAAGCCCATCAAAGGGGCCAATGGCTTGAAATTCAAGCTTCCAAAGAATATTAAGGCGTTCATTAAGAAGTAAATAAGAGGAAGTAAAGGGAAATACAGAAAGAAGAGATTCCATTTATTAAAAGATAAATAAAATTGTATGAATAAACAAATAGATAAAAACGTATTAAAATCCAAGGAGAACAGTATTAAGGTAGTGATGTATCTTACCTCTCTTCTCTGTGCGTGTGAGTCAAAGCATCAGATTTCTCTCTCTCTCTCTCTCTCTCTCTCTCTCTCTCTCTCTCTCTCTCTCTCTCTCTCTCTCTCTTCGAGATCTCGTAAGTCGGCACAACTAACAGTGCTTCATAAAACGCTGCAGCATGGTTCATTCAGAGAGTTGAAAAAAAGGGGAAAACGGTTCGCTTACTTGAAGTTTGCTGGAGACATGTATCGGTATTCCGTCTTCTCGGCCAGTTACGGTGCGTGAAATATTAAAGATTGTGACTTAAATAAAATGAATACTAAAGATGTGGCCTAAATAAAATGAAATATTAAACATTTAGATTTAAATAAAATGAAATATTAAAGATTTTGACTTAAATAAGATGAAATATTAAAGATTTTGACTTAAATAAAAGGAAATTTTAAAGATTTTTACTTAAACAAAATAATATATTGAAGATTTTGGCTTAAATAGAATGAAATATTCAATATTTTGACATTAACAAAAAGAAATATTAAAGATTTTTGCTTAATAGAATGAAACATTCAAGCTTTTGACTTTAACAAAATGAAATATTAAGATTTTGGCTTAAATAGAATGAAACATTCAATATTTTGACATTAACAAAAAGAAATATTCAAGATTTTGACTTAAATAAAATGAAATATTAAAGATTTTGACTTAAATAAAATGAAATATTCAAGATTTTGACTTAAATAAAATGAAATATTAAAGATTTTGACTTAAATAAAATGAAATATTAAAGATTTTGACTTAAATAAAATTAAATATTAAAGATTTTGACTTAAATAAAATGAAATATTAAAGATTTTTGACTTAGTTGAAATGAAATATTAAAGATTTTGACTTGACTTAAATGAAATTAAATATTAAAGATTTTGACTTAAATTAAAATTAATATTAAGATTTTGACGTTAAGTCAAATGAAATATTAAAGATCTTTACTAAATAGAATGAAATATTCAGATTTTTGTACTGGGATGTTCAAGGATGGACCATAAGTAGTAACAGTTTTTATTGCCAACTATAGGTTTTCAACCTAAGATATATATTCCATGTAATAAAAAATAATACAATCCAACCAGCCTTACAAATTTGAATTTTCCCTAATTTTCCCAATTTCATTATCAAAAAAAAATATTTGTCCTTAATACAAGCCTTCTAGTAAAGTACATGAACAATCCAGTATTGATATGTGTATGTCTAACAATAACTGTTTATAGCAATGTAAGTAAATAACACTGCAATTATGGTTACTGTAGCCACTAAAGCACTCGGCATCAAATTAATGTACTCATATCATAAAGCATTACTGTATATACATAGAATCCAATTACCAATAAGGGCAATTTCCAATTGAAATATCATACAACATCCATAATACACTGTATTGCACTCACTTCAATGGCCTCACTATCATAGGCCTTGAACCCCAGTAGAGATTGATTGCCAAACACAAATATCCCATCACTTGCCGGCCTTACATGTCACCGACTTCATTCTTGTGTTTACATCCACAAGAATAACACCTGTCACCACCAGCCACCACCACTCAACACAATAGGCAGTACCAGAGTGGTTAGAAAATTTTACGGCAGTTCGCCTTCTCCCGCCTACCGTGCGACACTGAGATATGGGTAAGACAAAAGATATTCCAGATGCGCAATAAGTTACAACTCGCTCCAACCCACATCAACATTTTTCAAACTAATATATCCTTATAGTATTATGAAGTTTATCATGTTAGTGATACAATTTTTGAATTAAACTAAATGAAATATTAAAGATTTTGACTTCAACAAAATAAGATATTAAAGTTTTTTTACTTAAATAAAATGCAATATTAAAGATTTTGACTTAAATAAAATGAAATATTAAAGATTTTGACTTAAATAAAATTAAATATTAAAGATTTTGACTTAAATAAAATTAAACATTAAAGATTTTGACTTAGACAAAATGAAATATTCAAGATTTTGACTAAGATAAAATCAAATATCAAAGATTTTCACTTAGATATAATGAAATATTAAAGATTTTGACTTGAATAAAATGAAATATTAATGATTTTGACTTAAATGAATTTCATATCATATTTTGTAGGTAATGAGACCAAATCAATTCAAATTGGAACGATATCTTGAATGTTAGAGCCATACAAATATTTCCCTTAGTTTTACCTTGAACAAAATGAATCATAGATGGTTATAATTGTATATATAAAATGAGACATATAATACAAAGCTCCAAAACCACGCAGGGGAAAAGATCGAAGCTGTGGCTCCCATACCAGAATAATAAAGTCCCATTTAGTCCAAAGTTGTGGGATGTTATTTCACTTCCGGACAAAAACCTGGTTTGCCCGAAGCTTTTCTTTTCCTACAACAACAACTTTTTGTACCCATTTCTTTCCCTCGGTTGTTTTTATCTTTATTTACTGGTTCGCTTCCTAACTTTTAGCTGCCATCTCTCTCTCTCTCTCTCTCTCTCTCTCTCTCTCTCTCTCAATTTAAGTAAGTCTTCTCTTGTCTACTGAGGCTTAGTAGAAAAGTCTACGGGTTCGTTGCTGATAATTTAACTCTCTCTCTCTCTCTCTCTCTCTCTCTCATCTTTTCAACCTCAGATATAACTTTTTAAAATAATTTCATCGCAACTTTTACGGGATGGATCTCTCTCTCTCTCTCTCTCTCTCTCTCTCTCTCTCTCTCTCTCTCTCTCTCTCTCTCTCATTCGTATTCAGTTGTGATGTGAAGAGTTTTCAGATTTACATAATCCAAAAATTTTTGTTTGTTAAAGAATTTACTGCATGCAGTATAAATGCTTCTTAGCATATTGTTACGCAGCTCCCAACGATATAGTTTTTTTATTTATATTTTTTTTATTATTTTTTATTAGTTTTGAGTTTTTAATTGAAACACATTCGTAATGTATTACTTTGAAAATCTACTTCTAAGAAGTTATTGGCATTGAAGTGTCATTTCTTCTTTTTAGTTTTCTGAAAAAGAAAACTATTGAGAGAGAGAGAGAGAGAGAGAGAGAGAGAGAGAGAGAGAGAGAGAGAGAGAGAGGGGTTCTTCCGTTCTCTTCTCAGAAGCTCTTTATCGACCATATTTCTCTTCTTTAAAAACTCTCAGTTTTCGCAACTTTTTTTCCAGAGAGACGAATATTGTTCTCTGATGAAATAAATTCACTGCGCCGGTAAAAAATATCCAAGGCTCGCATCTTTATAAAATTCGCGCGAATGCCCAGCGATACGAAACTGCTTCAAGGACGGGGCACTGTGAACATTTGCATATTTTTGTAGTTTGTAAACAGGGTGATGTCCCGATTTGCAATTCAGCCGAGTTGCAGCTTTTGAAACAGATGGCGTTTATTCCGAAGCCCTGTTTCTCCGGTGTGTTTGTTCTGATGGGAAATGAATTTGTGGTGGGGTAAGTCTGTCCGTCCGCACCTTTTTCTGCCCGCCCTCAGATCTTAAAAACTACTGAGGCTAGAGGGCTGTAAATTGGTATGTTGATCATCCACCCTCCAGTCATCAAACATACCAACCAAATTGCAGCCCTCTAGCCGCTGTAGTTTTTATTTTATTCAGGTTAAAATTTGCTATAAACATGCGTCATTCAACCTTATAGGACAGGACACCACCGGGCCGTGGCCTAAAGTGTCATGGACCGCGGCTTATACGGAAAACTCGATCGGGCCAAAGAAACAGGCGCATTTTTTTACTTGTTATTGTTACGTTTTTTTTTTCTCATCGTCGTTCTGTTGCTATCTTTAATGCAGTATTTGTATCCGCGAATGCGGGAATTACCTCTTATCCTCCTGCAAGCAAAATTGATCAGTATTGACGCTTTACTTAAGGTCTATATTTCTGCAAAGCCCAATGTTTTCCTTTCTGAAGCTAAAATGATCGAGGTGAAATATTCCACTTCCAACACGGCGAATATTTTCTGTCATATTTTGTACTGGTTTGAAAAAGCACCGAAGTTAAGCACGAAAGAGATTCCCAAAGGAGATGATTTTGAGTTACAATTTTATGATGGTATTAGAGGTTGCCAATTACACATTTATTCATTTGTTATACAGGTTTTATCAGAGTAATTTATCCACGAAAACTTCACGTTAAGCATGAATTTCTGTAATGTCTCTTCTTTTTTTAACGTGACAGTACACAAAAATAAACCCATTGAGTGTTTATTTCTATTTTAAGCGTTTGCTAATATTTGAAGCTTTATAAATATCTAAATCTTTATAGATATCTGAAGCATTATAGATATCTGAAGCTTTATAGATATCTGAAACTATATACATATCTAGAGCTTTATAGATATCTGAAGCTTCATAGATAACTGAAGCTTTATAGATATCTAGAGTTTTGTAGATATCTGAAGCTTTATAGATATCTAAAGCTTTATAGATGTCTAGAGCTTTATGGATAACTAAAGC
>NC_061098.1:27922380-27955184 GCF_015104395.2 Macrobrachium nipponense | reverse complement strand
AAACCAACGTTTTTGGAAGTTTGAATTTCAAGTCAGTGGCCCCTTTGGTGTGCTTGTACCATGTGAATACTGATATAATAATAATAATAATAATAATAATAATAATAATAATAATAATAATAATAATAATAATAATAAAGACAAGAGTAAGGGAAATATAGCCAGTAACTACAGTTCTATCACCTGCCTACCAATAATGTGGAAGTTACTTACAGGTATCATCAGTGAAAGGCTATACAA
Organism: Macrobrachium nipponense; assembly: GCF_015104395.2. Classification (NCBI taxonomy): domain Eukaryota; kingdom Metazoa; phylum Arthropoda; class Malacostraca; order Decapoda; family Palaemonidae; genus Macrobrachium; species Macrobrachium nipponense. Next base: position 27,954,944 of record NC_061098.1, on the reverse strand, counting down.
CTACCTAGAGGAGACAAACACCATCCCCCACCAACAGAAAGGCTGCAGAAGGAAGTGTATGGGCACAAAAGACCAGCTCCTGATAGACAAAAGAGGTAATGAAGAACAGTAGGAGAAGGAAAACCAACCTAAGCATGGCATGGATAGACTATAAGAAAGCCTTCGACATGATACCACACAAACATGGCTAATAGAATGCCTGAAAATATATGGGGCAGAGGAAAATACCATCAGCTTCCTCAAAAATACAATGCGCAACTGGAATACAATACTTACAAGCTCTGGAATAAGACTAGCAGAGGTTAATATCAGGAGAGGATCTTCCAGGGCGGCTCACTGTCCCCACTACTCTTCGTAGTAGCCATGATTCCCATGACAAAAGTACTACAGAAGATGGATGCCGGGTACCAACTCAAGAAAAGAGGCAACAGAATCAACCATCTGATGTTCATGGACGACATCAAGCTGTATGGTAAGAGCATCAAGGAAATAGATACCCTAATCCAGACTGTAAGGATTGTATCTGCGGACATTAGGATGGAGTTTGGAATAGAAAAATGCGCCTTAGTCCACATACAAAAAGGCAAAGTAACGAGAACTGAAGGGATAAAGCTACCAGATGGGAGCAACATCAAACACATAGATGAGACAGGATTACAAATACCTGGGAATAATGGAAGGAGGAGATATATAAAACACCAAGAGATGAAGGACACGATCAGGAAAGAATATATGCAGAGACTTCAATGCGATACTAAGTCAAAAACTCAAACGGACCGGAAATATGATAAAAGCCATAAACACATGGGCAGTGCCAGGTTAATCAGATACAGCGCAGGAATAGTGGAATGGACGAAGGCAGAACTCCGCAGCATTGATCAGAAAACCAGGAAACATATGACAATACACAAAGCACTACACCCAAGAGCAAATACGGACAGACTATACATAACACGAAAGGAAGGAGGGAGAGGACTACTAAGTATAGAGGACTGCGTCAACATCGAAAACAGAGCACTGGGGCAATATCTGAAAACCAGTGAAGACGAGTGGCTAAAGAGTGCATGGGAAGAAGGGCTAATAAAAGTAGACGAAGACCCGAAATATACAGAGACAGGAGAAAGACAGACAGAACAGAGGACTGGCACAACAAGCCAATGCACGGACAATACATGAGACAGACTCAAGAACTAGCCAGCGATGACAATTGGCAATGGCTACAGAGGGGGGAGCTAAAGAAGGAAACTGAAGGAATGATAACAGCGGCACAAGATCAGGCCCTAAGAACCAGATATGTTCAAAGAACGATAGACGGAAATAACATCTCTCCCATATGTAGGAAGTGCAATACGAAAAATATGGGATATGCCAGTGGAAATCGTACCCATAATCATAGGAGCACTAGGCACGATCCCAAGATCCCTGAAAAGGAATCTAGAAAAACTAGAGGCTGAAGTAGCTCCAGGACTCATGCAGAAGAGTGTGATCCTAGAAACGGCACACATAGTAAGAAAAGTGATGGACTCCTAAGGAGGCAGGATGCAACCCGGAACCCCACACACTAAATACCACCCAGTCGAATTGGAGGACTGTGATAGAGCAAAAAAAAAAAAAATTTAATTAATTAAATACAAAAATAATTGTCAATATAAATAATATGAATTAATTTTTCATCACTGCAATAATAATGATAATAATAATAATAAATTCAAAACCGTCATCATTACCCAGGTGTAACAAATGCACTGTAATTTCTCATATGCGTTGTTGCTATTCCATTTCCATTGAATATTCCTTTACGGAACGTCTTAACATTTCCTAAATAACTTAGTTTTTACTTTCATTTGAGAACAAGGATCAAAATCAAGTGTATTCAATGCCTATCAATGTTTCATTCGGTGTACGATATTTCTTAATAAAATTGAATTTTAAATTTATATATAAAATAAATATAAAAAAGTTTCTTCAGCTTAGTACGTCACAATTTATAAAAATTTGTGGATGAAAATTCAGGAGGTGGAATCTTCTGTGGACGAAATACTCGTATATAAATTTTTCTATGGACGAAATATTCATAAATAAAATATTCTATGGGCGAAATTTTCGCGTATAAAATTTTTTATGGGCAAAATTTTCGTTTATAAAATTATCTATGGACGAAATATTCGACAATAAAACTTTCAATGGGCGAAATATTTGTCAATGAAATGTTCTATGGGCGAAAGATCCGTAAATAAAATTGTCTATGGGCGAAATATTCGTCAATAAAATTTTCTATGGGCGAAACTTTCGTATATGAAAAGTTCTATGGGTGAAATATTCGTCAGCAAATTTTCTATGTGCGAAATATTCGTCAAGAAAATTTTCTATGATCGAAATATTCGTCAATAATACTGTCTATGGGCGAAAGGGACTTTATATATCTGTGAAAATGACCGTGTAGGCCTTTGTCCTCGGGTTACATTTATTATTACTGCAACATGATTACCATAATTTTTTTAATATCTGTTAAACTAACATAATTCTTAAGTAAAACAGATATACCAACGTTAAATTAAATAGTTTATCTGGTGAGTAGACTCCGTCATAAATTAATTACAGTGTAATATAAATAACGATTACCATAATTTTTGTAATATCTACTAACTAACATAATTCCTAAGTAAAATAAATAATACCCAACGTTAAATTAAATAGTTTATCTGATGGATAGCTCCACCTCACAAATGAATTACAGTGAAATGTCAGTCTATCTGATCTAAGTAATGGTGTTTCTTGAACTGTGTACCACTGAGGAATATCAAATTAACCGTCAATATGATTACAAGCTTAAATACACTGACTCTATCTTACATTACGTATTAGAGGAAGTGGAGTTTAAGCCGGGTACGTTATAGTTCGGAATGCCATAGGTTTAAGTCTGTGCGCGTTCGTAACTGACAATAATGACTTGCGAGCACATCCTAATTATTAAAGTGAATTATACTTCTGTACCTGGATTCTGACATCTCATGTCATCAAAGATTTTGTCAAGGCACTTACCTTACACTTGGTGGTCTTGAATTCCTGCAATAAATAAAAAAATTGGATGAAATAACCAGAATTTACTAACAAATATTTTTTAATTTTTTTTTAAATCTGTTCAACACAAATTAAGTGTTTTATTTCAACCTTATAACTTCATTAAGTTCACAGAGTTTTGTGGAGTTTTAATAGATTATAATTTAAAAAAGCAATAAACCTTACATAATTTATTTCGTACAGCATTTTATAAAATTTGCTAAAAAAATTTCTAACTCAATACATTGGTTAAATTTTCTCATGGTATACATAAATTCAAGCTGGATATCGTCAACAACGACAAAAGATAAAATAAAATGGTCGTACAAAAAGATGTAATTTTCTGGTCATAAATTTGTTTTTCTCGTTTATAAAGCAAGCTACTACAGTCTTCTATGCACAAGCTGGTCCCGTCTTATTTATATTCTCTCTTCCTCCAAGCCTGGGCGGATAATGGCTATAAATAAAAGAAACTGGGTTAACCATCCCAACTTATCATGGCAAAAAAAAAAAAAAAAAAAAAAAAAAAAAAAAAAAACTTCCGCGATACTTGGTCTTCGTTGCTAAACGCGCACTTTCTAGCTTAATGGAGGAAATGTACAAAAGCCTAAATAACTTTTATTACGAGACACTGGGTTAAACTCCAGCCCAGGAGGGACAATAAAGCCGGACCAACGTCAGGCGAAATGCACAAAGTTCACAGCGTTCGCAAAATGCATAAAGTTGGGACAAAGCGGAATAAGCCTTTTCCCGGTGATCACGTCGGGTCCTTCGAACGTGCTGGTTCCTTAGCCGGAAGGACTCGCTCGGGTCCTTCGAACGTGCTGGTTCCTTAGCCGGAAGGACTCGCTCGGGGTCCTTCGAGGGAATCTGGGAGGAGGTGTTTTCATTCTTTATTTTAGGTAATATTGCGTTTCATTGGTTATGTAGTGCGTCTTGTGTATTAAGATTGATATATATATATATATATATATATATATATATATATATATATATATATATATATATATATATATATATATATATATATATATGAAGGCAAAATTCGCGATGGAAGGTGAAAAAACGAAGGATTACTACTGCAAGGCCTTTCGACTCAATGTCCTTTCGCACTTTAGTTATTAAATGCAAAATGTGGCGGCCGCCGCCCTTGACACCCCCCTTTTAATCTGTCCTTTTTCCTTTCAGCAGGCTTCGTGACTACTTTCCCGCGTCACTTAGCTTTGAAAGTGAACACAATTCAATACATCAACGACATGTCTTCGCGTTATAAATGTTGGCTATGCTTCGAGGTTCAATTATTACGACAGAAAATCTCCATTTATTTCTACCCCACCTGGGAGATGAACCATTAACTACATACAGACTGTGAATTAGTATATATATATATATATATATAATATATATATATATATATATATATATATATATATATATATATATATATATACGAATAAGTTATCACATCACCGTGATTCATATAAATCATTCGAGCTACAAATGTCCTTTAATATCTAATTCGCTCTACCTCGGAATTGATATATTTTCATATATGTACCGAAGGGAAATTTTTTTTTTTATATTAATTTCGTCCCCTCATGGGATCGAACCAGTCCAGTGGACGAGAACGAAATCAGGACGGACAGTGACATTGCCGAATCGGCCAACAGAGAGGCTTTAAGTTTATATCGATTCTGACCTTACTAATCACCGTCGAACTCAGTGTTTTTCATAATTAGAATCGATATGAAACCCCGTCTACCATGTTAGCCAATTCGAATGTTTGACCCATGATGCGGAGAGAGAGAGAGAGAGAGAGAGAGAGAGAGAGAGAGAGGAATAACCCTTTATTCCCACAGTTTAGGAGTATTTTGATTAATTTAATTACACCTAACGAATACATGAATAACTGAAATTTCTTCCGAAATCCCACGCCTTGTCTATTCGTCAGCTGTGGCTTTTTAATCTCCCCCCCCCCCCCCCCCAATCCAGCCCCAAAGGTCGGACGTGAAAGCACTTAAGCTAGTTGCACACCACACCGACGCGTTCAAAAGGAATTTCCAGGGTTCTAGGATTCCAGGATTCCAGAATTAGTTTAGATCTCTACGCGAGGAATCACCCCACATCTGAAGGATCCTGTAAAATCAATCGAGAATTTTTTTTTTTTTTTTTATTTAGAGAGAGAGACATCGGATGATTTATCTGAAAAACTAATAATTAGTCATTTGCAAAAAGAAAAAAGTATTTATTTAAAAAAAAATCATTATATCCATAAAATCAATAATTATTCATTTCATCGAATGAATTGTTATTTTTATGAAATGAATAGCTATTGATGTTTTTTAAAATGAATAATTATTCACTTTCCAAATAAATAATTTTTTTTATATTTTCGCATGAATAATTATTCACTTTTTCGAATAAGCTATTATTCATGTTTTGCGAATGAATACCTGTTTATTTTTATTAAATGATCAGATTTTCCTTTTTTTCAAATAAACCATTTCTTTCTTCGAATGAATAGTTATTAATTATTTCGAATGAATAATTATTGGTTTTTTCTGAATGAATACCTGTTCATTTTTTTTAAATGAACAGGCTTTTATCATTTTTCAAATAAATAATTTATTTTCTTCGAATGAATAATTATTCATTTTTCTAATGAATAATTACTCATATAATATACACATGTCTCTTCCTTCCTCCTTCGACTAACATTATCTACAAAGACGAAGTCTCCTCCGCTAAACTGATTGAAGAGACTAAGTTTCTCGTCAAACGCAATTCGCACGAGCCTTTCCAGCGAGAAGTCACCCGAATTATCTTAAAAAAAAAAAAAAAAAAAAAAAAAAAAAAAAAAAAAAAAAAAAAAAAAAAAAAAAAAAAAAAAAAAAAAAAAAAAAAAAAACTTCCCGCCAAAAATTCTCCTTATCTTGCCAAAAAAATAAACAACTAAATAGATAAGAAAATAAATCCTCTTGCCAAAGAAAAACTTCTTGCAAAATAAAGAAAAAACTTCAAATAAAATTCTCATTATCTTGCAAAAAAAACAACTGAAAATGCTTTAATCTCCTAAACCTGAGATCTTTCAAATCACATAAAAAAAATTGCTCTGAATAGAAGAGCTTTTACGTACAAATAAATGCATCCATCGACACACAACAATTCCCCACGTTACATATCAATGAACCTACTTTTGGGAATACAAAAATAAAAAAACTGTAACCAGACTGTTATAATTCACTCTATGCCACATCTGGAAACAAAAGGGGGTGTAATATTATTCGGCTTTCACGTGGTACGGTACTACTGTTCCCGTATTTTTCAAGCTCGGGGAAAAAAATTCAGAAGGAAAATCACTAACAGCCTAAAAAAAATAAAAAATATAAGAAAATAATCCAATCTTTCATCTCTACACCAAGCAACGATAGTATATATATATATATATATATATATATATATATATATATATATATATATATATATATGTGTGTGTGTGTGTGTGTGTGTGTGCATACACATGTATATAATCATAACCTTATGTTTCCTGCAAGTTTTTAACGAAATGAGGTTGCTAACCCCACCGCCCCACGGAAGCTAAAGTATTCTTGGGGTTTTCCTGATAAGTCACCCATCCAAACACCGAGCAGAGCGGAATTCGTTTAACTTAGCTGGTCTGAGAACGATATGCGTGTGTGTGTGTGTGTGTGTGTGTGAGCAAATAAGTAAGCACAAGAGTGAGTAGAGATGCAGGTGAGTGGCGCAATGTGAATAATGAGGATTCTGATAATAGTGAGTGTTCTGTGTAGGTAAATGAAGTAGTCATAATATTATGTAAATATCTTTTGCAACTGTGATTCAGCAGTTCGGGGTGGAATGAAGCGATGACATTTTCTTTTTAATGAAACGGCATATTCGTGATTTCACATGCATTTCAGAGCGTTTGGAAGGCTCCCAAATATAAAATAGCAAAGAAGACTTTACAAAGGATGATTATTTATTGACGATATCAGAATTTATAATAATACCGATTATGTGTAAAGGTCTTGTTTCGAAAATAGGAACTGAATCCCAGCTTTAATAATTTTATTATAATTCTCAAAACGGCATTAGAAGGTATTAACACGTTAATCTTTCAATATATTCATTCATTTCAGAATCCCATGAATGATACTAAATATTGTAATGTTAGCCAGAGAGAGAGAGAGAGAGAGAGAGAGAGAGAGAGAGAGAGCTGACTTTTTCTTTGATAAATGATGGATAGCAAGATGATGGAAAGCGAATGAAATAGACTGAATTAATAATGAAAAAGAGAAAGAGTAAAAACAGATATTTAGATTCATACCCAGGGCATCTCTTGCCCAATCGTACCCTGCCACTTCCCCATCTATTTCGATAGCCCAGGTACCTTTTACAGATCTTCAACATAATGATGTTATATAGCTCTCTTATATAATGAAGACTTGTATAGTTCTTTTTTGGCAAGGAAATATCTCACTGGAAGGGTCTGGATAGCCGGAGAATATATGAAGAGATTAATCTCCTGGAATCTTTTAATTAACTTAAAAACCCAATAATAATAACTAAGTAGGTTCTGGATGACGTTCAATCATGGCTTGCGCAATGTCGTAAGGGAACCAGCGAATTTCTTGGAAGAGCTCGTTCGGATTGAATTTCTTTTATGATCATAATTCCTCACTACGTAATAAACTATTCAGAGAGAGAGAGAGAGAGAGAGAGAGAGAGAGAGAGAGAGAGAATTTTCTCTGTTACCTCTTCACAGCTTGCGTTCAATCGAACACCACTTTCTCCAAACATAAAAGCAACAACTGAGAGAGAGAGAGAGAGAGAGAGAGAGAGAGAGAGAGAGAGAGAGAGAGAGAGAGAGAGAGAATTTTCTCTGTCACCTCTTCAGCTTGCATTCAATCGAACACCACTTTCTCCAAATATGAAAGCAACAACTGCATACGTCTTTTTCTGAGCACATTAGCAGCAACAGCAGCAGCTATAACAGCTGATTCCCGAATACCGCACAGCTATAATCGATTTACAAAGAACAACAACACAAATCCAGCATCAAAAACTATAATATATCATACACCAGGCACTACGGAGAAAGCGACCGTCATCATGCAGTCGGCAATTAGGAAATTTTAGAATAATATTGTCATTCGGCGACCACGGCCCGAACGGTTTAAATATTCATGGCTCTCCACGCAGTAACGTATTCAAATGACAATAATTTCCCGCGATATTGCTACACTTTGCTGTTCCATTTTCATGGGGGAATGATGAGGACCTGCTTCCGTCCGCTATTCAGGTTCTCGTTGTTTCATGGAACAGGGATATCTACAAATTGTCGAGCGAATTGAATTCGGTATTACGTGGTGGCGGATTTTTAATTTTCATTAAGTTTTGCGAGACTACAACAGAATTTTGGCCAAAGGCCAAGCGGCGAGACCTCATGAGGTCATTCGGCGCTGAAAGGGGGAAATTGACAGTATTAGGTTTGAAAGTGTAACAGGAGGAACACCTCGTAGCATAGCGCAATGAATCTATTATTCGAGAGGTTGGAGAAAAATATGAACGGAGGTACAGTAAAATGAATGAATGGGGTTGCAGCTAGGGGGCCGAAAGGACGCTAGCAAAGAACCTATGTAACGCCTGCAGTGCACCGTGTGAGGTGCACTGATGGCTCTAACCCTCCAAGGGACAATTCCAAAGTGGGATTATTCCCTGAATGATACACAGATTCTAATCTCGAGTTAGCTCTTTAAAACCGACATAAGTGAGACGAAATCTTTCCCAGTTATTGCTGTCAAATGTCTAGACTTTCCTAATACCTTTGAGCGTCCTCTTAAAATTCTTAAGACGTTTACATAGTATCAGCATATATAGAGTCCGCAAACCGTCTGTCAATTTCTACGAAGGACTTATGAAAAAGGCCTTACGAAATTCAAAAAAAAAGGTTTCATAAATAACTAACTTAGTTGCTCTTTCTTAACTGGATCTCATTAAAGATAGTACTATAAAAATAAATAATTAACTTAATTGGCCCTTCTGAACTAGATATCATGAAAGACAGTACTATAAAAAATAAATAATTAACTGCCCTTCTTCACTATAGATCTCATTAAAGATAGTACCATAAAAATAGTCTTATTGCATTTAATTGCAATTGACTTCAGCAATAAATCAAGAATAAAGCTGCTATTCCTTCATCATGGTTAGGTAAGGTTACTTGCATAACTCTCTCTCTCTCTCTCTCTCTCTCTCTCTCCTCTCTCAGAGGTGTTAGCGGGAGCTTGGAAAAGATTAATAAATCAGCCCTGTACCTTCCCTACTTTTGATTAAAATTATGATAAGGAAGTATTATTTAGGAGCAAGGGGAAGGGGAGGGGTGGGGGTTGAGGCGGGGAGATTCCATATTTACGAATTATTCAGACACCAAAATTCTGATTAGCAGATATGGTCCTGAGAATTTCGGTGGGATTTTCTCAACATTTAAACAAGATTAAAAAAAATTAAATTACAAAACTCATACCATGAGAAAAATGTGATTGTTCTTTTTTTTTTTTTTTTTTTTTTTTTTTCTTTTTTTTTTTTTTTTTTTTTTTTTTGCAGGAAGAGATGAAAATAAGTTCCTTTAATAAGGGGAAGATTTATTCAGCGATGTTCTTTGCTTTTGGATGTAAAAAAAAAAAAGATATAAATTAGGCAGACTAACGAGACTGAACAATTAACAAGAAATATTTTCATTTCATTCTTACTGAATATAAATATTGGGTTTTAAGATATCCTTTTAATTATTGTCTGCTGGGCTTCTTTTAATATATCGAGAGAGAGAGAGAGCCATTAAGTGAGGAATTTTTGGAGTAGAAAAAATGGTAAGGTATCCAAGAATAGACTATGAGGTCATTAAAGTATTTCTGATGCTGCCCAAGAATACTTTATTGTCCCCTGATGTTATTCAAATCCTATTTCTATAAAATAAAAACCCTCCAAGCTTAACTTGGTGTACCAGACCCATTAAATATATATATTTTTTCGTGAACATATTTTTGAGACAAAAAAATTCCCTTCAAACACCTTCTATACTTTCCCCAATGAAGTTCCTTTCCTATAAAAAAAAAGTACTCATCAAATATATATTCCTCATTTACCTTTTATTGAATCCAGCCTCTAAAATATTTTCTTTGTGAACATATTTTTGAGACATAAAAATATCTACTATACTTTAACCAATGAAGCTCCTTTCCTAAAAAAAAAATGTACTTTCTTTCATGAAGTCACACGGGAAATCTTCCCTCGCCTTTAGAAAGTAAGTTAAACTACTTCCTTTCGGAGGGAATTTTCCAATTGTTTTTTTTTATTTCTAATCTTTTTCTCGCCCAACCCTCCCATGTGTATTTGATAAAGGGTGGATTTTTTATCCAACGTTTAATTGACTTTAACTTTTATTCAACTTTTATTTCCCGATGAATTTAAATCGTTAACCAGTTTCTCATTATGATACAAGATTAATTTTTTTTAATAGAGTTTCTATTGAAAGTAGTTTCCATTAAAATGTATTTTAAGAGTATAAAGATATCAAGAAATGAAACAGTTTTCCCATTAGTATTTCTGGCAGAACCAATTAGTCCGTGAGAGAGAGAGAGAGAGAGAGAGAGAGAGAGAGAGAGAGAGAGAGAGAGAGAGAGAGAGAGAGAGAGAGAGAGAGAGAGAGAAATTTGTAAGGAAGAGGCCTAATCATCCTGTTATCTTTAAGCTCAGCTGAGCTTTTTTTTTTTCAAATCATCAAAATGATTGACAGGTCTCTTGTTTTCAGTGATGCTGATTATCTGCTTAATGACAAACATTTTTTAGCACTTTAAATTTAAAATATACTTTCATAAATTCAAAACATACTTTCATAAATTCAAAATATACTTTCATTTCACGTACATCGATTTGCCCAAATAATTTCACAATTGAAATATACTTTCATTTCACGTACATCCATTTGGCCAAATAATTTTACATTTCAAATATACTTTCATTTCACGTACATCCATTTCTCCCACTAATTTTAAAATTAAATTAAATTAAATTTCATGCACATCCATTTGACTACCAAATAATTTTAGATTTAAAATATACATACATTTCACGTACATCCATTTCACCAAGTAATTCTATTGAAATATACGTTCATTTCACGTACATCCAACTGACCAAATAATTTATTAATTAAAAGTACATCCATTTGGCCAAATAATTCTAAATTTAAAATATACTTTCAATTCACGTACATTCATTTGACCAAATAAGTTTTGAAATAAAAAAAAAAATACGTTCATTTCACGTACATTCATTTGACCAAATAATTTTTGAAATTAAAAAATACGTTCATTTCACGCACATCCAACTGACCAAATAATTTAAATGTAGAATATATTTTCATTTCACGTACATTCATTTGACCAAGTGATTCAAAAATTGAAATATACGTTCATTTCACGTACATCCAACTGACCAAATAATTTTTAAATTAAAAGTACATCCATTTGCCCAAATAATTTTATATTTAAAATATACTTTCATTTCACGTACATCCATTTGATCAAATAACTCCCATTCTGAATTACAATGAAATGATTGTTAGCGGTGGCTGATTGTCATCTACCTTGACCCCCGTGGCCATACAACCAATTAATGCATACATTATCGTTCATCGTATTCATGAACGGGCTATTCATCATGAATATCATGTAAGAATCACTGATTGATAACAGCTTTAAGAATTCCATGGATTTTCCAATGTCATGAGCATTGTTTCCATATAATTCTTCACTGGAGATCGTATCTCTCTCTCTCTCTCTCTCTCTCTCTCTCTCTCTCTCTCTCTCGTTACAGAATATTTTTATTCAGTAAATTTTTTAAGATTTAGGGAATTCTGGAGAAATTTATTTACTCTCTTCTGTAGCCATAATAAACCGATCTGGAATTCTCTCTCTCTCTCTCCTCTCTCTCTCTCTCTCTCTCTCTCTCTCTCGTTAAAGAGTATTTTTATTCATTAATTTTTTTTAAGATTTAGGGAATTCTGGAGAAATTTATTTACTCTCTTCTGTCAGCCATAAGAAACGATCTGGAATGGCTCTCTCTCTCTCTCTCTCTCTCTCTCTCTCTCTCTCTCTCTCACACACACACCACACACACACACACACACACACACACACACACACACAAACGGGGTTGCAAAACCTATCGCCTTGTCGGTATGAATATAATGCAATCATTGTCATATATTTTTTTGCCATTCATAAATCTCGCTTAGCCAGTTAAAAAAAAAATAACCTCTTGTGCCAATCTCCTATGATTTACCTTCAGCAACAATAACAACAACAACAACAACAAAAGCAACTATTACTATTACTACTACTACTACTACTACTACTCTTTCCCAAGGTGTTGTCAACCAATGTCATATATTTTTTTGCCATTCATAAATCTAGCTTGGCCAGGTATAAAAAACCTCTTCTGCCAATCCCCTATTATATACCTTCAACAACAACAACAAAAGCAACTACTACTACTACTATTACTACTCTTCTTCCTCTAGGTGTTGTGAATCACTTGAACTTTTGAGGTTTTATAACATCTTCATAAAAGCTGAAACAAACGACTGAAGTAAAAAAATAATAATAAATAAGTAAAAAAAAAAAAAAAAAAAAAAAAAAAAAAAAAAAAAAAAAACAAGCAATCCTTCCATGGCAAGCAAAGCACATCATGGATCAAACAATCAGGGTTATTTGAATTAAACTCATTACACCTTGGGGGAGCCTGAGCTCAGCGCATCAGAGTAACAAAGGGAGAGATTACAAAGGCAGACGCAGTTATCAAGCATATGATTCACTGGGAGGAATTTAAAATGACAAGTGATTCATAACAGATTCACGGTATTCTTGTGGGGTGGGATATTGCCTCATTTCCAGTCTTCATTTATCCACAATGCCACAGTATTCATTACGGAAAATGAATCTTGAGCTGACGGAAGTACCTCGTATACGGGGTATAGTTCAAGATGAACGTGGTAGAGCACCTTTTCCTGAGAGAGAGAGAGAGAGAGAGAGAGAGAGAGAGAGAGAGAGAGAGAGAGAGAGAGTCATTTTCTCTCTATGACCACTCAACTCAATTTACTGAAGTTTTGTACCCCAATTAAGTCTGCATTAATGTCTAAAGAAACTTCTAAAAATCTCTCAGTATGACAGAACTGTAGTATTTATACAGGAGGTCTTTAGTGAGGTTGAAGTTTATCATAAAATAAAAGGGAAATTAACAGAGCTTTTAATTAAGTTCATCGTTCAATGTTCTAAAACGAAAAAAATAAAAAAATAAACCATTATTTTAAATATATCAATAAAAGAGAGGTTCCCCCATACTGCAAGCAGAGCGGGGAGGAGGGGGGGGTGGGACGGGGGCGGGAGGGGTGGGGGAGGGAGCTGGGTAGAGGGCGGGGAGGGATGTGGTTGGTAAGGGAATCCTCTTCAATATTCCTCAATTAATTCAGTATCGAGAAACTCTTATCCTAAATTTTAAGGAAATCTACCTACCAGATCTCCCTCATTCTCTTCTCACCACCATCGCCATCTGCTGAATTTATTAACTGGGTACCAGGGTACTCATTTTTCGATGAAAAAATGTGGTTCGGATCCCACAATAAGCTGTAGGTCCCGCTGCTAAGTAACCAACTGGTTCCTAGCCACGTAAATAAAAATCGAATCCTTCGGGCCAGCTCTAGGAGAGCTGATAATCAGCTCACTGGTCTGGTTAAACTAAGATAAACTTAAACTTTTCTAACAGGGTACGGAGATAGGGTACGATGAATTATGCTCAAGGCTTTGTACAAATATGTCTTACTAATAATTTGCTTATCTTACTTTGCTATTTTGTTTTCTCTGAAATGCACGCCAAGAAGTTATAGACATTTACTATTAGTTTTCTTAAATAAATCCCCATTCATAAATTATTTTACAACCTCCTACAATAAATACAGGCATACGCAAGTTATTTCTGCATAAATTCACGCAAAACACGTATGCAAATTATTCTCAGGGACGCCATATTGGCACAAACGAACAAGTTAAGCCTCAAACTGATAAACTTTAACCCATATTTATAGATAGCAATGTTGTTATAGTGAAATGCTGTGATGGAGAGAGAACCATACAGCTGGGAAATTATTGTATCACTCTTCACAGTTTGTAACATTTTTAAAACCGAATAACAATTGTATCCGAGTTAAATAAATGAATGTTCAGTATTAATGGATGAGTGGCCATGACTTCTTTTTTTATGAAAATACAGGGTGTCCATAAAGTCGAGTGGCCATGACTTCTTTTTTTATGAAAATACAGGGTGTCCATAAAGTCCCTGTACCGTTACAAGTATTTATTGTACAGAATGGTACTGGGACTTTATGGACACCCTGTACATTACTTGAATTAAAACAGAATAAGTTAAATACAGTGGGAGTGTACCTGATTGGTGTATAAGTACACCTTCATGAGGGCAATCTAAAATTATTGCAGAATTCTTTCTTCCTACGTATACTAAAGTGATGCATTGTTAATGAAAGAAAAGGAAAGCTTTTATATTCCATATCCCGGGTGACTAAAATAAACCAATAAAAACTTTACTTGGGGAAAAACTATGTCTATATATTCCGGTAAAATATCTACGATGTGTTGGAAACAAATAACAAAAAAGGAATCCCCAACAGCAATATATATATACGAGAAAGAGAGAGGAGAGAGAGAGAGAGAGAGAGAGAGAGAGAGTGAGTTGGGGTAGGGGGATCCTGTCCTTAGTTCACGTTGGAGGCCCCTTTAACTTAATTGCCCCCAGAAACATCGGTAAAGAACAAGGCCCACTGGGGATGCCTATCTCCCCCCACCCCTTCATCTCCCTGGGGGAGAGAGAAAGGGAAAGAGCTTGGGGGAGGGGGGCGGTTTGGGGGGGCTACAGGATCTCCCGTTTTTATTACCTAGTTTTCATCGACGTCCGTTTCCAAATCTATTACGACCATATGTAAAATCAACACGGATTTTTCCGATGAAGACTTCGTTTCAACAGAGCCCTACAGAGAGAGAGAGAGAGAGAGAAGAGAGAGAAGAGGATTTTTATTTTCTTCACTGTGTTCATCGGGTTGTTCGGAGTTCTGCTAATCTGTAAGGTAAAGGAAACGATGGCTGGAAGGCTGGAATTGTTTATCCTTTATCGGTTTCGTTATTCCAAAGAGCCATATTTTCGAAAGGAAGGGTTGATGGGGAACGACTGAACAGCGTTCCACTGACATGGAACTTCTACACTTAGGAGAGAGAGAGAGAGGAGAGAGAGAGAGAGAGAGAGTGAGAGAGAGAGAGACATCTCATAATGGATACTGATGGTTCACACGTTAAACGCTTTCTCCCATTCTCTTTGGAGAGAGAGAGAGAGAGAGAGAGAGAGAGAGAGAGAGAGAGAGAGAGAGATCATAATGATTATTGATGGTTCACACGTTAAATGAAGTGAATTGCTCGCTCATGCTAACCTGTAAAGGCTCGACCACGTTCAAAACAGAGGTGAAAACAATTACCAACTAACATACTAAAACCTGCCTACCTTATAAAAGAGTTAAAATGATTATCACAAAATTCAAAAGTTATTTATAAAACCTCCATACGTTGACGAGGTTCGTTCCTTTAAGTGTTCGGTGCCAACATGACGCAACGCACTTGTAAAGAGACCAGAAAGACAATTTTACTCAATGTTTTATGTAAAATACACTACACTAAACTCATGAGCCAGACGGCAGCCATCTCGGTAAAAATGGTAATAACTTTGGAACTGCGAGAGGTGAGCCCATTATTTTTCTTTAAGAGCGACCCTGGTGGAGTAACGATGACAGAGCTGGCATACTCGCAACGCCATTTGTGAGACTAAATCAGTCATCAGCTCTAGTTGTTACGTGCACTCATACAAATAAGTAGGCGCTCTTATAAGAAGATAAATAGGTTCACTAATCTGTTTTAATTGATTAACCACAGTTATCCGTAAGCTAAAGGGTCGGTTGCCTGGATGCGCATTCTTGAAGTACTATACTATCAAAAGCATCTTTTCCGCTAAATCCTCTCATTCTCGACTCATATCAATTATAATATATTTACCACTCCACTAATGCATATGGATATACATTAACGAAGTGCTGTACTGTTTAACAAGCACATTGTTTATTTTTTTTACATTATCATTCTAATAGATAAATCGAAAATATCCCATCCTGAAGTTCCTGTATCTTTAACTCAACGCGAAACACCTCTATCAGACATTTGTAGGCCCTTCCGCAGGCCCTTCCGCAGACCTTTCCTACCGCCCCGCCCCCACTCCTCCCCACCCCCCGACAACAACAACAACAACAACAACAAAAAGCAGTTTGTAGGCTTACTACCAGAGTAAGCACTAAAATATTACACCATTATGCGTTTCCTATCACCCCCCCTAACAACAACAACAACAACAACAAAAATAGTTTGCATGCTTACTCCCCGAGGAAACGATAAAATATTACACCATTATGCGCGAACTGAAATTCATTACTCAAAGAGTTAACTTTACAAGTTTATCCAGGTCAGGTTAGGTTAAGAATTTTATAAATTTCTTTAACAGTCAAATACAGTTACAACAGACACGAGAAAACAAATGTTTACTTTCTGCTCGCTCTCTTCGCCATTCCCGACGCTTACCTCTGTCATATCTATAAACCTTCGGCTTTATAGGCCGTATCTCATAACCGATGCAGAAGTGGTATACCACAAGCGACGACACAAAAGTTATCATATAGGTCGTTCTACCTGGGAGCTCCGCTAGGAGACGGGTTTAGTACCAGCCTCCGGAGGTGAACCACAAAACCTAAACAAGAGACTGTCAATTTCTCGGATCATCTCGGTAATTTAATTAAATCATCTTGGTGTCTTGAATTATCTCGGTTGATTTAACTAAATTATCTCGGTGAATTTCTCAGATAATCTCGGGACAATTGTAAAATGATCTCTGTAAATTTCTTAAATTATCTCGGTAAATTTCTCAATCTCGGTATATTTCTTAAATTATCCCGGTGAATATCTTAAATTATCTCAGTAACTTTCTCAAATTACCTCGGTAAGTTTCTCAAAGTAACTAGGCAAATTTTTCAAATTAACTCGGTAAACTTCATAAATTATCTCGGTAAATTTCTCAATCTCGGTAAATTTCTCAAATTATCTCGTTCAATTCCTTAAATTACCTCGGCAAATTTCTCAGATTATCTCAGTAAGATTTTTAAATTTACTAGGTAAACTTCTTAAATTATCTCGGTAAACTTCTTAAACTATCTCAGCAAATTTCTCAAATTTTCTCTGTATCTTTCTCAAATGATCTCTGTGAATATCTCAAAATATCTCGGTAAAGTTGCACCAATAAAGTAACAGACCATTTTGAGACTTTAAACCTGATATACAATTCACAAGACGTTAATAATTATAAATAAAAGGGCATACAGAACAACATTACATTTATTAATAGGATTATATCCATATCAGGACTTCACTCAAGAGAAAGCCAATACGATGGGTGTGTTCAAGAGGAACTCACACTACCACGTGAAATGAGGCACGAAAGACGACGAATGAACGAAATACCAACAGATCCACAAAGAAGAATGCAGAACTATCTGGGATCGAAGGATGCAGTCTAACATTTTGAAATATTCACTAGTGCCTGGGTAGGGTTTGCAGTTACTTTACAATTTCTACAACGTCAGCATTACACTGGAAGGCAAACTCAATTCGTCAGTACGTAAGACTGCGTCCTCCATTAA
Source organism: Macrobrachium nipponense (assembly GCF_015104395.2). Classification (NCBI taxonomy): domain Eukaryota; kingdom Metazoa; phylum Arthropoda; class Malacostraca; order Decapoda; family Palaemonidae; genus Macrobrachium; species Macrobrachium nipponense. The sequence continues at coordinate 27,937,009 of NC_061098.1, read as the reverse complement.
CAGCCACTTAGGATGGCAACAACGTTGAAACTACGTTAAGATGATAGGCCAAAATGGACTTGCATTTGTCCTTGGTATCACGAGAAAGCAGGCGCAGTTACTAACTGGAATTTCTAACCCAGCAATTATTTAACATGGCTAAAACCAAAAGCATAAGGAATTACCGAGGACCTATGTATTCCAAAATGGCTTAACTTGGTTTATTGTCTTAACTTTTCCCATTTTACAGAAGGGAAACACAAACTGGACAAAGTCTCCAATCAGAACTGTCAAGAAATGTAGGATGGGATTCTGCATAAAGTACGGTATACCTTCGTAAGATCTTTAAATTCCCTTTTTCATAAGTAACTGCCAACGGCCAATAAAGCCTCTTACCTGGTTGCTTCCGAGTGGCACCCGAGCTCCAAATGATGGCAATAATTTGTCTACAGTTTGGTTAGTTCTTCCTAAAAAATAAAATGAAAGATAATAATTGGCTTTTAATTAAGCAACGCAGAATGCAAATCGGTTTCAAATTATGTTACATATTTAATTCATTTAGATAACAGCTTTCAAACGTTAAAACAATTCAGACTCCAAATAATTTTCAAATTAAGTCAACATATTGCATTCATTTTTCTATAACAGCCTTCAAAAGTATTTCAATAATTTTATGCAAGAAAATATAGAAAATTTAGCTGTAAGGTATAAAAGCCGTGTACATGATGGATTGGAAGGATTCTGTTAGCTTGTTTATGTCAGTTAGGTTATTATTTCTGTAATGACTGATTTTTTTTAACTGCAGATCAATTTATAGTCCTGATTTGGGAACTAAAGGTTAAGGTTCATTTTACAGTCCTATTTTGGGAACTAAAAATTCCATTAACAGTCCTGAATGGGCAACTAAAGGTTCAGACATTTATTTTGGAAGTAACCTACAAAAGGCTAACTGAGAAGCAGTAACTATAAGTTTGGCTGTGGGAAGATCAAAGGAAGAGAGTCGAGCTTCCCCACAGTCAAGAAGGCCCAGAGATTTAAGTCCTGTTTGGTTGGGATATGGTAGCTAGTGTAATATTATATCCCAGTAGATCCCCTACTAGACTTTTCCATTTTTCAGCTAAGTTTAAATGAATGATATAAGTGTCTGATGAGAATAGAATGGAATATAGAGTTTTAAATGAATGGTTTAAGTATCAGATGAGAATGGATTGGAATATGGAGTTTTAAAGGAATGGTTTAAGTGTCATGAGAATGGAATGGAATATGGAGTTTTAAAGGAATGGTTTAAGTGTCAGATGAGAATGGAATGGAATATGGAGTTTTAAAGGAATGGTTTAAGTGTCAGATGAGAATGGAATGGAATATAGAGTTTTAAATGAATGGTTTAAGTGTCAGATGAGAGTAGAATGGAATATAGAGTTTTAAATGAATGGTTTAAGAGTCAGATAAGAATGGAATGGAACATGGAGTTTTAAATGAATGGTTTAAGTGTCACATGAGAATGGAATGGAATATGGAATTTTAAATGAATGGTTTAAGTGTCAGATGAAAATGGAATAGAATATAGAGTTTAGGTTAGGTTAGGTTAGGCTAAGTCAAGATGTATCCCTGTAGGAGCATAAATAATAAAAAAAAATTTACCAAACACATGAACCATATGCTATTCTGTCTATTGACCTCGTGTTTCATACATTGCTGACCACCGCTGCTATTGCAAACCTTTAGTTTTTTGGGGATTCCCCTATCTCTGCACCTAACCATTTGTAAGGACCAAGATGGGAAATGAGATTTTAGAGTAAACCAAAAATGACTGACTACCAATGGCCAAGAAAAATTGGCAAAACCACATGAGTGAATAAAAGTGGATATAATTCATATGTGATTGGTAACAATCCTTAATAAATACAAAATAAATGCAAGGAAATATGGCAATCAAAATATTGGAATACATCAGCTCAGCTCAGCTCAACCTACCCTAGAATTTGTTCAAGAGAAACTATAGCACTGACAGGTATTGTACTAATCTAAACTGACCTGTCCTTACACAACAATTAAAGTCCCACCTGTCTAAGGTCCTTGTAACGCTCAAAACCTATCTTGCATACTGTAGTGTGCAGGATTTCCCAATTTATGACCAGAATTAAATGATTTTGTCAATCAATTCTAGGACATGTTTCTTTTATTCCAAGCCTATCACAAAGTTATCCATAGATACTTTGATATTTGTATGATGCAAGAATTATACCTTGTAGTGGTGGACAAGTATTTTGTAAGGAAATGAACAACAAATTTGTCACAATAACGTAAAAATATTGAAAAATAATTTTTCACCAATTTTACAATGAGAAGGAACAGAGTAAAAATAATGGGGTACCATTTTGGGAAACCACGGACCTAGGTATTAATTCTGATGATGATAATGATAGCCACCTGAGTAAGTTGGGTGGGAGGGGTGGGGGAGGGGGGGAAGAAAAGGCTGACCAATTCTTCATGCGATATCAATTTAAAGAATGATGAACAAGTAAGTTACATAACTGATTATTATTTCTCTAAGATTTACGTGACCTTAGGGCAGGTTAGGGCTTTTGATGCCCTAGGTTAGGCTTCGCTGTACGTCAGGTTGGGTTGGTGGGTCTGTCTCAGTGATGTAGGATTTTCAGTCCTTACTAATTTTAGCCTTCCTACAACTCAATTCTATTTATTGCTGCTACGATCTTCCATAATTTTTGTTAGATGCAGGGGACTATACTGAGATAGCCACGCCTTCCCAGTGAAAACAGATGTCAAAATCGCCAAAACCATTTAAAAACTTTAAGTAATATTAGTTTACACCAGCGATTCGTTCCCAATTTGGAAATATTAGACCTCATTGCTTAACTTAATGATATGACAACAGTGTTGTGTTATTCCTACGTTTTCTTTGGGAGAAAATACTAAGGAAAAAACTAAAAATCTTCTTTTTGAACCTTAGAGATCCAAGACAATACATAGGGCTAACAGGAGACACATAAAAGATGAAGGATTGGTCGTCCTTAATTTCCATTGGGCTGGAAATGAACAAAGCATATTATTGGCCCCTTAAGTGCTATACCTACCATCCCACTTTGCAAGGACTAAACTGGAGTCAGGATGCAGCATCCTAAGTTAGGATGGACTGCATCCCAGGAATTACTACAGCTACTGGTTTCAGCAAAATTCGAGGTCGTCTCAAAACGGTTTCTAAGTAGAATGTTGGGTCCTGGGTTAAATTTGGCAACATGTTTCTCTAGCTTTCTTAAGGATTAAACACATGAATCATATATTGTTTTTCCACTTGCTGTTTTGCATATTTTATACCTCTCAATGCACTTGTTTTGTTTACTCCTACCAAACACTATCCCATGGTTGCCCCATACTTGTTAGGTAGGCTAAAGATGTAGTGGTCACAAAAATTGAAGAGTTTGCACCAACCATAATATTAAAAATGCACAAAACTTTAGGTAAGCAGTCGGACACTTGTGGTTCAGGTGTTTTTGTCAATAGAATTCATCCTATAATTACAGCTGATTTACGATTCTCTCTCAAAAGGTTGTTCCTACAACCCCTTCTAGCAACATACCAAAGCATCAAACTTGATTAGGCCTATAGGCCTACATGAGCATCACGTAGATCAAATACATACCTACATTTTGAATTCAGACATTATGACTGGTCCTCCCTTCGTCTCATTTAAAGACAAGCTTGCCTATCCATAATACTTCTGTAATTGTAACTCATTAAACCGGGAATTATTTCCTGATAGACTTCTAGCAATAAATTTATTAAGCAAATTCCACTTGGAAATCTGCTAGCAGGCAAGGGTTCATCTGTTCCGTAACAGAATGCGCAAAGCTCGACTCACCTCACAGCGAATTGCAAACACAAGTAGCCTCGGTTCCATCACCACACATAACATTTCACATTGCTTCATAATCACACAACAAAGTCTTTATGTTCGATTAAAGGGCAACCCCCATTACGATAAGAAATGAAGGTATTAATTTACTTATGGACATTAATTGCTTTCAACATAAAATATAGGTTTTTCTGCTGTATTATGATGTGATTTGAATGATTTTGAGGTTTATTTCCATCGCAAATGAATATTTATCCTTCCACCACCCCTCCCCCTATAGATAATAATCTGGGGGAACCTCCTTGGGAAGCGGGGTTTTGGGTGGGGGAGACAAAGTAGGTAAAAACAGGGCAAAATGGAGGAAAAAAACCTAAATATAACACTCAAACATATAAAAATGGACCTATCCCTGGAGCACTTACAGATTCGCGGGCCCACTTGACCGCCGACCGAAATCGGGGGAAGAACACCAAAATCAATATGGCAGCTATACCAAAACAACAACAAACAAAGTAGGGAGCGACTACATATGCGCGACGATCGATTTGTGTGTGCTGTCAGTGAGGCCGTGGCGGAACGCGCTTTGCGCCTTATCCGCATATTTAAAGATTCTTGGCAAGCCCGACATGTTCTGGCAAGAGGTAATGTTGAGCTGCGTGCGCTAGCCATAGGGGTTTCAGTAAGGCTACTTACCGTGGCGGATGGATTTGGGTGTCGCATCGCTTACGCCAACGTCCTTTCGTCCCTACAGAGCGATCACATCTAAAGGCGTTTCTGTTATAGTCGATCCGATAAATAGCTCCACAACACTCGCAGTTTTTTTGCTTTAGAATTAAATTATGTCTTTGAGCATATTCAATCACAACTTCTTTACCACCACTAGACAAATAATAAAATTCACCGTAACCCACATTGCACTGCAAACAATCGGTAGGAAATCGAAGGTCTGTCAAAATTAATGCCAGAAGGGCCAGCCACTACCTCTGCCATACCTACAGGAAGACAAAATGCCGGTTTTTGCTTCATTATTCGAGTATTCAGTCAAACAAGGATACCACTGGACACTGGACAGGTAACTTTATTACTCCGCTGAAATGCTAGTGAAACTTAGTTTTCGACTAAGTCGTTCGTAATTGGTTATGAAACCCATGACGTCATAACGATGTCACAAATCTCAGCCAATAATGAGTAACTGGAACTGCTTTTGTTTGCGTAAGAAAGTAAGTTAGAGAGCTCATTAAAAGTAAACATTACCGTAGAGGAAACATCTCTCCCGACTTAGGAAAAATTCGAGGTAAAAACTTAATTTTTTTTTTCTCTGTAAGTATGCATTAGCGACAATAATGTATTGAGAAGAAGTGTTTTGTTATCACTTCCTTAACATAGTGAACTAAGTTAAAATACGCTACATTATTAATGTCCATAAATAAAATAATACCGAAATGAAACTTGACTACCCACAAGAGAAAACACGTAATAAAAGTATTAAGAACGAGAGAATTCTTGGATAGTCTACGTAAACATGAATGGAGTAGGGAGTGGCGACTCTTCTTCGGCAAGATAGGTTTGCGAAATCGCTCCGGACTGAGAGGTAATGCTTCTTGCATTTCAAATGCCTTTGATTTAAATCTTACGTTCACAAACTCCCTAACAGACATGTAAAACTGTTTAAAGGATTTATTATCTCCAAGAGATAATAAGGTCATCGTAGCGTTTACAATGATATACAGAATTCTTTTGAAGAGATGCTTTTCTGAAATGTCTAGCCCCTACGTATGAAAGAAAACGTCGAATATGTAGCCTCTGGGTGTGTGTGTGTGTGTGTGTGTGTGTGTGTGTGTGTGTGTGTCATGTCCAATAATCAAATATCTGATATTAAAATATGATCCGTAACTTCTGAAATGTGCGTTGGTATAATGAAGCAGCAATAATAATTCGATCAGTTTTTTAAACAGCAATAGATTGAGACATTCAAATCCACAAAGGATTTTACCTATACATTTTAACATCGATTTATTGGTAAAATTTATCGGCTGTTTCCCTAATTATTGTTCATTTTACCCACATGATTTTACATATACATTTTAACATCGATACCTAGGAAAAATTTATCGCCCATTTTCTCAAATATTTTTCATTTCCCACATGATTTTACCTATACATTTCAACATCGATTTCTGGGTAAAATTTATAGGTCGTTTTCTATTTTTTTTTCAAATAATTTTACCTATACATTTCAACATCAATTCCTGGGAAATACTTATCGCCAATTTTCTAAATAATTTTCACTTTCCCACATGATATTACCTATACATTTCAACATCGATTTCTGGGTGAATTTCATTGGACGTTTCTCAATAATTTTTCTTTGCTCTACCAATATTCTGTGACTAAACCATGAAAATAAAATGGCATAGTCCCTACGATAAAACGTATTCACAAAACAAACCATTTCATTCGGTTAGCGGAAACATACAACAGTAACCTCGAAAGGCTAACGACGTATTTTGGCGAATCCGACCAATTAAGTGGAAAGATAGGAAAATAAAATAAAATAGAAGCAACTGTAACACCTCACTGTAACACGGAAGGTTTTTCTACTACATGAACTTCGCAAATATTTGCGATATGCTAAGTTTAGTATTACTCGCGGACAAAATGATAACCACGTTTATGCACAATATTTTTGAGAGTTTTTCATTCTTCTTGTTGGCTGTTTCTTTGTTTCAAAAATCATGATAAAAACCGCCTTAAAAGACAAAAAATTAAACTGAAAAAATCGGTAATGAGCGGTAACTGAGTGGAGATTGCAAAAAATATATTATCTAGAGCGGTAAAAAGTAATTAAAGACAAACAGCCAGCGTTGTTTAACTCATTTCCCAGATGGCCATTACGAAGTTGTTGCTTTTAATTATTTTTAATTGCATTTTGTGTTTGTAGATAAACATCACTGCTTGGAAAACGAGAACATTGCTCTATTTAATCTTCCCATTATAATAGAATGCTGTTTTTGAATAAATATATTATTTCTTTATGAGTTGATACGCTTGGAGATTTGCATACGTTGGCATTTGAAAAGAAGTGGAAGTCGTGATTTTTTAGATATAAAACAAATATCACTTAGGGTAAAATGCTGTATTAAACCTGTGACTGGGAAAGGAGAGATATGACTTTTTAAGTAATAGAAAAACCACGAAACAACTTTACTAAAGTAGATTCACATCACCGGTGCATCTGATGTCTAGGCCAGTCCCTGACGACGCTCCTGATTGGCTGTTGATAAGCCAATCACAGGGCTGGAAACTCTAAGTTTCTTTCTAGAGTTCACATAGGTAATATGTATGCTCCACCTCTCCTGAGGGTTATTTTTGAAAGACGCATCCCTCAGGAGAGGTGGAACATAGATCCTACCCATGCGAACTCTCGAGAGAGACAGTTTCCAGCCCTATGATTGGCTTATCAACAGCTAATCAGGAGCGTCGTAAGGGACTGGCCTAGACATCAGATGCACGGTTGACGTGAATCTACTATACCATAGTCCCTTCCTTATCAAAGACGACGCCCAGAAATATGACCTGTTCGCAAAATGCCTGGTTTCGCTATCTGCCTTTAACATACATACCGTCAATATTTCCTTAGAGGAAAAGGGGTCAAATGTCCCTCAGTGCATTTTGCTATCTGCCTGAAATTTCAGGCAGTTTGCGAAATCCCTGGTTTTGCTATCTGCCTTTAACATATACACCAAAAGAAATTTCCGGCAGTTTGCGAAATGCCTGGTTTCGCTATCTGCCTTTAACATATATATAACAAAAGACTACCACAGCTTTAAAATACACGACCACCAGTAGAATACCAATATTTACAAAAAATAGATTATAATTCTGGAGAAACAAAAATAAGAAATAAAAGTATTCAACTCCTCTCATTCAGGAGTTGTCCCAAAACAGCAGAACATTCATCGACAATGATGGCTGAATGCACATTTTGTCCGCGGTATATTATTCTTCCAGTACAGACTCCCTTGAATATCTCGTCCCATTCATAGGTTAAAACAGTAGATATGTATATGAAAAAAAAAAATGGTTCGCGAAAAGGCAGCAATGGTGGAGCAATTTCAGTCATGAACAATGGGACGCGGAGGAGAGAAATTGCTTTCGCACAGTATAATAATGCATGGATTGACAAAGTGTTTTGTGCTTTATGACTATTATTATTATTATTATTATTATTATTATTATTATTATTATTATTATTATTATTATTATTATTATGATTATTATTATTATTTCCTCTGACGTGTCAACAGCGCAGAGGCAGAGGAAATAAACCTAAGACAACTGAAATCGTTGTTATATTTATTATTATTATTATTATTATTATTATTATTATTATTATTATTATTATTATTATTATTATTATTATTATTATTATTATTATTATTATTATTATTGTTTAAAGTCACCATAAGCAGCCATTTTCATGGTAAAAACATCTGCTACCTAAGAGACTGCATATGTGTGAGGGAGATATAAAAATGCATTGCAAACAGAAGACAAGTCACAAAAACTAAGGGAATGATGCATGACGCTTGGAATACTAGCCAGCATACAGTAGCTATTTCTAGAATAAGATTCTTATCGGTAAATATAAAAGAAAATTAAAAAAATTAAACAAGGCTCCCAAAACACTGCCCTGGGGAATGCCAGACAAGATGGGACTAGGCTCACGAAGACCACCAGCACAAAGTCTTTATAGCCACTCAAGTGAAGGTGAATAAAAAAAAAATAAAAAAAATTAATAAAAATAAAAATAAAAACATTAATACCTAAATGACCACTTTAATATTCATGAATTCTGTGGTTGATCAAATCGAAATCAGACTTAATATCAAACTGAACAATATGGAACGGGCAAACAATGTCATCACTGACGCCATCAACAAGCTCCCGGCTGAGCTGAAAACGTCATAAAAAAGGGGGTCTTAAACTGACGGAAAATGGCCCAGCGACCTTCCCACGCCCCAGGGCCACTTCCCCGAATTAAAAGGGAGACAATAGGCTTAGCGTACAAAAGCTCTTTTGGGAAACTCGAAACACGAGTGATGGCATCCTTATTTGCTCCTGTTATTATCCCTTTTTCTCCTACGTCTCCCCAAGGAGGACCCTCAGGATCTGAAGCCAAGAATCCTTCAGTTCTTTAGGCTCAAAGGTTCTTCTGTCTGTTGGTTGCCATATTGGCGTCTACATTTATTTCCTTTCTTGAACGAATGGAGAATATATTGGCAAAAGAAGGCAATAACATTGATGGTTATGGTAACGAGTTTACTTAAGAGATCATCTTTTTTCTTTATAAATAAATACTAAGACAATAGACGTACAACAAGTAGCCAAAGGAAGCTCAGTTATTAGACGAAATAAGAATGCTTATAACAGATCTCTTTATTTAGAGGACGGGAAATCTTGTCTGTTGATAGTAAACCATTTCAAAAGTGCCCAAAATACACCCCTGTCATCAATCATTACAAATCTTACGTATATATTAATATATATTACATATATATATATATATATATACATATATATATATATATTATATATATATATATATACATATATATATATATATATATATATATATATATATATATATATATATATATATATATATATATATATATATATATATAATATATATATATATATAATAACGATATCACCAAAATTCCCCCCCAAACCAAGTCTAACGGGGCAGGCTGTAATATAACCCAATCCCACCGACAACCCCCCCCCCCCAAAAAAAAAAAAAAAAAAAGGTGAAAAGCAATAAAGATAGAGGGAAATGGAATAAAGGTTACGTAAGTAGGGGGGGGGGGGGGGGGGGGGGGGGGGATAAGAGGTGACGTGAGAGCGGCCCCAAGGGATTGGGAAGGTGCTGAAAAACTATGGGACGCCGACCCCCTGACACTTGGAGGCAATTGCAGACATGGTAACAAACAAGGAAATTTCGCAGTAGCGAAACAGTTTCCAGGAAAAATACGCTTTTTAAACGCATTGCAATGTGTGTGTGTGTGTGTGTGTGTATATATATATATATATATAATATATATATATATATAATATAAATATATATATATATATATATATATATATATCTAATAAAAGGAGCCCATAAAAACACCAAAATGTAGAGAGAAAAGTACTATATTTCAGAGACTGCTGTCTCTCTCTTCAGGTATATGAATGAGAAAAGTTTACAGAAAAGGTGGTATTTATACCAAGAGATTCGTCCACAAGTAAGCCAATTTAGGTCACCCCCGCTGATAATCTTCCTTTAATCTTCTTAAGCGTTGGTTGAATGAACACTGCGTCGACGATGTCCGATGTCCAATTCCCTTTTGAGATGTTCATTACCTGCTTCTCTTTTATTAAGGCCGATTCCATCATTTGACTCTTGTACCGGCAGTTGCTGCTATAAATTACACGTGACATATTCCAGTTTATTCTATGGTTATGTTCATTTATATGATTGAAAATAGCCGAGTTCTGTTGTCCATACCTAACTGACCGTTTGTGTTGTATTAATCTCTGGGGAAGTGATTTACCTGTAAATCCGATGTAAGATTGGTCACAGTCCTGGCATGGGATCTCATATACCCCAGAGTCTTTGGGCGATTAATACAACACAAACGGTCAGTTAGGTTACGTAGAGTGAAGAACTTTGAAAAGTTAACATTTGAAGTGACAATTACTTGAGTTCTAGAGAAAGGAAAGTGAGGTGCAGCACACACTCTTTATTAACGAACTTTAATGTATCATGGTGCCATAATTATGGTCTCTTTATTTCAGATGGATTCGAAGTCAAGTCACCTTATGGGTTTTTTCTAGACTAATTTTGATTATTGATAAGCTATGAATGTTTGGACAATTAGGGGAAAAGGGGTTACTTACTAAAATATAATTTTGAGAGGAATATGATAGTTTAACGTTTCTTTTTTGGTCATGCTTAATTAATTTTATTCCATTTTCATGTTAGCCAATTTTGGGAAATAAAAAGTATATTTTTGTAACAACAAGTGTTTATATAAGCCTAGTTTGAAACTGATTTTCAGCCAACTTCAGAGATGGCCTTCAACAGGAAAAAGGTAGGCTACGTTACCAGTTAGATGTTTTCTTTTCATTTGTTTAAACGAGTGTCATTTGACCTCGTTAGAGATTTGTCTTCGTTAGAGATTTTGGTGGCCAGCGGTTAAAAGGTACATTCAAGCCTACAGGTAACGTTTCCGAAGAGACTAGAATTGGAAAGGTTAGGCATATTTTGGGTCAAAGTGGTTATAATTATGTATCGGGCAACTGATTCTTTTGGTGATTTTAGGGGAATTGTCCGATGGTCAGGAATTAAGCCAGGTAGCTACTGCTGGCAGTGATCTTAGATGCTGTTTAGTGTAAATACGTGTTCCTGTGTTTTTCGGTGGGGAGGGGGTGGGGGAAGTGAATTTATATCATAACGGGATTTAATTACGCGCGGTTGCAAATGTAACCGGGTACTGACTTCGGACCTATGAAGACGTGAGGGTATAAGTGTTTATTTTTTAGTTTTTTTTTATTGGTGTTAATTTGCTCACAAGTGTATTTCATTTTGATGTCCCTCGGGATTCAGCGGACGTTTGGGGTTTTGTTGAATTGAAATGCATTAGAAAAAGTGGTATTAAAATTACGTTATTGTGCGCTGCATGAGAGAGAGAGAATAGAGAAGTAGAGAGAGAGAGAGAGAGAGAGAGAGAGAGAGAGAGAAAGGCGGCTGGGTGAACGATGTGATCGCTAACTATATATATATATATATATATATATATATAATATATATATATATATAGATATATATATATATATATATATATATATATATATATATATGACAAACAGACAGTCGTACACATGACATGTGTCTGTTCGCGTCTACATCGAATAATTTTTTTTTCTAACTGATATTGCAATCATAATTTCACTGCTTGAACAAAGTATAAAACATTATCAGTACCAATCAAGTCCTTAATTGCATTCTCCTCCTTCCAAAGAAATGGATGGGTTTTTATTATTAATTACATAAATTTTCTCACTTAACATGTTTCATTACCCTTGACAAATATATTAAATGTATTAGTATTTCGAGGAAAGGGTTAAGCGTCATAAATTCGTACCGACAATAATTTTCTTTGATTCCATAATAGAATTCACTGGTAATTGGTCAATGTAAAAACTAATGTATTTTATTAAGCAATGAATTTGTCAGCTTAGGAAATTTGGCGTCAATATATTATCTTTTCACTTCTTACAAAACTACATTTATCAGATACTGAAAAAATTAACGGCCCACAAACACAGGTACAAGATATATATATTCATATATATATTATATATATATATATATATATATATATATATATATATATAATATATATATATTATATTATATATATTTATATATATATTATATATATATATATATATATATATATATATATATATATGTAATAATTATTACGGTTTAATTATACAGATAAATTCCATATCTGTAAATAAAACCCACGACCTAAGGGTCATTGGTGATTTAGGAGCGTCCTACGTGACCATGTGAAACTGGACCACGCTGTGCAATGCTTGCAGTAGCCTGGTTTGCATTTGGACATATCATCATTTCTGTAGTTTGTCAACAGCTCACAACACCTTCCATGGGAAGCGGTTTGACCTGTTAACCCGCAGCGGAAACTCATGACTTCCGAGGCCGGCGGACTACCTATTCATTTTATATGTAAACGCTGAGATAGCTAGTGTTCCGCTATCGACACGATGCTCATATATTTGTTAGTTCTCTTCTAGTTACTCAACGGATCGGTCATCCGACCAAACTATCTCTCTACTCCAGTGATGGAGCTAAGAAATAAAGCTGATAAGTTTAAACATCATCCGTTTGAGTCATCTCCCTTATTCTAAAGAAGAACTAACTAGATATCACGCATACGAGAAGAGAAGTAAAACCCACAATGCTTACGAATAACAGTCGTAAGAAAAGACATACAATCTGTCGCTGTCTAACACCATTATACTAAGTGGACAAGCGGGAGATAAGATATATAGTTAGATATTATATTATATAATATATATATAAATTAGGGGGTATATATATATATATATATTATATTATAATTATACACAATAATATATATTATATATACACACCAATTATATATATATATATCTATATAATATATATATATTATTAATATATATAATATACTAAATTATATAATATTTATATATATAATACATATATTATATATGTATATAATATATATATATATATATTTATATATATATATATATATATATATATATATACAGGTACGTGTGTTTGCATTAAACGTTAAATTTGAATTTTCTTTTTACAAAACTTTGACCAAAAGGTGGACCCCCGTTGATAGGCAAGAAGTATTTATACATTTTGTGAGATAGGCATTTATAAACTGAGGGAATAACGAAGCCTTTTTTTATGGTGTATAACTAAGCCCTGGATATACGTATATATACATATACATATATATAATAATATATATATATATAATATATATATATATATATATATATATATATATATATATATATATATATTATATATATATATATATATATGTATATATAATATTATATATATATATATATATATTAATATGTTATATATACATATATATATATATATATAATATTATATTAATATTATTTATATATATATATTATATCCTATATCATATTATATATATATTAATAATATTTATATATATACATAATATATATATCATATATATATTCTATATATACATATATATATAATATATATATATATATATATATATATATGTATATATATAGTATATATATATATATATCATATAGTTATATTATAGTATAGGGTATATATATATTATATATATCCACATATACATATATATACAATACCATAAATATATATATATATATAGATTATTATATATATATTAGATACTATATATATATATATATATATATATATATATACTATACATATATCTATATATATATATATATATTATATATATATATATATATATATATATATATACTATATATATATTTATGTCATATGTATATATACGTATATCCAGGGCTTAGTTATACACCATAAAAAAAGGCTTCGTTATTCCCTCAGTTTATAAATGCCTATCTCACAAAATGTATAAATACTTCTTGCCTATCAATGGGGGTCCACCTTTTGGTCAAAGTTTTGTAAAAGAAAATTCAAATTTAACCTTTAATGCAAACACACGTACCTGTTTGTTGAAAGCAATAACCCCGATTATCGTAGAACGGTTCGCTGAAATATATTGGCGAATTCAGTGACCAATGCTACTCTATATTATTGAATAGGTAGACTTGAATGAATTAGCCAATTTCACGCACTTTGCGTGACAATATTCACCGTGGTGATAAACTGCTCTTGAATATATGGGTGAATATTTATGATATAGAAAACTGCATCAGGGGAAGTATATTAAGCTAACAGAAATCTACCATGGTAGCATATTTCGGATTCTGACATTCATTTTTGAAGCCGGACTACAGACTTTGAAATGCGTCTCTGCACAAGTCAGCATACATAAAAATGTAGTCTGTATTTTATTTAGTACTGTAGTTTTTTTTTTTTTTTTGCGTTGCATGGAACCAAAAGTGGTTATTCGGCAACGGGAC
>NC_061098.1:27882380-27917380 GCF_015104395.2 Macrobrachium nipponense | reverse complement strand
AGTGATCAAATGAAGTGCTTCTCGCCCCCCTCCCTTTCTCCCTCCGCAACAAGTGGTAAATGTGAGAAGGCATTCAACGCGTAACGAAAAAAAGGAAAAAAAACGCTAACGGGAAAAAAATATACATATGTGGCGTTGGATACTGAAGGGTCTACCGTTCGTTTGTCGCGTTTTTTATTATTATTTATTTATTTTTTATTTTTTTTTGCTGCATTGCTCAGCTGTTTTGCCTGGATTTCTAACCCTTAGAAGAAGAGGCTTGCGCAAATGTAACAGAGGTGACGTTTTCTACGTTTGACTTTCATCTTTAGCCTGGGATATGGCCTATGAAGCTTTATTATATTTTAATATACTTACTTCAGTGGCGAGAAATGATGACTTTATCCTAAACGTAACCTTAGGCCTGATTCTACTCTGTATATCCTATCTATAATTCCGCGTGTAATAATCTTAGGAAAAGTACTGAAACCAGAATATTTTAACTTCAGATTTTTGTATTTATCTATTTCTAATTTTACTCTGTATATCCTTTTTTTATAATTCGGCGTGTAATAAATTTAGGGAAAACTACTGAGACCAGAAAATTTTAACTTGCACTATTTATTTATTTATTTATGTATTTATTTATTTATTTTTAGGGAAGGACATAATTTGCTCTCGAGACTTAAATCATTATAGGCAGGTGGTTCCTTCACCAGGTCCTAAGACGTCATGTAAGAGGATTTCACGCTCAGGTAGGTGTTTTGTATATAAAAAAAGTTATAAATAATAATAAGAAGAACCATGAATTTACAAAAATAGAAACATAGAACGTCATGTAAGAGGATTTAACTCTCAGGTAGATGCTGTGTAAAAAGAAAAAAACGTTATGAATAATAATAATAAAAAAACAGGAGTATATAAAGAAAAAAACCAGGGCGGGGAAAACTTAGAGTTTTACAGGCAAATTCAGTCATGGGATGTCTTTTTATTACGGAAACAAAAATAAATAAAAAAAAGGGGGAAAACTTAGTTTTACAGGTATAATCAGTCATGGGATGTCTGTTTATTAATGACCAATAATTATTGTTCGCAGTTGATAAAAACAAAAGTATGACGTCCTGAAATATGCGTTTCTGTTTTTTGAAGTGACAAATGGCAGGTAATTTGACCTCGCTAAGCCTCTGGCACCCACAGGGGGTGTGTTAGACCCTAGGGTGTGTGTTTAGACCCCAGGGGGTGTGTTATATCTCTGGTTTTATTTGCTGCTCTTTTGCTCTGTTTCGGTGGAGTCCTATTTCCTGATCATTTTGCTTTTTCTGGGATTTTAAACTGTAGTTGCACCTTTCATAAGAGAAAGTCGGTGGTTTGGTTTCTCTCTCTCTCTCTCTCTCTCTCTCTCTCTCTCTCTCTCTCTGTAGTGTTATAGCGAGTTCCAACTGTACTTTCACATTCACATATTTCTGTATTACAAAATAGAGGCATCAATGAACTGTGCTTTGATGTCAAAATCTATTTTGTTTAGAATTTTTCTACATGGCCGAATTCTTTATCAAATAATAATTGAAAAAAAGAACGTTTTTACAATGGTTTACTGATATAACAATAAAGGGTTTTCACTAATTATTTTGAAAAATCTAGCATTCTCGGATTTTCAATAAATTCGTTTTCAGTTATTCGCTGGAATAATCTTGAACCGTTTTTTTATCAGCTTTTATCATGAAAATCTTCTTTAAAGTTCATAGATTATAGAATAATTTCACTCAATGGCCAGAAAAATAGAATTTTTAATCAGTGCTAAGTAGAATCCCGAATTTGAATCTCGCTGAAACTATAAAAAAAAAAAAAATTAAATGAATAAAAATTGTGACCGTGTTTCTGGGCTTACTATGTTATGTGTGTAGCATATATATATATATATATATATATATATATATATATATATATATATATATATATATATATATATGATAAATGTGTGTGTCTGTGTGTATATGTAAAATATATATATATATATATATATATATATATATATATATATATATATATATATGTATTGAGAGAGAGAGAGAGAGAGAGAGAGAGAGAGAGAGAGAGAGAGAGAGAGAGAGAGAGCATTTACTTAAAATAAAGTTAAGAAGAAATGAGACAAGGCGTTTATTCAGACACATTGAATATATAATACATTATAATATATATATATATTATATACTATATATATATATATATGTATATATATACTAATTATATATATATATATATATATATATATATATATATATTATATATATATATAAACTTACAAATCAATTCAGCTCTTTATCTTATCAACAACAGAGTATTAGAGTCTACGAACCACGGCATTCTTTTCTTCAAGATATTAGCAAGCAATCTGGTTTGGACATTATGCATTATTTAATCTTCGTTCAGATCCCTAACCCAAGAACCTGATACACTGATTTGATCTGTAATTCTTTAATAACGCTCAACTGATAAAACATTTATTCTGTTTTTTCAGACTGTTCGAGATTATTTGAGAAACTTGAAATTATTTGTTCTGTAAGTAAGGGTGGCATTTTTTTTTCTGTTTCCCCACGATAATAAGATTAAAAATTAGTATTGCAACCAAGAGGAATGAGTCTTCTCTCTCTTCTCTCTCTCTCTCTCTGGGAGAGTAATAAATCAGTGCGTGCACTATATGCCACAAGGGGTCTGGGATAATTGAAGCTCTCGGGGATAAAGTTACAATGATTTCCTCGCTCGTTTAAGGGTACGAAGCCTTTTAGAGAACTATGAATATACGTTTGAGAAATTATTTTCCTTTCGAAGGTTCTCCTTATTATTGTCTGCATTTTTATTGATCGAGTTTGGATGCTAATCTCTCGTCTGAAACTTAGGTACTCGTTTGTTTTGCATTGAATATAAATCGGCTTCGATAATAGTTTCCTCTTTTAGATGAAAACTGAATTAAGTTTGTATTTTCTTGGTTTCTTGATTTTTAGTTTCCCGTAAAAAAGATTAGAAAAAAAACTATTGAGATGACTTTGTCCGTCCGTCCACACTTTTGCTATCCGCCCTCAGATCTTAAAAACTACTGAGGCTAGAGGGCTGCAAATCGGTATGTTAATCATCCAACCTCCAGTCATCAAACAAGTGCAGCCCTCTAACCTTAGTAGGTTTGATTTTATTCAAGATTAAATTTAGCTGTGATGGTGCTTCTGCCAATCAGTAATTGGTGATAACCAAAGACAAACTTAACTACGAAATTCTCCCATAATTAAAGTCACGTAGTTTTTTTTTATCTAAGATTAAAGTCAGCTATAATCGTGCTTATGCCAATCTGTAATTGGTAACAGCCAACCCAAGTATGGAAGTTGTACAATTACATAATTAAGTAAGGGAGCAACTGGCCTTGGGCCATAGCCATATATTTTTCACTATATTTTCTAAAGCCTGGAAGACTGTGGTCACTTGCCTATAACTGTTTATTCCCCTTGACTGAACTTTACGTGGCTTGACTTCTACTGTTTTGTTAAATATCCCATCAATGGGCGATGAAGCACGTTTTTCATAGAGCACTAAGGAAAGAGAGTACAGAATATAGAATTTAGGCCAAGCACTGGGGACCTATGAGGTCATTCAGCCCTTGAAAGGGGGAACTGAAATCAAGAAGGGTTGAAAGGTGTAATAGGAGGAAAACCTCAGAGCAGCTGCACTATGAAACAATTGTTAGAGAACGTGGAAAGTCAGATGGAAGAGAATATGAACGGAGGTGCAGTAAAAGGAATGAAAGAGGTTGCAGCTGGGGGCCAAAGGAACACTATAAAGAACTTTAATGAATGCCTACAGTGCACCACGTGAGGTGAACTGATGGCACTATCCCCCTAAGAGAACTAAATACTTACAGGTACATAAGAATGCTGTGTACGACGTCAGTTGAGAGGTCGACTATTTAACAGCCACAAAAAATATGACAAAATATTCAAAGGCGATGACTTTAATCTCAACTATTCTCTAGCAATCATAAATTACATCCATTGACTGACATCATTTATAGTTGTTGGTTTAATAATGCAACTGATGTTACCTATTTTACGACGAATAGATGTGACTGAAACATTATACAACAGCAGTGGCCACTGTGTGTGTTTATCTTTGCATTAATGCGAACGACAATCAAATGAAACATTTCATGGCTTGTTCAAGCTTAGGATTATTTGAAATTACCATCATAATGAGGCCTTGTTGTTTCCTACCCTTCATATATATATATTTTTTTTTTTGAGATGCAATTTGCAAAATCCCACATACTTGACTCTAAATTAAAACTAGGATACGACTATCTAAAAAAAAAAGTTAATTACATATTCATGAAATCTTTCGTATCAAAATACCAATTCCAAAAATTGCCATACGAATGTGTTTGGATTTCTTTTATTACTGCATGATATAGTGTTTCTGAATTGCCGTCAGGGGTTGAAATACAACATTAATTCAGACGTGATAAACAAAGGTTCTGTGCATGAGAGCAGATATGTTTGAAGGAATAAAAAAAAATTACCATATTCTTTTTTATTTTATCTTATATATTCTGTTGTGGTTGTGGGTATTGATGCGAATCAGCTGACGACTTTGACCTTTGACTTTTCATGGAAACGCTTTCATTAGTTTAGAATAAATATTTGCCACATTCTGTCACAGTGATTAAACTACACTGCGATATTATATATATATATTATATATATATATATATATATATATATATATATAATATATATATAAATAAAGTTTTTTTTGCCACGAAGGAAAAAATGAAAAAAAAAACGAGGTTGGCCGAGGGTACTTTCGGTCCTATTTCGGACCCTTTACTGAGGCATACTGATTTTTACAAAGAACACCATAGTCAAAAAAAAGGCTTAATATACAAACTGACACTACCAAATTAGCCATAAGGGCGATTTTCACTCTACAGAGGAGGAGGGAGTCATAGGCCTAGCCACACCTTGAAGGATACCCGCGGTAAACAAGTGATTCTTCCAGAAAAAAAAACAGTACATTTTGAAAAAACAACACGGGAGCATATACAATTTAATATCATGAATTTTTACACAAATTTTTCCCAACAAAAATTATATTAATGAAAAGACGAAAGAAAATATAAATATATATACATATCGAGCAAGAGAAAGAGGGAGAGACAAAATATCGACCGACCAAGAGAGAGGAAGAAGGCAAGAGGCGAGAGAGAGAGACGAGAGGAGAGAGAGAGTAGGGAGAGAGAGAGAGAGAGAGAGAGAATTAATAACTATATACATGTGCTGGGGCTAATTTATTAGTTGTTCATTAATTTTGAGGTCCTTCATAAAACATCTTACAAAATATATGGGTCCAAATTGGTACATTCCCAGACTAAGATTTAGGTTGTTTTTATTAGTGATTTGTATAATTGCCGATTCCAGTAAAATTTCTTGAAACATAATTATTAGATCTAGCAATTACCGAGGTATCACCCAATTAATACAATGAGATTTTTCACTCAGATGGATAAACAGTGCATTTGAAGTCTGGGCTGTTCTAACTGAATACAATGCTGCCTTAACCCGAACACAAAATTAAAATTTTTACTAGACTGACCAACGTAAAACGATGGGCAATCCTTACAAGGAATTTTGTAAATGATGTTGTTATTTGTTACGGGACTATTCTTAATTAGCATATCTTTAATTGTATTGTTATAAGAGAACACTACATTAACATTAAATGATTTTTATTTATTGATTTTATGGTTTCAAATCAATATTTAAATCATATGCTACACACCCTCTTTATTCCACCACTGTTGACTCTGGGACAAATTGGACTAAACCTGTTGCGCGGGAAAAATAAGGACATTGTTTAAACCCCATCAACCTTTGTTCAGTTTCATAGTTTGCTCTTCTCAGATTCACTTCGAGCGGCTTTGATGGAACTCAGTCGGTTTGTTCTGGGAATCGGTAATGGCTGTAGCACCCAAAATAAGATATGGAAATCGTTTTTCATTAGTTCAGCCCTTCTCTCTCTCTCTCTCCCCTCTCTCTCTCTCTCTCTCTCTCTCTCTCTCTCTCAAATGAGAGAGGAGAGAGAGAGAGAGAGAGAGAATTAGGGTAATATGTAAAGTCCATGTGGTCTTGAATTTTACTAATGTTATTATCTGGACCTCAAAAGAATTTATGAAATAGCAGTTGTCTTAAAAAATAAAAAATAGAAAAAATAAAGAATTCTGATTTTTTTTTAAACTGTAAGCTGCTTTTGAACGTCTAGTCATTTTATAGACTTACAGGCCTTTGAATGTCATAGGATTTTGTTTTGAAATTTTCCTCTCGGATATTTCCATTTTCCAGTTTTCAGTCAAAAAAAAAAAAAGATATTGTGCGTCGGCTTTGTCTGTCATTCCGCCTTCAGATCTAAAAAAATAAATAAATAAATAAACTACTGGGGCTAGAGGGCTGCAAATTCGTATGTTGATCATCCACCCTTAAATCATTAAACGTACCAAATTGCAACCCTCTAGCCTCAGCAGTTTTTATTTTATATTTAAGGTTACACTTAGCCATTGGTCGTGCATCTGGCAGCGCTTTCCGGAGGCAAGGGTAGCACCCGCACTCCACCCCATCTGGTGAGCAACTAGAGCGCTGCCGGTCATAGTTGATGGTTTAATAGAGCTTTATACGTTGCACGGAAAACTCGATTTCAGAGCATTTCAGACCATCAGAACGTCCACTTTTAGGCAACTCTGGATATCAAACGATGCCATCTCGCGCCAGAACGCCCATTTCCTTTCCTCGTTCTTTTTAATAAGAGGCGGTAATATCCTTTCTTCGCCTTCATCTGGAGAGATCACCTCGCTGATAATGAAATTTACCTTGGAGTAGTCCTCCCTCCCATCCTCCAGGATGGATTATTATTATTATTATTATTATTATTATTATTATTATTATTATTTTATATTATTATTATTATTGGCTGATTTCCATTAGCGATGGAGGGAGGACCAGGAGAGGACGAGGAAGAGGATGATAAGGCCGCGTTCATTAGCGTCCCCCACCGGATAGAAATCAGCTTCTTTTTTCATTATTACCTTTTGTATCGCTGTTTCTTCCATTTCCTCATTAATCACGCGTGTTCTGTTTGTGTGTGTGTGAGTCGGGATATGTGGTTGCAATAATTCATACATTATTATTATTATTTTATTATTATTATTATTATTATTATTATTATTATTATTATTATTATTATTATTATATTATTATCTTGTTGTTGTTCTTGCTGTTGTTGTTCTTATTAGAGACTGAAATTTGGAGAATCCATGTTATTATTATTTTCATTGTCATTATTATAGACTAAGATTGGGAGAATCTAATGTGTTGTTCCCAATGATTATTATTATTAATAATAATTAATTATTATTATTATTATTATTATTATTATTATTATTATTATTATTATTATTATTATTATCAGAGTCTGAGATTATACAGGAGACTCGAGCAGATTCTCGAAAGATATAATTTTGTGTGTGTATATATATATATATATATATATATATATATATATATATATATATATATATATATCTATATATATATATATATATATATATATATATATATATATATATATATATATATATATATATTATGTATTATATATATATATATATATATATATATATATATATATATATATATATATATATATATATATATATATATATATATATATATATATATGTATGTATATTTACACCCTCACCATCGATGATTTTTTCACCATTTTGCGACTCAAGCTATTATGAGACTTTCATGCATCATCATCATTATATTATTATTATTATTATTATTATTATTATTATTATTATTATTATATTATTATTATTATTATTATCGCATGCTCTCTCTATTTCCCAGTGCAAAGACGGAAAGTAAAACTCGAATGACACCAGAGCCACTCATAATTCAGAGATTTGGGCATTATGGAATGACTCTGGGACAGAGCTCTGGATTCTCTTCTTTTGTAATCTCTCCTGAGTGATGCAAGAATATTACTTTGCTTTTTTTTTCTTTCTTTTTTTAATTGATAGGGCACACGTCATGAAATCGTGGACGACGTCATATGTGCAAATCGAAACACAGAAATGGAGACAGATGTACGGATATGATCCTCTCTCTCTCTCTCTCTCTCTCTCTCTCTCTCTCTCTCTCTCTCTTCTCTCTCTCTCTCTCTATGTTTATTGATTAAAAAGAAATGAGAAACTCATCTCTCTCTCTCTCAAACAATGAGACAAATAAAAACGAATACAATTAGCCAAATGATGGAATATAAGAAAAACTAAGACAAAAACGAGGAAATGACACAAAAGAAAGCAATAACAGAGAGGAGAGGGAATGATCAAAAAGAGAATGATAACTGACACCCTTCCTTTCCTCCGCCCTTACCCTTCTCTCTCTCTCTCTCTCTCTCTCTCTCTCTCTCTCTGTTGAATAATAGGACAAATGAAAAGAGGAAGATAAAAGAAAAGAAAAGAAAAAAAAGGAAATTCCCATTGTAGGTTCACGCTGTTGATAGGAGGAACCAAAATAGGTCAGGTCGTAGGATTGACCTGCATAATTTTTTTTCCAATTTTTGGGGGGTTGGGGGATTAGGGGGTCCAGGTAGATGTAGGTAAAATGTTCAAGGAATCCATCAACACATCTACTTGCTTTTTTGTTTGTTGTTTGTGCTCTAATAAATTTCCTTTGCATCATCTGCAGCTTTCAACATCGGATACGAGAGACGCAACAGTGATGTGTTTGCCAATGAAATAAAAAGGGTATATATATTCCATCCGTGGCATTTCATCATATGTTTATCTCGCTCGATCTGCTCGCTGATCAAGAATTCCAGGAATTGGTCAGTCTTGGAATAAGACGTTTTCGATTAAATGTAATTCCTTCAGTAAAGAGTCGTCCGTCTGAGTGGTTGAATAACGCGTAGAAAAGTTATTGCTGTCTGAAGGGAATTTTGCATTTACGTAGTTAACACATTCTCTCTCTCTCTCTCTCTCTCTCTCTCTCTCTCTCTCTCTCTCTCTCTCTCTCTCTCTCTCAAGCCTAGAAATTCATCATGCTCGTGAATTCAAACTCTAAATTCCATTTTGTATCCCCCCCCCCCCTCTCTCTCTCTCTCTCTCTCTCTCTCTCTCTCAGGCCTCGAAATTTTCATGTTCGTGGATAGTTTTGGTATAACCTAATTACTATATACGTAGATGTAAACGATATTATTGTTACTACGTACTCAAATATCTGACGCCAATGTTCGCAATGATTACATTAAAACAAAATTCTCTCTCTCTCTCTCTCTCTCTCTCTCTCTCTCTCTCTCTCTCTCTCTCTCTCTCTCATTACTTACATATCCTTGAAAATCTCAATGGCCTCGACAGAACTCATAAAAATTATGCTTTATATACAATCATATAATACAGAGAGAGAGAGAGAGAGATAGAGAGAGAGAATCATATCCACATACCTGACTGCATTCCTGTGTTATGTGATATGCGCAGGTGACGTCATCCATGTCATGATGACAAGTGCTATCGATGTTTTCAGAAAATATAATTTATATGTTATATTTGGAAGTCGATCCAAAAAAAGACGAGTTTCATGAATAGAAATGAGTTATATAGTTTTTTCTGGTTAACGTTGTATTTCAGCAGCTTTGCGAAGTTACGTAAGGTGAGTTTAATTAGTATTTGATTAGTATTTATTCATGGGAGATTTTACGACGAGCAAAAAGAAAAAAGAAAAAAAAAATAATTAAAATAAAAAATAAAAACTCTCTTGATTAATGCACTGCGTGACGCAGGACATCAAAAATTATACCAATGAAATAAAAGCAGTAGGAATGACCTTGCAATGCTGCTGATAACAATCACGTTAAAGATGATAATAATATAGAGATATAAGACAGTTGAGCAAAAGAAGATCCCAGACGCGAGTTCATTAAAAAAAAAAAAAAAAAAAAAAAAAAAAAAAAAAAAAAAAAAAAAAAAAAGGCTGCTACAGCATATAATCAAGACCACCGAAAACAGATCTCTCTTTTGGGGGTCTCGGTACAATGCTGTGTGAGCCACTGCCCATGAAGCTTGAAGCACGGCCCGGTGGTGGCCTGGCATATATTGTTGCCAGAAACAAGCAGGATTATGGCTAACTTTAACCTTGAATCAAAGAAAGGCTACTGAGGCTAGAGGGCTGCAATTTGGTGTGTTTGATGATTGGAGAGTGGATGATCGACATACCAATTTGCAGCGCTGTAGACTCAGCAGTTTTTAAGATCTGAGGCGGACGGAAAAAGTGCGGACGGACAGACAATTTCAACGACTGATTTCAATTACCGTAATTAATAACGATCCGGCAGATTAAGCCTCCCTGAGAAGGGGGTGGCCCCACCGAATCTTTCATCTGAGACTTTGATCAGCAAATTAACATTTAGCTGTTCAGATGAATTAGAATATTTCTGATTGACTCGGTAACTCAGCCGGAAAATGAATTATTATTATCACTTGTTTTTAGGATATATAACATTTGTGAGTGATACTATATGCATTTTTATTAAGATATGACATTTGTGAGTGATTGTAGCTAAACAGGTTTCTGTGATAATGACTTTCCTTTGTTATTTCGAGTACAAAATCAATCAATTGTAATGTAATAGATTATTTGAAATTTATTTTAATTACAGATAAAACTGGATAGATGAAAAATGGGTTGCATAATGAAATAATTTTTGAAAGGTTTTGTATGATTGAGAAATTCAGTATTTTTATAGGACTGAAAGTACCATGATCTTGGAAAAGGTCATTTGATACAAAAAATTGTCAGTCAGAGAGTTAGTTATAATGCAATCTCTATAATAATAACATCCAAGTGGATTTTTTTTGTTTGTCCGCCCCTCCTGGGGGACGGGGTTAGTAGGGGAGAAATGACACATCATCCATCCACCTCTGCAAACCGGTTTGTCCGGGCCGATTGGTGTGGGGGTAGGTAGGGGAGATGACACATCCACCCACCACCTGCAAACCTGTTTATCCACCCTTAGTGGTTACAAGGTTAGTAGGGGAGATATGACTCCACCCACTCCTGCAAACCTATTTGTCCGCCTTGGGTGGGTGTAGGGGGTAGGTAGTGGACCGGGAAAGTGGGGAAAGATGATGGGCAGTGCGATTACTCTCTGGTTCTCAGCAACGGCCTGGTCTGCGTTTGCTAGGTCCGTGGACCGCTCCTGGACGACCGCCCACCAGTTCACCCAGATGTAAATAGGGGCCGACGTTTGCTGGGTTCAAGGTTGAAAGGTGAGGCTAGCAGTCTCATCCCTGAAGATCTGCTGAGGAAGTGGAGAGCTACATCGTTCTGATATATATATATATATATATATATATATATATAATATATATATATATATATATATATATATATATATATATATAATATATATACGTATATAAACACATGTTATAATGTAGCAAAGATAACCATATGAATAAATATACCACTGTGTTTCTAGGTCACAGCGATCTGCTTTTTATTTTAGTTGTCTAAAACAAATCCTGTGAAGTCTAAAGTCCACGTTTTTTTTCCTTTCATGAAGCTTCCATCAATTAAGGTACAGATGAATACGGAATAACGACCCGCTATTGAAGTCCTCGTATGATACTAGTCATTCTGTGTGTAATGAGAAATGACGTCAGTTACGACTGCATTCAGATGATACTTGTTGATCGCGTCTGATAGTCCGGGAAGAATTATGAATTAATTAAATGTAACATCAAACCAACTGAAGTGATTGCGTAACGCAATCTCTCTCTCTCTCTCTCTCTCTCTCTCTCTCTCTCTCTCTCTTTAGTGTATGAATGCTCATTAATTACCAGATAAGAGGGATTTCATCTGCCAGGAAGTCTCTTTTGAAGTCCAGAAAAACAGGAAACTTCAAAAGTGGGTCAAGAACAAATGTCTAATTCATCCTTGTAAATTTCACTTTTATATTTCAGTTCCCATTACCAGGTCCACTTCTGTATCCACTTCTGTGCCTTCACCTCCTCCTCCTCATTCTCCTCCTCCGCTTCCTCCTCCTCCTCCTCCTCTTCCACCAGAGGTCACTGTGACAAACCTCCCGCCCCCCAATATGTGGCTGCAAGGTATTGCAAGTGAATACTCTCTCCTCTGTGTCATAACTTCTGGGGAATTTTACCCAACCAGTTAAGGTAATCAAGTAGTTCTGGAAAAGAAAAAAAGATGCTCACGTCAAGGAAAAATGTTCGTCGAGGTATTCAGATGTCTCGTATTATTTCTCGAGATGGTGTAATTAGGAATATAAAACTATATCTTATTATTTCTTTGAGATGGTGTATATTTGGAATATAAAATTATATATAATTTCTGTGAGTTGGTATATTAGGAACATATAACTATATCTTATTATTTCTGTGTGTTGGTATATTAGGAATAAAAATTTATATCTTATTATTTCCGTCAGTTGGTGTATATTAGGAACATAAAATTATATCTTATTATCTCTATGAGTTGGTATATTAGGAGCATAAAACTATATCTTATTATTTCTGTGAGTTAGTTAAATTGGGAATATAACATTATATATTACTATTTGTGTGTGTTGGTTTATATTAGGAAAATAAAATTAAATCTTATTATTTCGGTGAGTTGGTGTATATTAGGAATATAAATGTTTTTTTTTTTTTTTTTTTTTTTTTTTTTTGCGTTTTGTAAGACATCCAGTGCACTTTTGCCTAAAGTTTGTCGTACAAATAAAACATGAATAGAGAGAGATGCCAAATGTGACCAATTCATTTCTTGAAGTGTTAAAATTTTGTCTATGCTTTTTTTTTTTACTTATGTTTTTTGTTTAGTTTTGGAATTCACACTTTTAAAGGAATCCATAATAAATTATGCAACGAAATCAGATTTGAAGTGTTGTGAGTTTCTGAAGGCTTGTTGACGCAGTGGACATTTTTGCAATAATTTCTGGTGATTCACTAAACCAGTTTTTTTGAGGATGCAGACTTTTCTTGCACTTGCAGTAATTGTCGCCATCAATTGCTTTTATTGAATAGTTTCAATTTTAGCCTAAGAATAGGCAACTCTTTCGAGAGAGAGAGAGAGAGAGAGAGAGAGAGAGAGAGAGAGAGAGTTACAAGGAGTTACAAGGATTAGGATGTCTCAAAGACTTGTTAGCTGTAGCCTAGGACAAGGCAACTTTCCGCACGAGAGAAGAGAGAGAGAGAGAGAGAGAGAGAGAGAGAGAGGACGGTAAAACCATCCATATAAAAATGGAGTCAAGATATAAAAGGCACCCGGGCAGACGGCTATAATTACCAGCTCGAGGGAACGGCAGCACCACCAGTAATTGAGAACAAAATTCCCAAGGACGTGATGAGGACCTCAGCTTTCAACGTGATCTTTGAGGCGAGTGGTAAAAGCGAACACTGGAAAATACCGCTGTGAAATATTCTGGATATTATTATTATTATCATAACTATTTCGTCTCCAATTTTGCAATTGCCTTTTTTTTCGTTTTTCATTATTTTCTATTTTTTTAAATTTATTATATTATTAATATTATTATTATTATTATTATTATTATTATTATTATTATTATTATTATTATTATTATTATCATTTGGTCTCCAATTTTGCTATTGTTTTTTTTCTTATTTCTTATTTATTTATTTATAGATTTATTCATTTTTTAGTTCACCTTGAAACATTGAACTTCCAATTACATCAAACAAAGGCGATGAATTTATGTGTCTAATAATAGTTTCCAGAGCTAAGACTGGAAATGAATTGCATGCAAGACTTTCAGACGAAAAGATTATATTGCAAACTTGCTTCAATTCAAAATGGAATGAGAAATGCCATCCAGAATTGTTTATGTAGTTGCTGTTCTTTACGATATTACTAATACAATATTCCCCCTACTTTACCGTCCTCACAAAAATCAAGGGAAAAAGAAAAAAATTCGGAAGTTACATCTAAACACATTTGTCTGAAACCGCTATCCTTGGAATAAAAAAAAGAAAAAACATTTAAATGTTTTTTTTTTCACTGTTTTGTGGGAGTTACCCACCTACAATAATATATACTTCAAAAATATATACTTTATCCTCAAGCCAACTCTCGGAACACAAAATGGGTTCGCAAAGGAAAACTGAAAGTTATGTAATAAGAAGGTGGGGGAAAAATTATATATACATTCCTTTTGGGGGCGGACGTTTTTATTACAAAATACAAAACTGCTTATGTAAGATCTCTCTCTCTCTCTAGGCATCTTGTGACGTCAAAGGAACTTCATAGTATTGTTTCTTTCTATCAGAATCTAATATCGTAAATTACAAAGTATTTATCACTTTCCTGGACACTGTATTAAGATCCCATTATTCTTCACGCACTTTAAACATCAAATATGCCTACTAATAGCACACATATAGCAGGTGAAGAGACAGGGAGAGGTGGAGAAGAGAGAGACAAACCACCGTTGTCGTCGCTTTCAAACCCAACACAAGTTTTAAGAGGGTACAAAAAGAGTGAATTGAAGAAACACTGTACTCAGCTGGGACTTGGAGGTGTATGGACTAATAAAGAAACCATAATTGATAAACTGACCACTTATTATGGGAGTATTGAAGTAACACTTTCGCCGCCTGATGGCACCCATGAGATAGAAAATGAGAGACTAATCCCAAATTCGGCAGAACTACTTCACAGATTTGAAGCGTTTGTTGGGGAAACTAAAGACAATTTTTATGTTGTGAACAATTCCCTGGCAGAGAAGGAAAAAGAAATAGAGGAGCTTAAAACTAAACTTTATTTTGCTGAAGAAACTATCAAACACTTAAAAGAGAGCCTTCAGCAACATAATAGATCGCGCTCCCGTCAAACTCTGGCATCCACTTCGAATGAAGGAAATATATTACTTATTGGAGGTTCTTGTTCAAAAGAAGTAAAATCTAATGATCTCAACGATAAGGCTATGATCAGAACCCTCCCCGAAGCAAATCTGGATCTACTAAAGTCCTGGATTAGGGAAAAACTGGAAATTTCACCGAAAGAATGCATCATCTACTGTGGTACTCAGGACCTGCTTGAAGAAGATGTAGCGTTGGAAAGAGTCCTCGATAACCTAGGCGCCATTGTAGCTGAACTCAAAGAGAAAAATAATGACATTGTAGTAAAGGTTTGTGAACTTGTTCCAGCTCTAGAAGCAAGTCATGATTTGAATAGTAGAAAAAATCAATATAACTGTAAATTGTTAGAATGGTGTGACAGAAATGGTGTTGTTTTAATTGAGACACAAAGGTTTTTCAAGCTTGGAACAGGCGATATTGATACAAATTGCTATGAAAACCAGGATGATAAAAACTATGATTTGCTAAATAGAATTAGGTTGCTAGATGCAATTTCATCTATATGCACAAACGACTTTCTCTGTTATAATTGGAAAGAAATCAAGTCAAATATATGTAATCTGAAAAATAATAAACTATAGGATTAATCATGTAAAGAGTAAAAGTAGGCAACCTTATGATAATCGGGGAGGTAGAAGGAAGGAATAAAATAGGTTACATAGAAATAGCTATCAACACTCAAGGAATAATACTTATCATCGAGGTAGACTTGGTAATGGTAGAGACCAACCGCACTTTAGTAGTACAATGCTAGACAAGGATATGATAGAAGTAACAGAGAAGTTAACGACTACTATTATTCATATACCGAAAGAAATGGGTATGGGTGTTACAAATGTGGTGAATTTAATCACCACCAATCCGACTGTAGGTTCGACCATAAGGTTAGGTGTTACTCATGCCATGAATATGAACACAAAAGCAAACAATGTCAGAAAAATATTCATTACTAGGACATAGGCCAAGAAGGCAGTGCCATTGGGAATGCTAAATGTAATGATTTTCTAAAAATTTTACATATAAATGCCCAATCAATACTTGGTCATATACTTGAAGTACAGTTAATGCTAGAAGAACAAAAAATCGATATTTTATGTATTAGTGAGACATGGCTGTATCCTTATAGAAGTGATACTTTTATTCATATACCTGAGTATAATATATATCGTGAGGATCATGGTCGACGTGGAGGTGTATGTTTGTTTATAAGGAATTATTTGAAAGTCACCGAGCTGAAATTTGGGATCGAAAATCAGGAGGGAGTGGATGATAAGTGGGTCTCCGTCCAACATCGAAAATTTCCCTCTATTATTGTCGGGTGCGTGTACCGCCATCCTAAAGCTGCTGTTACCTCTTTTAACTATATTTCAGACGTCTTTAAGGAAGTAATTTTACGCAATAAGCCTATTTTCATTTACGGGGATTTTAATGATGATCTGTTAAAAAAGGAGAACAAACTGGGTAAGCTAATCAAAAACTTAAGATTTGACCAGATTGTAGATAAACCCACACGAATCACTTCTACCTCAGCATCCCTTATCGATCTAGTCATTACAAATGCTAAATATATGATAACAAAATTAGAGGTAACCCCTAGCTCAATAGCAGATCACGAGAATATTTTAACTTTGCTGAACGTTCGTAAACCGAAAAGGCAAACTATTTTTAAAACTTTTAGGTGCTTGAAAAATTACTCTCAAGAAACTCTTTGCTCTCTACTTATGAATAATGTTCACATATTGAATCAAATTTTAAGTACCGATAACGTAAGTAAGCAAGTAGAAATTTTAACCAATGTTTTCACATCCTGTGTAGATATGTGCGCACCTGTGATCACTAGAGAAGTAACTCGTCCCCCTGCCCCTTGGATTTCTGATACTATAAAAGAGACGATAATGGTAAGAGATAACGTGGAAAAAACTAAAAAATCAAAGAGAAAATATTCAGCTTAGAGAAACTCATAAGGAACTCAAGAAAAAGGTAGACTCGATGTTAACTGATAGTAGAAAGCAGTACTACACACAAGAATTTAAAAATGCTAAAGGTGACATGGCTGCTACGTGGAAGGTTACTAATAATATGCTTTTCAGTGGAATAAACAGCGATACGAATAAGCTGAATTGTGATACCAAAGATGATTTGCAACGTAAAGCTGAAGAGTTTAACGAATTCTTCGCAGAAGTGGGGAGAAAGACCTTTGAAAAAACACAGGAAGAACTGCATAACCGTATGCCTTTGGAAACAGACCCTATTATTCCTCATAGTAGAGTCGATAGTTTTAAACCAGTGCCAGTGGACTGTAACACAGTAATCTTAGTCATTAAAGATTTGAAAGAAACTAACGCCTTTGGATCTGACGGTATTTGTTTACGTTTCATTAGAGATGGTTTATATGTTATTGCTTTTTACCTTACGATAATTATCAATACATCAATTGTTACTTATTCATATCCAGACATATGGAAAATTCCCCATGTCATTCCACTCTTCAAAAGCGGGGATGCCGACGATATCTCTAATTACCGTCCCATTTCCTTGCTACCTGTTCTATCGAAAGTACTTGAAAAAATTATTTCAAATCAGTTAACTGAATGTTTAGAGGAAAATAAACTAATCTCTTTAAGCCAACATGGATCCCGACCAAAATTGTCTACTGAAACAGCCCTGTTAAAATTATCTGACAAGATTTATGAAAATATAGACAACAAAAAAAGTTTCCTTACTTTTATTACTAGATTTACCTAAGGCTTTTGATAGCGTGAATCATGCCATATTATTGGAGAAATTTACGTTGATGAATATTGATCAGAGCTGGTTTAAGAGCTACCTTGAGAATAGGTTTCAGTCCGTCAGGCTAAATGGTACTGTATCATCGAAGAAAAATATTCAATTCGGAGTACCTCAGGGATCAATTCTCGGCCCTATACTTTTCATGGTATATGTTAATGATCTCGTGAGATCAATACCTGGCGGTTTTATAATTCAATATGCTGATGACACGCAAATACTAATAGAAGGTGACATTAAGGATATAGCCGACATGATTTGTAAGGCAGAAGACATTCTAAACAGAGCTAAAGATTACTTTTTGAGAAATGGCTTACTTCTAAATGAGAAAAAGACACAGTTTATCATTATTGGATCCAGGCAATATGTGTAACAGATATTGGAGATGAGGTACAGATAAATTTTAATGGAAATATAATTAAGCCAATGACGACTGTGAAAAATTTAGGTGTTCATTTCGATCGGTACATGAACTTTGACTGTCACATAGACGAAATGTATAAAAAGGTAATGGGTACTCTTATATACTTAAATAGAGTAAAAGATCATTTATGTCAAGTACTCGCAAGATAGTCGTCCAGTTACTAGCTTTAAGTTTGATAAAATATTGCTTAAATGTTTGGGGATGTACTAAGAAATCACAGGTACAAAGAGTACGAAAGCTGCAGAACTTTGCAGCAAGAGTGGCTGTTGGCAACGTTAGAAAGTTTGAACATGTAACTCCACATTTAAAGGAATTGGAATGGTTGAAAATAAGAGACCAGTATATTCTTGACATGTGCACTATGGTATATAAAGCTTTAAATAATAAAAATCCAGATTGGTTATACAGTTTACCCACCAAGTATCTTTGATTCCAGATAATGTCACTACACGCCAAAAAAGGGATGATTTGTATGTTGCAAGACATAAAACTAGTATTGGCTCACGGCAAATCAGAGTCCGAGGTCCAGTGTTGTATAATGAACAGCCACGTGAAATAAAGGAAGCTGGCTCTGTGTCTATTTTCAAGTCAAAACTAAGGAGTTTACTTTTAAGCCTTAATTGTTCTTTTAATTATTGGTACTTTGTTCTTGGATTTTAATCTGGCTTATTTTTATATCTTTTACTAACTGATACTACATTGTAGTTTTTAAATCCAAGTATCCTAATTCAAAATGGGTTCTGAGTCTGTACATATTTGTTAAGACTTATTTATTGAAAATTTTATGACTATCTGATTTTTACTACATATCCTATCTTTTTAGAACTGTCTTCGTTTTTTTGTATTGCCTGTACGTATTTTTATATACTTATTTATTGATAATTTATGACTACTGGATTTCTATTTGAAGCTCTTTTTACCTATGACTGTCTACTTTTATACATAGTTTCAAATATCCTATGGTATTTATATTATTGCTATTTTTACTGATTTTGATATTCTTAACCAATACCAAGTTTTATGTAAGAGTTAAATTCAAAATGTTTCATACTGATATGGCTACTTATGTAGAATACCCAATGTACAATTGGAAATAAAGGATAATTATTATTATTATTATTATTATTATTATTATTATTATTATTATTATTATTATTATTATTATTACTTCTCTCTCTCTCTCTCGTCTCTCTCTCTCTCTCAAACAATGAGAAAAATAAAAACGAATACATTTAGCCAATGATGGAATATATGAAAAACTAAGATAAAAACGAGGAAATGACACAAAAGAAAACGATAACAGAGAGGAGAAGGAATGATTAAAAAGAGAATGAGAACAGACACACTTCCTTTCCTCCGCTCTTACCCTTCTCTCTCTCTCTCTCCTCTCTCTCTCTCTCTCTCTCTCTCTCTTCTCTCTCTCTCTCTCTGTCGAATAATGGGACAAATGAAAAGAGGAAGATAAAAAAAAAAAAGGAAATTCACATTGTAGGTTCACGCTGTTGTCAGGAGGAACCAATATGGGTCAGGTCGTAGGATTGAATTTTTTCCCCATTTTTGGGGGGGTTGGGGTGGTTAGGGGGTCCAGGTAGATGTAGGTAAAATGTTCAAGGCATCAATCAACGCATCCGCTTGCTTGTTTGTTTGTTTGTGCTCTAATAAACTTCCTTTGCATCATCTGCAGCTTTCAACATCAGATACGAGACGCTCAACAACGATGTGTTCGCCAATGAAATAAAAAGGGTATAGTATATATTCCATCCGCAGCATTTCATATGTTTATCTCGCTCGATCTGCTCGCTGATCAAGGATTCCAGGAACTGGTCAGTCTTGGAATAGGAAGTTTTCGATTAAATGTAATTCCTTCAATAAAGAGTCATCCGTCTGAGTGGTTGAATAACGCATAGAAAAGTTATTGCTGTCTGAAGGGAATTTTGCATTTACGTAGTTAACCCATTCTCTCTCTCTCTCTCTCTCTCTCTCTCTCTCTCTCTCTCTCTCTCTCTCTCTCTCTCTCTCAAGCCTAGAAATTTAACATGTTCGTGGATACTTTTGGTATAACCTAATTACTATATAGATGTAAACGATATTATTGTTACTACGTACTTAAATATCTGACGCCAAAGTGCGCAATAATTACATTAAAACAAAATCTCTCTCTCTCTCTCTCTCTCTCTCTCTCTCTCTCTCTCTCTCTCTCTCTCTCTCTCTCTCATTACTTACATATCCTTGAAATGAAGAGTGCGGCCGGGCAGACGAATAGCCACCTTAATGACTTCGACAGAAAACTCATAAAAATTATGCTTTATATACAATCAAGTAATTCAGCAATACACAAGTATCAGAACGAGAGTCGCCCTATATTTACATGAGGTAACTAACAGCTATATACAATATACCCTGCGGATAATCCTAGCCTACATCCTGGCTAGGCAGTAATAAGCAAATTAGCCTAACGATGCATTGTTAACGTAGCAGTAATTGAGGTGTTCGGTTAACTTAGCCAGTTACATGTAACGTTGACGTAGCATATTAATTATAGAAAGACTCGGCTAATACACATCCTGCAACATTGGATAATACATTTCGGTATTCATTCGTATGCAGATGAATACAGCAATAAATGTATTAATTATTGGCTTTTATCAATTTTTTTTTCAAACTTGATAATCAAGAGGGCATTACCTATTAGCGTCATACAGAGAGAGAGAGAGAGAGAGAGAGAGAGAGAGAGAGAGAACCATATCCGCATATCTGACTGTATTCCTGTGTTATGTGATATGCGCATGTGACGTCATCCATGTTATGATGACAAGTGCTATCGATGTTTTTAGAAAGCAATTATTTATATAGTTTTTTCTGGTTAGAGTTATATTTCAGCAGCTTTTCGAAGTTACATAAGGCGAGTTTAATTAGTATTTAATTAGTACTTATTTATGTGAGATTTTACGACGAGCAAAAAGAAAAAAAGAAAAAAATAATTAAAATAAAACAAAACAAAAACTCTTGATTAATGCACTGTGTGACGGAGATCATCAAAGATTATATCAATGAAATAAAAGCAGTAGGAATGACCTTGCAATGCTGTTGATAACGATGACGTTAAAGATGATAATGGCGAAGAGATATAAAGCAGTGGAACAAACGAAGATCCAAGACACGAGTTCCTTAAAAAAAAAAATAATAATAAAAAAATAATAAAAAGTTTGGCCGCTACAGCGTATAATCAAGACCACCGAAAACAGATCTCTCTTTTGGTGGTCTCGGTACAATGCTGTGTGAGCCGCTGCCCATGAAACTTGAAGCACGGACCGGTGGTGGCCTGGCATATATCGTTGGCAGAAGCAAGCACGATTACGGCTAACTTTAACCCTAAATCTAATGAAAGCTACTGAGGCTAGAGGGCTGCAATTTGATGTGTTTGATGATTGGAGGGTGGATGATCGACATACCAATTTGCAGCGCTGTAGACTCAGCAGTTTTTAAGATCTGAGGGCGGATGGAAAAAGTGCGGACGGACAGACAATTTCAGCGACGGATTTCAATTACCGTAATTAATAACGGTCCGCCAGATTAAGCCTCCCTGAGAAGGGGGTGGCCCCACCGAATCTTTCATCTGAGACTTTGATCAGCAAATTAACATTTAGCTGTTCAGATGAATTAGAATATTTCTGATTGACTCGGTAACTCAGCCGGAAAACGAATTATTATTATCACTTGTTTTTAGGATATATGACATATGTGAGTGATACTATATGCATTTTTATTAACATATGACATTTGTGAGTGACTGTAGCTAAACAGGTTTATGTGATAATGACTTTCCTTTGTTATTTCGAGTACAAAATCAATCAATTGTAATAGATTATTTGAAATTTATTTTAATTACATATAAAACTGGATAGATGAAAAATGGATTGCATAATGAGATCATTTTTAAAAGGTTTTGTATGATTGAGAAATTCAGTATCTTTTAAGGACTGAAAGCACCATGATCTTGGAAAAGGTCATTTGATACAAAAAATTATTATTCAGAGAGTTAGTAATAATGCCATCTCTATAATAATAACATCCAAGTGGATCTTTTTTGTATGTCCGCCCCTCCTGGGGGTCGAGGTTAGTAAGGGAGATATGACACATCATACATCCACCTCTGCAAACCGGTTTGTCCGGGCCGATTGGTATGGTGGTAGGTAAGGGAGAAATGACACATCCACCCACCTCCTGCAAACCTGTTTGTCCGCACCGAGTTTGGGGGGACGGGGTTAGTAGGGGAGAAATGACACAACACCACCCACCTCATGCAAACCTGTTTGTCCACCCCGAGTGGGGACGGGGTTAGTAGGGGAGAAATGACACATCATCCATCCACCTCTGCAAACCGGTTTGTCCGGGCCGATTGGTGTGGAGGTTGGTAGGGGAGAAATGACACATCCACCCACCTCCTGCAAACCTGCTTATCCACCCTGAGTGGTTACAACGTTTGTAGGGGAGATATGACATCCACCAACCTCCTGCAAACCTATTTGTCCGCCCTGGGTGTGGGAGGGGTAGGTAGTGGATCAGGAATGTGGGGAAACATGATGGGCAGTGCAATTACTCTCTGGTTCTCAGCAACAGCCTGGTCTGCGTTCGCTAGGTCCATGGACCACTCCTGGTCGACCGCCCGCCAGTTAACCCAGATGTAAATAGGTGCCGACGTTTGCTGGGTTCAAGGTTGAAAGGTGAGGCTAGCAGTCTCATCCCTGAGGATCTGCTGGGGAAGTGGAGGGCTTCATCGTTCTGATACTATATATATATATATATATATATATATATATATATATATATATATATATATATATATATATATAATATATATATATATATATATATATATATATAGTATATATATATATATATATATATATATATATATATATATATATATATATATATATATATATATATATATATATATATATATATATATATATATATATTATATATATATATATATGTGTGTGTGTGTGTGTGTGTGTGTGTGTATGTATGTATATATATATATATATATATATATATATATATATATATATATATATATATATATAATGTAGCAAAGATAACCATATGAATAAATATACCCACTGGGTTTTCTTAGGTCACAGCGATCTGTTTTTTATTTTAATTGTCTAAAACAAATCCTGTGAAGTCTAAAGCCCACTTTTTTTTTTCTTTTATGAAGCTTCCATCAATTAAGGTACAGATGAATACGGAATAACGACCCGCTATTGAAGTCCTCGTATGATACTGGTCATTCTGTGTGTAATGAGAAATGACGTCAGTTACGGCTGTATTCAGATGATAGTTGTTGATCGCGTCTGATAGTCCGGGAAGAATTATGAATTAATTAAATGTAACATCAAACCAACTGAAGTGATTGCGTAACGCAGTCTCTCTCTCTCTCTCTTTTTAGGGTTTGATTGTTTATACCAGTTTAGTGAGTGATTTCAGCTTTCGACAATTTAAATCTCTCTCTCTCTCTCTCTCTCTCTCTCTCTCTCTCTCTCTCTCTCTCTCGTGTTTGAATGCTCATTAATTACCAGATAAGAGGGATTTCATCTGCCAGGAAGTCTCTTTTGAAGTCCAGAAAAAAAGGAAAGGGTTAAGCAAAAATGTCTAATTCATCCTTGTAATTTCACTTTTATATTTCAGTTCACATTACCAGCTCCACTCCGTATCCACTTCTATGCCTTCACCTCCTCCTCCTCATTCTCCTCCTCCTCCTCCTCCTCCTCCTCCACCAGAGGTCGCTGTGACAAACCTCCCGCCCCCCAATATGTGGCTGCAAGGTATTGCAAGCGAATACTCTCTCCTCGGTGTCATAACTTCTGGGGAATTTTAGCCAACCGGTTAAGGTAATCAAGTAGATCTGGAAAAGAAAAAAAGATTCTCACGTCAAGGAATGATCGTCGAGGTATTCAGATGTGTCATATTATTTCTGTGAGATAGTGTATATTAGGAATATAAAACTATATCTTATTATTTCTGTGAGATGGTGTATATTTGGAATATAAAATTATATCTAATTTCTGTGAGTTGGTATATTAGGAACATAAAACTATATCTTATTATTTCTGTGAGTTGGTTAAATTAGGAATATAACATTATATATTACTATTTGAGTGTGTTGGTTTATATTAGGAAAAAAAATATATCTTATTATTTCGGTGAGTTGGTGTATATTAGGAATATAAATGGTTTTTTTGTTTTGTTTTGCGTTTTGCAAGACATCCAGTGCACTTTTGCCTAAAGTTTGTCGTACAAATAAAACATGAATAGAGAGAGATGCAAATGTTACCAATTCATTTCTTGAAGTGTTAAATTTCTTTATATAATTTTTTTTTTACTTGTGTTTTTTGTTTAGTTTTGGAATTAACACTTTTCAAGGAATTCATAATTTTAATTTATGCATCGAAATCAGGTTTAAAGAATTGTGAGTTTCTGAAGGCTTGTTGACGTAGTGGACATTTCTGCAATAATTTCTGGTGATTCACTAAACCAGTTTTTTTTTTGAGAATGCAGACTTCTCTTGCTCTTGCAGTAATTGTTGCCATCAAATGCTTTTATTGAATAGTTTCAATTTTAGCCTAAGAATAGGCAACTCTTTCCGAGTGTGTGAGAGTGAGAGAGAGAGAGAGTTACAAGGAGTTACAAGGATTATGATGTCTCAAAGACTTTTTAGCTGTAGCCTAGAACAAAGCAATTTTCCGCACGAGAGAGAGAGAGAGAGAGAGAGAGAGAGAGAGAGAGAGAGAGTTACAAGGAGTTACAAGGATTAGGATGTCTCAAAGACTTGTGAGTTGTAGCCTAGGACAAGGCAACTTTCCGCACGAGAGAGAGAGAGAGAGAGAGAGAGAGAGAGAGAGGACGGTAAAACCATCCATATTAAAATGGAGTCAAGATATAAAAAGGCACCCGGGCAGACGGCTACAATTACCAGCTCGAGGGAACGGTAGCACCACCGGTAATTGAGAACAAAGTTCCCAAGGACGTGATGAGGACCTCGGCTTTCAACGTGATCTTTGAGGCGAGTGGTAAAAGCGAACAATGGAAAATACCGCTGTGAAATATTTTGGATATTATTATTATCATGACTATTTCGTCTTCGTTTTTTATTATTTTCTATTTTAATTTTAATTTTATTATTATTATTATTATTATTATTATTATTATTATTATTATTATTATTATTATTATTATTATTATTATTATTTGGTCTCCAATTTTGCTACTGTCTTTTTTTCTCTTCTTTTTTATTGTCTTATTTATTTTGCTATTGTTTTTTTCTTATTTCTTATTTATTTATTTATAGATTTATTAATTTTTTCGTTCACCTTAAAACATTAAACTTCCATTTCAATCAAACAAAAGAGGTGAATTTATAAGTCTAATTATATTTTCCAGAGCTAAGACTGGAAATGAATTGCGTGCAAGAATTTCAGACGAAAAGAATATATTGCAAACATGTATCAATTCAAAAGGAATGAGAAATGCCATCCAGAATTGTTTAAGGAGTTTCTGTTCTTTACGATATTACTAATACAATATTCCCCTACTTTACCGTCCTCACAAAAATCAAGGAAAAGAAGAAAAAAATTCGGAAGTTACATCTAAACACATTTGTCTGAAACCGCTATCCTTGGAATATAAAAAGAGAAAAAATTTAAATGTTTTTTTTTTTCACTGTTTTGTGGGAGTTACCCACCTACAATAATATACACTTCAAAAATATATAGTTTATCCTCAAGCCAACTCTCGGAACACAAAATGAGTTCGCAAAGGAAAACTGAAAGTTATGTAACAATAAGGTGGGGGGAAAATATATATACATTCCTTTCGGGGGCGGACATTCTTATTACAAAATACAAAACTGCTTATGTAAGAGACCTCTCTCTCTCTCTCTCTCTCTCTCTCTCTCTCTCTCTCTCTCTCTCTCTCTCTCTCTCTCTCTTTGTATTTACGTTAAACGAAAACCAGACAAGAAATAATGGATGGAAACTAGAACTGAAGAGATGCAACACATCCCTCTGCGGGAACTTCTTTGCATACAAGATATGTGACACGTGGTATAAACTGCCACCAGAAAGAAGTTGTAAACAGCAACAGTGTGGAAGAAGAGTTTAAAAGAAAGCTAGACAAAATCATTAGGAGGACACTGCGAATGAACAGTAAAACCTGTTCCTAGAGGTGAGTGAGCACACGATATCTCCTCTTATGATAGACTAGTAAGTCTTTGAGACATCCTAATCCTTGTAACTCCTTGTAACTCTCTCTCTCTCTCTCTCCACTGATTTTGTGAATCATATTTGCTTTCACATTTAATACTTCAGAGAATTCCCCCCTCCCCCTCTCCTCTCTCTCTCTCTCTGGGCGTCTAACAGCTTATGTGGTCACCCATCCACGTATCGTTATCGTCTTATATACCTACGCTAATATACTAAACGCTGTCTTTTTATGTTTTAGAGAGTAATGCATCAATATAGAGATGTAGGCATATGATTTCGACTTTACTTGGGCAATACATAGTTACCCAGCATATTTTTCTCTGAAGTTTAAACCAGAAAATGATGATGAAGCATAAACTCAGGCTAATTCTGCAATAGAAAAAAAAAAAATAAATATTCCATAAGGAAATTCCCGTCATTTAGTAATCGATTATGGACGTGAATGTCGAAGAATCACATTTAGAAATACTCACATTATCAACTCAATAAATTCCAAGGTAAATGATTAATTTTGATTGATAATATAATTCTGAGTAAACTTGCAAATAAATCTTTTTTATAAAGATTCACTGAGAATAGGAACGATACCCACTGTATTATTACTCATTGCCGTATTATTACTATTATTATTATCTTATTTTTTTCTATCACAATCCTCTAATTCGACTGGGTGGTATTTATAGTGTGGGGTTCCGGGTTGCAACCTGCCTCCAAAGAGTCCATCACTTTTCTTACTATGTGCTCCGTTTCTAGAATCACACTCTTCTGAATGAGACCTGGAGCTACTTCAGCCTCTAGTTTTTCCAGATTCCTTTTCAGGGATCTTGGGATCGTGCCTAGTGTTCCTATGATTATGGGTACAATTTCCACGGGCATATCCCATATCCTTCTTATTTCTATTTTCAGGTCTTGATACTTATCCATTTTTCCCTTTCTTTCTTTTCAACTATGGTTTCCCATGGTAATGCGACATCAATGAGTGATACTTTCTTCTTGATTTTGCCAATCAACGGCAAGTCTGGTCTATTTGCACGTATCACCCTATCTGTTCTGATAAGACCCAGAGGATCTTTGCCTGATCGTTTTCTATCACTCCTTCAGGTTGGTGTTCGTACCACTTATTACTGCAAGGTAGCTGGTTTTTCTTGCACAGACTCCAGTGGAGGGCTTTTGCCACTGAATCATGCCTCTTTTTATTATTATTATTATTATTATTATTATTATTATTATTATTATTATCATTATTATTATTATTATTACTTGGTCTCCAAGATTGCTATTACCTTTTTTTCTCTTTTATTATCTTTTTCTTAAATTTTCGATATTATTATTTGGTCTCCAATTTTGCTATTGTTTTTTTTATTTCTTATTTATTTATTTATAGATTTATTCATTTTTTTAGTTCACCTTAAAACATTAAACTTCCATTTCAATCAAACAAAAGAGGTAAATTTATAAGTCTAATTATAGTTTCCAGAGCTAAGACTGGAAATGAATTGCATGCAAGAATTTCAGACGAAAAGAATATATTACAAACATGCATCAATTCCAAAAGGAATGAGAAATGCCATCCAGAGTTGTTTATGTAGGTCTCTTCTTTACGATATTGCTAATACAATATTCCCCCTACTTTACCGTCCTCACAAAAACTAGGTAAAAAAATAGAGTAAAAAAAAAATTAAAAGTAACATCTCAAAACATTTGTCTGAAACTGCTATCCTGTGAATAATAAAAAAAGAGAAAACAAATTGAAATGTTTTTTTCACTGTTTCTTGAAGTTACCTACCTACAATAATATATACTTCATAAATACATACTTTATCCTCAAGCCAGCTCCCGGAACACAAAATAGTTTCGCAAAGGGAAAACTGAAAGTTATGGGAGAAGAAGGTTGGGGAAAAATATATATACATTCCTTTCGGGGGCGGACATTTTTTTTACAAAATACAAAACTGCTTATGTAAGATCTCTCTCTCTCTCTCTCTCTCTCTCTCTCTCTCTCTCTCTCTCTCTCTCTCTCTCATTCTTTCCATTAACGTTACACGAAAACCAGACAAGAAATAATGGATGGAACCTAAAGCTGAAGAGATACAACACATCCTACTGTGGGAACTTCTTTACATACAAGATATGTGACACATGGAAGAAACTGCCACCAGAAAGAAGTTGTAAACAGCAACAGTGTGGAAGAAGAGTTTAAAAGAAATCTAGACAAAATCATTAGGAGGACACTATGAATGAACAGTAAAATCTGCTACTAGAATTGAGTGAGCATACGATGTCTCCTCTTAGGATGGACTAGTAAGTCTTTCAGACATCCTAATCCTTGTAACTCTCTCTCTCTCTCTCTCTCTCTCTCTCTCTCTCTCTCCATTGATTCTGTGAATCATATTTGCGTTCACATTTAATACTTCAGAGAATTTCGCCCTCCCTCCCTCTCTCTCTCTCTCTCTCTCTCTCTCTCTCTCTCTCTCTCTCTCTCTCTCTCTCTCTCTCTAGAATCTAGAATCTGAACTAGTTAATAATTCATTCTCAACTTGACAATATCTGAATAGCTTTGAAATACCATCCAGTCATTAATATCAGGCATCTTTCATTTCAAAACTGTAATCAATGAAAAACTGGTCTTAATGAGTCATTCTTTCATTAAACTCAAAATCATCCATTAATCGGACATCATTTTAAAAGTCCCTTAGGCTATAATTAGGAATACAGAATAACATTTGTATTCACTGAAACTTCACCTCAAGAACGAGAATAGAGACGGGGTTAATTCCATCGTCAAATTTAATTAAACTGTCCTCTAAACAACTGCTTCTGTCGACAATATCAAAGTCAGAATTGTTAGTGATGCAAACTGTAATCCATAGAAATGAAATAAACGTTCGCTATTCTATGTAAATTACACTTTCATTAAATCTGTCTTCATAACGAAAGTAAATTAACATCTCGTGTAGCTTTTCAATTTAATCTATATAAATCAAATAATCGTTCGCTACTCTATAAGTACATTACACTTTCATTAGATATGTCTTCATAACGAAAGTAATTTAACATCTCGTGTAAGTTTTGTTGAATGTCAACGCCTTAATGACCTCAAAGTTGGATATCTGAAGGCCAAAGCATTTTCCTTTAATTACAGTATTTTCCTCTAAACAGACTGCGCATGTGCGGTTAGTTGAACTACGTATCAGAGGGTTCATATCCACAAATATCGTAATTGGGTTCGTTGAACGACCGGTTAATTATTCCAAAATCGTCCGTGGTCGAACATTAAATGGTATTATTTGTTGGAAACGCGTATTGTCATCTAGGAAATAACATATTATTCAGAGGGAAGCGCCGCATGTTTCCTGCAACAAAAATATAAATAAATATCCAAATAAATAAGTAAATGAATAAATAAATAAATAAATGAATAAAAATAAAAAAATAAAACATAAAAAACATAAAACCGATTACAAGTTAAACATGCCAGCGTGATTTTACAACAATAACATTAATTTACAATGAATTTAACAACTGTTTTCGGAAATAAATGAATAAATAAATAAATAAATAAATATATAAATAAATAAATAAATAAATAAAAGAAAAATGGCAGACCTCTGCGTTATCCAGCATGTTAGAAATTTGCCACATAATACGGTCATAATCTTTATTAGTCTTCTTGCAGACAGACAGACAGACAGACAGACAG
Organism: Macrobrachium nipponense; assembly: GCF_015104395.2. Classification (NCBI taxonomy): domain Eukaryota; kingdom Metazoa; phylum Arthropoda; class Malacostraca; order Decapoda; family Palaemonidae; genus Macrobrachium; species Macrobrachium nipponense. Next base: position 27,887,228 of record NC_061098.1, on the reverse strand, counting down.
AGAATATATTATGAATAATACTGAAAACAAACATTCTCAAAATCATATTTTAAATAAAAGAATGTGACGCGAAAGTGATTCAGAACTTACTTTACCGGTAACCCATTCGCCCTAAGGCCAGGTAGCTGAAGGCTGAAAGAAAAAGGAAGATATATCAATACCTAATATATCCTTTGATGGAAGTTTACTTTATCCAATAAATCATAAGTTAACATCTGTCAATCAGCAAAATCCGTCTTCATATAACCTGACATTGTGTTGATACAAATCTCATTAAATCTTATGCTATTCAGACACGTAAAAAATGAAGATTTCTGTCCGGTGGTAGCCTCAGCAACGGCCCATTAAACTCTTAGCAGCGGCCCGTGAAGCTCCGCCATGCTCCTGTTGTTGGTACCTATAGCGCTGGTAAGAGTAAGATCAATGCTAAATTTAACCTTAAATCAAATAAAAACTACTGAGGCTAGAGAGCTGCAATTTGGTGCGCTTGATGACAGGAGGGTGGATGATCAACATACTAATTTTCAGCGCTCTAGCCTCAGTAGTTTCTAAGATCTGGGGAAGCCCGCACAATAGTTTTCTTTTGCAGAAAACTAAAAGGAACTGGAAAATGAAACAACATAAAATATTTCTACCTAAATTGACCACCAGCTGCTTAACGGAAAGCCCCAACTCAAGCAATTTTCCAGCCGTCACGAAACGCAAATGAGAAGACATTGGAAAGACTCAATAGAGCGTAGAATTATACGACATTCTTCGCCTGACGTAAAGAGAACCAGCCAACCCTATTCCATGTGGATAACTGAATGTGACCAGCATTCATGGAAATTCGAATGTCCCTAGAAATATCCTTTGTTTCCAATAAGGATTTCCAGGCCTGATAAAGATTTCCTTGGGTAAAGCTGTATGAGACCAGTCGGAAAACGGTAGACGCAGTTGCATGAAGAAAACGGAAGGGAAATACAGAACACTTATAGGTTAACGACAATAATAACGACACTACTGAACGACTTGCTGTATGAAGAAAAAGGGAAGGGAAATAACGAAAACGTAGAGGATGACGACAATAATAATGACACAACCGAACAACTAGTTGCGTGAAGAAAACGGGAAGGGAAATAAAGAAAACTTAGAGGCTAACGACCATAATAAAAACACAATTGAACGACTTGCAGTATGAAGAAAACAGCAGGGAAATAAAGAAAACGTAGAGGGTATCGACAGTAATAAAAGTACCGCTGAACAACCAGATGAGTGAAGAAAACGGGAAGGGATATAAAGAAAACGTAGAGGATGACGACCATAATAAAAACACAACTGAACAATTAGTTGCAAGAAGAAAACGGGAAGCGGCATAAAGAAAATGGGAAGCGCCATAAAGAAAACGTGGAGGGTATCGACAGTAATAACAACTCCACTGAACAACCACTTGCGTAAAGAAAACGGGAAGCGACATAAAGAAAACGTAGAGGGTATCGACAATAAAAACGACACCACTGAACTGAAAATAACGCGAGAGAAAAACCGGTAACGGTATCGACTGAACAAAATGGATGCAGTTTAGATTTCTAAGAAGTAATTCAATAATACCCCTGGATTCTTTCTTAAGGCTTCATATTTTTACAGTTAAATATACTTTCAGAACAGATGAGCGTATTTATATGAATGTGAAAAGACTCGGAAAGGATAAGCCGCTGCATATGATGCATTTCTGGTTCATCCTGATTATCTGAGGATCTGTAGTTATGGAAACGACTTTGCTCGCTAAGCCTCGACTGAAATACACAGCGACTTTAGACAAAGTCTGTAGATTATGCATTCTAAACAGCCAGTGCCCGAGGACCGTAAATACTCTAAACAAAGTCTCTAGAATATGTATTCTATAAACCTTGACTTTGAATATAAAAATAACAACGGTAAACTCCGCGCTTACATCGGTAATGGGTTCGTTCACTCATCACTTAGACCTACGTAACGTTCGATCAATGTTCAGGCAAATGTCTGATACACTCGTGACGCAGTAAGTTACCAGCGGTTTTATATTTCATAAATAATGTAGGCCTTAAGTTCTTTTTTTTGTTTTGCCCTGCGGGCAAACATGGTCGGCCTGAGCGGAATATGGGTATATATATAAGCAACCTTTCCAAAACAGGACAGCGCTCGTTTGCTCCCTCTCCGATTCGATGTTTTGACCGTTGATGTATATATATATATATATATATATATATATATATATATATATATATATATATATATATATATATATATATATATATATATATATATATATATATATATATATATATATATATATATATATAATATATATATATATATATATATATATATATATATATATATATATATATATATATATATATATATATATATATATATATATATATATATCAGTATTCACAGCCCTTTCAGTAAAGGACAAAAATAGTTGCGTAATATATCTCACTTGATTTCGTAAAATACAAATAAATAAATAAAAACAATAAATCAACATCTGCCGTAAATATCAAAAATATATATTCATCTTCCCAAAGAATTATCATATAAATTTTTTTTATGAATCTTAGATTCCATGAGGAGTAGCAATACAATCAATCTGACTCCAAGATACGACCCCAAGTAAGAGCAGCAGTAATGATATGCAATGCAACGTAATGCAACGGCTTCCTCTACTCATGCAACCATCAACCAGGGCGCGATTCCATATGGAATTCGCCCACCGCATGTAATTACCATTTAATGAAGTGGTGTGTTACGTGGGAATTCACGAAATAAAACCAAGGGTAGGAGGAATGTCCGGGGTGGTGGTTGTGTGTGGGGTAGGGGGTGGGGGTGGGGGCGTTGTTGGGGGGGAGGGATGGGGGGAGGGGTGGCGTTATCAACACCGTAAGTCAAGTAAATGAAACCGGGATGATTTCCATAAACATTTGCATCCATGTAGTTAAATCTAGCGTATGAGTGCAGGATCGTGTGTGTGTGTGTGTGTGTGTGTGTGTGTGTGTATGAGGTTACGTTCCTGTTAGGTCAAGGTCTCAACTTTATAATCCTGTTAATGAGTCTAAATTCTACTGTGGAAACAGCTAATGAAATTGGATTTTTTTTTTTTTTTTTTTTTTTTTTTTTTATTTATTTATTTTTTTTTTTTTGCATAAATGCTTCCTGCCACCAACTACTGATTCGTCCATTCACACCCATTTCTATTCCTGGCATTTAGCCTGCCCACTCTACAAACTGGGGAGAGAGAGAGAGAGAGAGAGAGAGAGAGAGAGAGAGAGAGAGAGAGAGATACACGATGCAGCAGTCTATTGTGGGAGGGGCTTAAATGGTAGTAAGCAGGTTCAGCCTCATGGTAGTTAAGTGCTCCTCTAGTACAGCCCAATGGAACAAGTTATTATTAAGTTTTTATTATATTCTCGTCTGCAGCTGATCAGTCATGAAGGAATCAACAATATCTTGGCACTCATTTCTTATTCTTCTTGAATGGAACCGATGCTGATTTCAATGCAGATCTTTCAACGCAAGAGAAGCGTCAGAAAAAAAGCTTCCCATCCTCGCCAGGAAATAAGAGTTACAAGGGGTTACAAGGATTAAGATGTCTCGAAGACTTGTTAGTCCATCCTAAGAGGAGACATCGAGGAAAGATGAGATGAATGGGCGTTAATCTTGGACAAAGTTTTCTTGAAATGTCTAAAAGAGAGAGAGAGAGAGAGAGAGAGAGAGAGAGAGAGAGAGAGAGAGAGAGAGAGAATACATTTCAGAAACCCTTAGTCAAAGATTTATTATAGGTCGTATCCAAACAGAGAATATTAATTCTTGCGAGCGAGAGAGAGAGAGAGAGAGAGAGAGAGAGAGAGAGAGAGAGAGAGAGAGCCAGACAGACAGACAGAGACAGAGACAGACAGACAGAGAGAGTTATGCGTAGAATTTAAGTAAGGAAACCGCCCCAACAATATGCATTCTGGTGAAATTAAACATTACATAGCACCTGTATCTCATTGTAAAGTACAAAATAATCCCACATTTAGGGCAATAAAACAATTTCGATACAATTTTTGTGAGCTAAAAATGGCTTATACAATAAAAAAAAAAAAACCTATGATTCCGTTTAGCATGATCACTAAAAAATTTTAAAAAATTAAAAAAAAAATTGAAATAAAAAAAAATATAAAATCACGTTTTGCTTTCAGTTTTACCACACCCAACGTTCAAAGTCTAATTTGTGCAAAGTGAAGTGATTCCATCGGTATATCCGGGTTCAATATCCGGGTATCAGAATGCCCGAATACCCCAGGGTATTATCTCAATAAAAGGAGGACTCCAAAAACAAATTTCCTTGAGAACAAAACCACCCAGAGCTTGAATCAGATAGATTCTGGCAATAACGATGCAGCAGCCCCTCCGAATCTAAATACACAATTTTCCTTTCAGCCTGATGACTATAGAAATAGCCCACTACTTATCTCAGTAGTTTTAAGAAACTTCAACATGAAAATGTTAGCGTGGAATCATTCAGAGGAATTCGTGTCTGGTGATTAGAAATTCATTTCACGGATCCCAGTAGGTCCGGTTGCGAGGTAACCAATTGTTTCCCAGCCTCGTAAGAATATCTAATCCTTGTGGCCAGTCATAGGAGAGCTGTGAATCAGCTCAGTGGTCTGGTTAAGCAGAGATATACTTAACTTTGGAAGCTTCAAGAGACTTTCACTTGGGATCTGGAAGCAGTTTTATAAAGCAGACAGTAAATTGTGTAACAAATTCAATGAGACATAAGACAATAAAGTTTTTTTCACCTATTAATGTTACTTTGCTTTTAAGAGTTTAAGGACTGTC
>NC_061098.1:27872380-27877380 GCF_015104395.2 Macrobrachium nipponense | reverse complement strand
TACGTAAAAGTTAAGTGTAGGCCTAAACTCAAAACTGTGATTCACTGTCCTCCTTGTTTACCAAAGAGCTTGCATAGCCAGCCTTAAATTACTATGAGATTATTATAAAATAATAATTAGTATTTGCCGTCTCTCATTCGCAATAAGTTCACTATAGGGTTTAGATTATAAGGCGAATAATCAGGAAAAACCATTAAGAACAGTAGAACGTTCGTGAGAAATGGCTCGCCTGAATGCACATTTTTTCTTCCTTGCTGGTCGTTCATTCATACGCATATTTCACAACGGTTAAAATGATAGATATCTTGTGTGTTACATGCTTGTACTAAACCATAGGCTAGTAAGTGACTCACCTACTATGAAATTCAGTGCCTCTGTAACACGGATTTTTGAATTTTGCTCCTTATCAAAGCATCGGATGTAGCTGAAAGTTGACATATGTATATTTTACAACTACACACAAATTTTGTCAGCATCATCAATAACCTAAACCCGATAGTTTTAATTTTTATAGAGTAAAAATGATCTAGCCGACGCCATGGCCAATGATTGCGAGCCAAGAGTCGAAAAACATTCATTATGTAAGCAAGGTAAACATCGTTTTACGAAATGTTGCCCCGCCCATCCACCAGACAGAAACCCATTCACCTTATTCCATCGGCTCTGAAACCCATAGTAGTCAAGAATGGCTAACAGGATTTGGAATTGTCCCCGTGGTTGTAAAACTGCATTTGTCTTACGACTTGCAACTTTATACAGTTAATAGAAATCCCGTGGCCATACTTACTATAGCCTGAAAAGGTAATTATTCAGTTTCTAGTTTAAATCCAATGTTTACGGTCTGATTTGTATTTAGCGTAACGTGATTATAATACTTGTAATGTCATTCATGATTTTGAACATTTCCATTAACTATTCACTATGCCACCAAGAGAGAGAGAGAGAGAAAGAGAGAGAATGTATGTAAACAGTCTTTATATAACTATTTTTGTTAAAATATGATTTTTATCCAAAGTAAATACAAGCTTATATGCGCTAAGATTTCCAGCAGACCAACGGATCATCCGATATAATTTTATTCCTCTTCTTTAGTCTGTACGACCATGTTGGATGTAAAGACTTCATGAATGGCGGAACGATACATAGATGTGGGTGGGGTATCTGTGCTAGCGTAGTAATACTACTGCAGCAGTAGTGCCGCAAAATTAGTAATAGCAGCAATATACATGAATTAAACGTTTAGGCCAACTGCTGGGATCCTTGAGGATCATTTAGCACTTCTCACAACTACTCGAGAAATGAGATTTTATAGCCAGAAGTTAGATTTTCTAATACAACAATGTCCATGATAGCCTTCAGTGTTATTCTGAATTACAACGAGGCCAAAGTGGGTGGAGCCTCATGAAGTCATCATTCTGACGTTAATTATTGGTGAAGGTTTAAAGCCAAAATACGGTACCGGCTATTTTTTTTTTTTTTTTTTTTTTTTAGTAAATAGGTAGACAGCCGATAAATAGAAATTGCTTGACATTGGATACAGCAGTTGTCAAATCAAGCTTGTCTACTATGTCTTTGAAAATTACCAACTATTCCCTACATCTTGTCAATCTGATTGTGACCTATAAAGTAGATTATAATTTCTTAGGACACTTATTTTGGGAGTTAGACTAATAATCGAAGTGTTTTTGTATTTATTAACATATTTTGTTGGTTTGTTCATTATGACAATTATCAGTGGAGAGGATTCAGAGTTCATAAAGGTGTACTGCTTTGCTTGTATTTAAATTTTTGTCATTGCTGCCAGAGGTATAGCCTTCGTTACGTATAGCCAATCATCCATCGAGAAAGAGGGAAGAAATGCTGTCATAAGTTACGTAACGAGTGCGTTCGAAACCTTTTTCTCTGATTAAGTTGGCCCGTCTTCAAAAAAGTCACTTTTACATTATAAGTACCAAATTTATTCAACCTACGTAATGCAGAATACAGTCAAAATTTATGTGTAGATATAATGTGTATTCTGAATAAGTGTTATATCTATGAAATGCATAGATAAAAAGTTATTGCCAAAAAACCGTGTTACAGAAGCCCTGAATCTCATAGTACACTGTTACGTCGTGTTTATACTAGCCCCTGGGGGGCCAAATGTATTTCGCCATGTTTAGTACAAGCCCTTGAAGGTCAAATGTATCTTGCCGTGTTTAGTACTAGCCCCTGGGGGTTAAGATGTATTTTACCGTGCTTAGTACTAGTCCCTCGGGCGTCAAATGTATTTCGCCGTGTTTAGAACGACAACGGTAGACCTGCCAAGCGGCCGCCATGTTGGACGAAACCGAACTGTGGTCATTTCTTACAGAAAAAAAAAAAATAGCAATTTCGAATGGAATAAGAATAACAGTCAAGACACAAGGGAAAGAAAAATGGCAGAACTCCACGAGACAGAGAATCTGGGTACGAACTTCAGGGATATATAAAGCTGCACTGGATCAAGAAGGGAAATGACGCTGAGAGAGAAGATGAATAAGCGAATCAACTCTGGAATAGAAATATGCAACGCTGGAGAGAGATGCTTTACGTCCTTTGTTCAATGGGGAAAGTATCTGCACGGACAAAGTATTCTGGTTGTCTTCGCGTCATCTATAATCCGAGATGCTACTAATACTAAGCTTACACCGTATGGTAAATGTCAAGTAGGCGGCCGCACGGAGATTATTGTTTATATTAATATAATTTGTCGGCAGCGCAATACAGAAATAGGTGTATATAAAATACTTTGATCATCGAGGGTCGAGTACTAAAGAAGCCCTTCCAAGGAGCGTCCGCAATGTATAGTACTACCATCTCGGAGTAGGTGACGCGTAGGTAAAAAACCAAAGTAGTATCGATCTTTCTTTTTGGGCAATATTGATCAATACAAAAAAAAAAAAAAACCCTTACAGCCTACATTTAAAGCAAACTTTCCATCATGCGAATCCAGCCACGCCATACTTACAAATTATGCCAATTTTTCTCGGTTTCATACTTTGGTAGCATCTAAATTACATAACGACTCTCTCTCCCAAACCAGACAATAAAAGATTTGGGTCCACATCCCCCAAAAAATAAGTTAAAAAAATTACAAAACACACTATAGGAAAACTAGGAACTCGAAACTACAGTGAAGTTCAGCTGCGAGGGAATGCAGACACAAACAAAAGACAAAAGGACGAGCAGTGGAAACAATGGAATACCGAAGAAGGAAACGAATCCTCTGAGGTGGATATCAAATGTCATTTGCGTTCGTCTGCTGTTGGCAGTGATGATGATAATGATGACCTCTGAACAGTGACCTTTGACATTTATGCCATTTATACTTGAGTCATTTTATCTCTGCTGATTTCTGTGACGCAAAATGAACGATGAAGAGTTTTTATATATTAAAGAGACATTTCAGTTACAGAGAGAGAGAGATATCGCTGTATAGCAATGATTAAGTCTGAGTGATTCAGGAGGGAAGTATCATCAATATATCATAATTAGAGCTATATATGATTTACAAGCGAAAAAAAGTTTCCGTAAATGAATCCTTTTCATCAAAGTAAGTCAAAGGTGGCCTGTGAGAGAGACTACTGACAAATTATTCAGGACTATATAGCTCTAATAGATTCACATCAACCGTGCATTTGACGTCTAGGCCAGTCCCTTACGACGCTCCTGATTGGCTGTTGATAAGCCAATCACAGGGCTGGAAAATCTCAGTCTCCCTCGAGAGTTCACATAGGTAGGCTGTATGTTCCGCCTCTCCTGAGGGATACGTCTTTCAGTAGAGGTGGAACATGCATTCTGCCTATGTGAACTCTCGAGAGAGATTGAGAGTTTCCAGCCCTGTGATTGGCTTATCAACAGCCAATCAGGAGCGTCGTAAGGGACTGCCCTAGAGGTCAAATACACGGTTAATGTGAATCTACTATAGCTGACGTCCTTTGAAATATTTGTAAGCAGTGTTTCGAAAATCTCCTCTCACAGGAAGTGGGAAGACAACAAAAATCATCTCATTCTTCACCCGTAAAAAAAAAAGAAAAAAAAAAAGAGGAGGACGTCCCCAAGTGAATAAAGTGAATAACATCAACCTCGAAACCGTCAAATGGAAATAATAAAATTGGCAAGGCTTTTTTTTCCCCCTTCACTGTAACACATTTCCGGCGCCTTACTCAGGCCCTGATAATATCCTAATGTCTGCCACCAAAGGACGGGGCGTTGGGGGCTGAATGGAATAGGATATTGGCTCCGGAAAAGGACGTTCGATAGCCTCAAAATAGTCGAGATAAAGGACACCTGTTTTTTGCCGCTGGAATATAAGAACCATTGCAAGGTATAAACTTATGTAAGGATTAGTGATATAGTTCAGGTGTGCTCCATTTTTCTCATAACTGTCATTTGATAAAATAGTTATTATGTATCTTCGTATCTTTTTTTATTTATAACGAAATCGTCCCATTTACAACGTATACGCTCTTTCGAAAAAGGAATTGACTTACTTTTCGGAATGAGACAAAAAAAAAAAAATTAAAAAGCTGGAAATAAATACAAAAGTGTCTCGTCATCTGCCATCAAAGATAACTCAGTCCACGACCATTAAGTAATGAAATTGCAAAATGAGGATGAATGTTGAAATAGGATAAAGTTGACTGATCTTCTGTTTAATTATCATTCCATCACATAATTATAAGGATTCATTAATAAAAAAAATTAACCATTTAAATCTGCCAAAATAAAAATAATTTGAAATAGAAAACCAAAAAGGAAGGAATTAAATTCTGTTCGCAACTGGAATACACTAATAAGACAATAAGACAAAAAAATATTTAAAAATAAATTATTTTCATAATAGAAAAACTTAAATCTTATTGAACTGATACTTGGTAATGAATCTTTCATGAAATTCCAATCAAGCAACATCACACTTATAAGTCTAATTCAAATCCAAACTGGGCACCAGCGTCGAATGAATATATTGATGAGGC
>NC_061098.1:27814880-27867380 GCF_015104395.2 Macrobrachium nipponense | reverse complement strand
TTATATATACTAAAAATAAAATTATAATAGGATGTACCAACATTAAATTCTAAACAAGAACACAAATGCTTCCAGTGATTTCACGGCACATTAACCCCCCCCAACACCACCCCCCCCCAAAAAAAAAAAAAACAAACAAACACATTAATACGGATAAAACAGTCATACCTTCGAATATCAATGCAATTTTAGTATTGAGGAGGGAATATCTACCCACTGGTTCACTTAAGTTCAATAAGATCTTTGGCTTTTGTTTTCCTGGTTATTAATTGGGAACTCTCTTCTTCTCCCGTATTTCCCTATTCTTACATCCCAGCATTATTAAAGAGGCAGAAAGTCCTTTCTCTTTTGTTCCTAACACACCTGTGCTACATTAGAGCATAAGATTAGCTGTCCCTTGAGCCAGGGCATTAAAAAAAGAATGGTCGTCATATAATAAGACTTTGATGGAGCCCGCTACCCAGCGCTGGAACCCGGCGCCGCCCGGGATGTCTCTCCTAACCTCCAGATTCCCTACCCGACCTCCAACCGGGGCGGACAAGCACAAAAGATCCACTCGGATTTAATCACCATCGATAACGACAACTACGCCATAACACACGAAACCAACGTTGAAATAAGCTAAAACACGTACACACGATGCAAATGAAATCGATTAGAATCTCTTTCATTCGCACCGCTGAGATTATTGAATTCAATCACGTGAATTTCCATATTGGAAACTCAATTATCTGGTCGGCTATTCAATGGGAATGTGGCGGTTAATTTACCTTACGATATGGCAACAGAGAGGTTTAGTTACAAGATTGCAGCTTACGCGTCGGGTTCAAAATTCGAAGCTTTGGCAGCCATATTGGTTTCCCACCAAGGTCAGAGAGAGAGAGAGAGAGAGAGAGAGAGAGAGAGAGAGAGAGAGAACTTAATGCTCTTAAAAGAATTTTTCATCAGCTTCACTTGAAAACATTGTATTGTTTGTCACCAGAAACTTCGAATAAAAGAAAAAATAAATAACTCGATGAGAAGCAAGCTCAGACTTTTTAATTAAACTTTAATACAGTAAATGAAGGAACTTTTAAAAAATAAGAAGGAAATATGTGTGTGTGTAATTGTTCAAGATTGTCATCAACAAACCTCTTGACTATAATTAAAAGGATTTGAATGACAATCTGGTAAAATCAAAATCCTGTATTTCATAGGTATTGAGAAAGTTTCAATAATGCATTAATTACAGTATTTATGAATAGGTATTGAGAAAGCAGTTTTATCAATTACAGTATTCTTGACAATTCTCACAAGAGCAATAAAAATCTAGTCGAGATCGATAACAATAACTTATCCTATTTCGTCAACAAAAATAAATTGCAAAACAAATACAGATATGGAAGGAATGAAGAAAAAGTATATTTAGAGAAATAGAGAGAGAGATAGAATATTTCTCGGTGTGGCATCAATTAGTGCTATTGAGACAGCCTACAAACATTTCTATACAAACAAAAGATGAGAGGATCGAGATATTACGAATATTTATCAAATCATCCTAAACAATATACCATAGATATTAGGTCATAAAAAGAATTGCTATAAAATAAATGACCAAAACACACCTCTGGTCAATCTGAATATTGCAGAGCCTTCAATCACCTTCAGAGAAGCTTATTTTCGTGCATATGCCGCCGGTAGGAGGTTTGCTGAAGAAACACTTACGTCCACTGGGGGAAAAAAAAAAGAAAAAAAAACAAAACATTACGACAAAAAGATGAGGGACAAAGAACAAAGAATCAAGCATTTCCAGAAATAAGTTTGCCTGGTGGCTTTTTGAAAGAACGGGGGGAGAGAGAGAGAAGAAGGGGAGAAGGAAAGGGGAAGAGAAGGACGAGGATCGAGAGAGAGAGAGAGAGAGAGAGAGAGAGCAGATCCGAATTTTCCATTATGAATTCTAAGGGACAGTATGAAACGTTAATGCTTTACATCTTACTTATAAGTAAATATTCATAATTTATGTTTGACAATTTAGACAGCCAAGTAGCCGAAGTACATATTGCAGAGAGAGCGAGAGAGACGAGATTGAGACATGAGAGAGAGGAAAGAGCGAGATGAGAGCTAGAGAGAGACGAGAGAGTTTCCTGTTTGTATCCCCAACTTTCTTCATTTCAGTGATAATTAAATGTCCCTTCAAGCATGAAAAGCAGGTTTTGTTCGGCCTCCCCCTCCCCCCCCCCCTCCCCCCCACCCCCGCCCCCCCCCCCCCACCCGCCCCCGGTCTCTGTTGAAGTAAAGCGGAAATGCATTGCAATGGTAAACGAACAAAAGTTGGGTCGGGAATTGCAAGAGAGAGAGAAGAGATTGGAAGATGAGAAGAGAGGAAGAGAGAGAGAGAGAGCGTCGACACTAACGTTTAAAAGAATGGAGGAAGAGTAATTTATTTCTTAAGAATTTTATTTTTTAAAATCGTTTATTTTTTTGTGCGAATGAAACTCCCTTTCTGTGTTGGCTGGTTAATTTTGTGTGTATGTTTATGTTTAATAATGTGTAGATTATACAGACATACACATATATCTTTGCTATAATAGCAACAGTGACCACCAAAACACGCCAATGACAGAATTGTTAAAATGTTAAAATGAATACAAGATCCTCACGAACTTACTGTAGTAGAGTTTCTCACCCGTCCTCAGACGAATTCACGGTCAAAACTATATAATCTAAATTATTACATTCTGTAGCACAAACGCTATTCAAGTGAGCTACAGAAGCAACTGTACGATACAAACAAACGTCCTTAGAAAATGTTCGACCACCTGCAATCGCTATAAACCAACATAAAAAAATCCCAAATGCACCAAATGAACTGGAAGCCTGCACGGTCTGTTAAAAACGACAATTCATGCCCAGTGAAATCGAGGCTGGAAAACGTCACGCACAAAATGCTATAATCTCTGTTCGACTGGAAAATAAAGTTGGAACGTCTAATTGAACGGCGTCATTTTCGTTACCAACGTTTGCATTTTGGCATTTAATTTTCCGTGACTTTTAAGTGACGGAAATTGACCATGCAAATGCGGTTTCATCTTTTTTTTTCAAACTCGGTACTCGCTTAACTCCTTAATTGCATATAAAATAATAAAAAAAAAAAAAAAAAAAAAATAAAATAAAAAAAAAAATAAAAAAAAAAAATAAAGAAATAAATTAAAAAAAAAAAATTAATAAATAAAATAACAAAAAAAAACAAAGGCCAGGTTCCGATACGTATATAGTTTTTCGACGTTGCTTAATCGAAACTGCAAAGTTTTTGCCTCGAAGAGCGTGAATGCTTTTTCGTGAAATTCTATGTTTAGGGGATTTAGGAATCTACAGAAACTTACACCAAAGCATCAGCTGTAAACAAGTTTGTCGAAAATGCTTATTTTCGTTGATTTTGCCATTTTTAAACGAGGTTTGGTTTTGGTTTTGGGGCAATTCGGTTGTCAATGTCTTGGAATAATAAAAACAAAATGTTGGAAATAGTTCGATAGAAAATATTTAAGTGTGAAAGCAAAATATTGGAATTGGTTCCATCAAACTATAGTTCCAGCAGAACGTTTGAATATTAAAAGCAATTATTGGAAATAGTTCGATAAACAAAAATCTTCAGGTATAATTTTAAATATAAAAGCAAATTATTGGAAGAGTTCGCATAAACAACATTCAGCGTAATAGTTTTTGAAATACAAAAACCATTATTGAAATAGTTCAGTAGACAACATTCAATATAACATTTTGAGTATTAAAAACCAAACGTTTGGAATTGTTTTAAAACAAACAAAAAAAAAAAAAAAAAGATACAATGGTCCCTTCGACTTGGTTTATATTATTGATGTGATAAAACAAAAAAATAGCCCGAAGACATTTGCAACATATTAACGGAAAATGTGGGGCAAATTATGTATTTTCATGCTAAGAGGCTTATGCATACAAATAAAATTCAGAGGTAAGAAACACTTGAGCAATTAGGATACAAATGTCGTTTTAATATTTTTTGAAACATACAATTCCCGCCCTACCTCGGAATTAAGGACCATTTTCGTATACGTTAACCAACCAAGGGGAACTTTTCCGACTGATGATAATTCCGTCCTCACTCGGCAAGCGAGTGAGGTATAAGTTTCATTATAATATATATAAAGAAACATACAACACAACAATAGATTATATAGATATATAATATAGTCATATATCATATTTTATAACTATATAATTATATATATATTATATATATATTGTGTGTGTGTGTGTGTGTGGTGAGTGGTCTTGCCCGTTGGTGTTTGCGTTGCGTTGTTTTTACAAAAAAAAATTCCCGTTAATGAAAGCAGTTTTATCACTAATGACAGATATTAAGTGCAACAGAGGAAAAGAGATATAAATTTTCCAAACCAACCGAATGAAAATAGTGTTCACAAAAAGGTCAGAGACGCCGAAGATGCTTGAATCGCAATATCAACTGCCAATAATATTTCACAATATTTCATCCCTGCAAATATTTCTTTTGCCCGAATGGGAATTTGTTGGCAAATATCTGAATGAATATTTCACTTCCACCATGAACAACAAACAAATAAAAATCTATAAAATAAAAATAATTACAATAAACAATGTAAACGATCAAACTTTTGATATAAATGATGTTGACGGGGCTTTGCACCAACTTCGTGAACTTTGCAAACCAACACTCTTTAAAAGCAAAAGGGACCAATGATCATATATTCCACAAAAAAGTGGAAGCGATATTAATAAAATAATCAAAATGATTGACCCAGACCGACATACCTTATTAATTTTTTTTTTTTTTTTTTTTTTTTTTTTTTTTTTTTTTTTTTTTTTTTTTTTTTTTTTTAATTCTTATTATTATTATTATTACTGGAGAAACAAATCCAGTTTATGAATGGGTACGTATCACTTAAAAATAGAAATCTCTACAAAGCGCTGTTCCTAGAATCTCTTCAATTCCTCTTTAAGAAGACTAAAAATGGGAATCACCTCATTCCCGGACAAGCTTTCTGTGTAGGGATTATATTAACTTAAATAAATATATTATACCTAAAAACCTAAACCCTTAACTTAAATTCTTTCTAATTTCTCCCATTTCAAGACTCGTGCTACTGTGAGTGTTTTTTAAGTTAATTATTATTAGTTATTATTATTATTTTATTATATTATTATTATTATTATTATTTATTATTATTTATTATTATTCAGAAGATGAAACAGGTATACAGGTACAGGCGACAACTGACATGAAAATTCAGCGGCTTCCAAAGAATATTGGTGGGGCTCAATTTAGAACATAACTACAGACGATATCAAGAAATACAGTAAGCTGAGAAAAATACATAATTACAAGGTGGAAATCAAAGGCCACTTCTTTTGCCTATTAATTGACCCCTCAGACAATGAAGCAGGGTAAAAATAAAATAAAATAAAAAGAGGAAAAAAAAAAAAAAAAAAGGGGTTTTTGGGGGGGAATGCAACCATATGCAAACAGAGGTCCTTCAAACTGTGCAATCCCCGCCAAGCGTCATATTGCAGAAATCCAGCCGCTGGAGCAACCATTTAATGGTTTAAATGAACCCAAATATGATGACACTTATGGTGACATTCCGGTTTTTTCCTTTGAGAACGAGAAGAGGGCCATAACAGTGAGATAACATCGAGATCTAAGTGGGACGAGCAGGAGAGAGAAAGAGGAAAGAGAGAGAGAGAAGAGGAGAGAGATCTCAACTTATTAAAAAAGAAAAAAATAAATTAGAGGATTTGAAAAGAGCAATGTACACTCGTGGAGAGAGAGGAGAGGAGAGAGAGAGAGAGAGAGAAGAGAGAGGAGAGAGGAGACAACGCCCACGAAAGTAGGGCAAGCGAAAGAGTAAAAAGGGAAATCTCTCAGGCATTAACCCACTTCTCTCTGGCGTTTGAAGAGGAAACGGAGACAAGACATAAATAAAAAAGGTCAAGGAAAAGTGAGAAAATCATGACGAATTATTTAAAGCCATCAAAGAAAACATTGTACATGATCCGACTTGCAAACTGCATGCCATTTGACGAAACAGTTAAAAGTTAACGTTATTGAAACACGCTGGTTTTTTTACACAAAACCCAGTCCTCAGGCGATCAAAGTCTAGAACAGAAGGAAGAATTAACTAGACCATTCAATTCAAACGCTTTCCTGATTCATTGCTTTAACAAACATGATATAAGTAAATCTAAAGCTACTTGGATTTAAAACTCTTCTGTAATTAAAATATGAGTTAAAACATGATGAAGTTTTTTTATTAAAGGGTATTGATCTTTTCTAGATGAGCTAGTTTCCTCACTCCATTTAAATTTAATAAGAGGTTAACGCCAGGCCGAGAAATTAGCCTTTCACCTTTTCTCCATCCACATACTGTATCAGGAACAACGTGTGTATTAATAGTTATATTATATAATATATATATTATTATTATATATAGATATATATATATATATTATTATATCTAATTATATATATATAATATTACATATTTCTAGATAATGTGGACAATTTACTTCAAAATTGATAATAGTAATAAAGTAAACTAATAATAAAAATAATAGTAGAAAAGCATGATGGGCTCCTGCAACGTCCGGGCCGGGGTTCCTGGTGGTACCAGGCTTCCCCATACTTTTCCTTATTGGACTCATCAAACAAGCACCCGATTGCAAAGCCCATTCAACGTCTTTTCTACAAGGGGCACTTCCACCGAAGGTACAAAGAGGACGAAACAAGCCCTCAAAAAGATCATTGAAGGAAAACGTCAGCCCCGACCGACCAGACAAAGAAATATTAATGATTAACAATTAATATTATAAAACGAAGAAGGACGGAGCAGCCCTGGTGATGAAGAAAAATTAATTCCGGCGCCACCCCTGCAGGATCCCTTGAAGAAGACGTAGTGTGTCTACCGTTTACACATGCCCCGTCCGAGGATGCATCGGCAAATAACGTCGGTAATCGACCCCCCATGCGTTTCTCCAAGCGCAATATCCTGCCACGCCAAAGAAGGAGCCATATTCCACAAAAAACCACGCGAGGATACCTGCTCATAAACAAAAAAAAAAACGGATAAAAGAAAATGTTTATATTAGCCCTAATATCCAAATCAATAGATCAGACCACCCGGATCCCCGACTTCCTGCACCTCCTAGATACCCTCCATTATGGGGTAAAGGAAAACCAAAACCAAACTTAAACCAACACACCAAGAAACTTTTTTTTTTTTTTTTTTTTTTTTTTTTTGCCTTCCCAACCGCCGCCCCCCCCCCCCCCCCCCCCCCCCCCCCCCCCCCCAACGATGCCAGATCAATCAGGAGCCCCCACAGGATGATACGGATTCCTGCTACAGACGGAAATTCTTGACGTTCAAATCTGCCCCAGGGCACAACCTACTGTGGCGCTCGCACGAGAGAATGCCCTTGACCTTCGAGGCGAGATCCACCCGGCTTCGCCCAAGACCAACTGAGACAATGCAACTCTAGGTCCGAGCCGCTATAAAATTACCGCTTCACCAAAACTTTCTGCTGACAGGAGGAATCCAAATTACCTTTGCACACACAATCACTTCCGTCATCTTGCTTTTCACCTGAGTGGATCGCCAGATGTAGAACTTTGTCATTCATTTGTCTTCAAGGTTTTGAGTCATGAATTTGGGCTCTTAAATTCTTCCTGGGAACTCCAACATAAAATTCTTTGGAAGCTTTTAATTTCAAGTCAAGTGGCCCCTTGGTTTTGGGGCCTTGTTTCCAATGTGAATAAGGTTATCATTTTCATCACATCAGCATAAAAACAAGAACAATAATAATAATAATAAAATAATAATAATAATACAATGGAGCCAATGTGCAAAGAATAAACATCAGCCTACCTTGCCAGTAATCAAGTGGTACGAGGCAACAACCTGCAGGGAGGGATGAAGAAAACTGATCACCGCAAAAGATCCTACTTGGGACTATGGTATCAAAGAAGGATAGGGTTGATACGTAGCAAACAGAACCAGAACGCTGACGTTGATTGAGAAAAAAGTCAAGAAGAAAGTATCACTCAATTGATGTTCACAATACCATGGGACGGAACACCAGAGTTGAAGAAGAAGAAAGAGGGAAAAAAACTGGTTAAGTATCAAGCAAATCTGAAAAATAGAATAAGAAGGATATGGGATATGCCAGTGGACAAAATCGTAACCCATAATCATAGGAAGCACTAGGCACGATCCCAAGATCCCTGAAAAGGAATCTAGAAAAACTAGAGGCTGAAGTTAGCTCCCTGACTCATGCGCGGAAAGAGTTTGGTGATTCCTAGGAAACGGCACACATAGTAAGAAAAGTGATGGACTCCTAAGGAGGCAGGGATTGCAACCCGGAACCCCACACTATAAATTACCACCCAGTCGAATTGGAGGGACACGGTGATAGAGAGAGAGAGAAAAAAAAAAATAATAATAATGATATAATAATGTTCAACGATTTTGGTCGAGCGATTATTCATAATCATGGAGACAAAACTCAAACCAATTTATATAAGTTATCAGATATAAATGTTCAAAACCTTTAAGAAAAAAAAAAAAAAAAACTAACTAGTACGTAACCATCGCTCACTCGATGCTGAACCATCATCGCCTCACAATGACGTCATCAACCTATTTCAATGCCGCGCTAAATACTCCTCTATTATAATAAGTACGGCAATAACAGTGGAGTCATCCACTTTATCTGAAACCGATAATGTAATAATGTCCGGGGGTTAGAATATATCACCCGAGATGCGCGCTGTGAATATTCACTGCATTTAGCTGCCTGCAATGTCGCAAAATAGCAAAACGATAATGAACGCAGTATATAAGCAATTACGTCAGTTCTATTCGCATGAGAGGGATATGAATGCCTGGTATTATATCCTGGGACGAGGAAATTAATCATGTGATGTTATCTGTTCGCAATGGGACGACATTCAAGGATCGTATCTATTTTGACGAAATGATTTTAGACAGGAATTATATTCATTCTGGACATGAGTTGCAAAGTTCACTACATGGAACATAATATTTCAAAAGATCTCGAACAACCATTTGAGGATGTTAGTCCATCAAGGGGATTTTATTAATTTTACAAAGTAAGGTTAATGAGAGAGAGAGAGAGAGAGAGAGAGAGAGAGAGAGAGAGAGAGTGGTTGCTTCGATGGTTGATATTAAAATGGCTTCGGGCCACCAGAGAGAGAGAGAGAGAGAGAGAGAGAGTTCCAAAAGTTACAAGGATTAGAATGTCCCAAACACTTGTTAGTCCATCCAAGGAGACATCGTGTCTCACTTATCTCTTTGAACAGGTTTTACTGTTCATTCACAGTGTCCTAATGATTTTATCTAGCTTTCTTTAAGAGAGAGAGAGAGAGAGAGAGAGAGAGAGAGAGAGAGAGAGAGAGAGAGAGGACTTGTAGTAAATTTATGAATAACTGGTCACGGTTAAAAAGAGGGAATGAGAAACTCTGATAGAAGGCTGTAATTTGGTCTGTCTGATGATTGGAGGGTGGATGATCAACATACCAATTTGCAGCCCTCTAGCCTCAGTGGGTTTTAAGGTCAGATTGCGGAAGGACGGACAAAAAGCCATCTCCAAATAGTTTTCTTTTACAGAAAAAAAAGCAAAAACAGAAAACTAAAAGAAAGAGCCAAAACCAAAAAAATAGCAAAGAGCGAAGAAAGGCTCTGAATCCGTGTTGCAGAGTAAATTTCCATGCTGGAGCAAAAACCCGTTTCAAAAAGTGTTCGTTTTTTCCACCAAAGTTGAGGGAGGAAGTTAGCAGCCACTTTTGGGTCAAACTTCCCCTAAAAATAAGGAACCGCGACTGAACAATGTTCAATAAAGTTCCCCCGTTTTTCGCGGGGTACCCGCGAAACGTGAAATAATGTTGATGCTCTGAAAGCTGAAATGGCTATGACTCAGTTTTATGAAGTTGACTTCATGATAACTAAAAGGAAAAGCTACAGTTTTATTGAGAATAAATAAAATTTTTGTTTGAAAAGATAAATCCTCTTCAATTCATTTTGCATTATTTTTCTCTTATTAGACACGCCCACAAGTACGAATAGGATTTGCCTCTAACACCCATATGCACGCCCAAAATCATGCTAGAACAGACACGCCCACAAGCACAAACGAGTAGGATTTATAATGAATTAAATCGTTGAACTGAATTGAATATAGAATTTAGGACAGAGGCCAAGCACTGGGACCCATGAGGTCATTCGGCGCTGAAAGGGAAATTGGCAGTACAAAGGTTTGAAAGGCGTAAGAGGAGGAAAACCTCAAAGCAGTTGCACCATGAATTAACTGTTAGGAGAAGGCTGAGGAAAGTAGGATGGAAGAAAGAGAATATGAACGGAGGTACAGTAAAAGGAGCGAAAGGAGTTGCAGCTAAGAACCTTAAGTAATACCTACTGTTTAGATAAGTAATGTCTTCCGAACAACAAATCATTATATTCACGTCAATATCCCCATACATTATGCCACTTCGCTCAAGTGTACACAAAGCATTTTAACGAGATTAAAATAAAATCTTGTCATTTTTAAACATTTACCAAATCAAGTTCATTTGCTCATTCTCGATAATGCTGACGTTAATCCATATCCAGTCCCTTTTTTATATCCATTTTTTTTTCAGTTTTTTTTTCTGTCCAGAGAAATACAAAATGTTCCATTAACCGTAACGCCCACTTGCTCAGAATCTGTCATTTTGATGTTGTACATATAATTGACAATTCTGGAAAAAAACTCCGATAGTGAATTGCAATCTATTACGCATCATTGAGCGAGCTTTTGTCCGACTTGGGGAACTAAGTGGACTTTTCTTGTTTATAAATACCTGTGTGTGTGTGTGTGTATGTACACCTACACACACCGGACACACAGACACAAACACACACACATGTAGTATTTATGTATATATATATATATATATATATATATATATATATATAATATATACATATTATATATATATATATATATATATATATATATTATATATATATATATATATATATATATATATATATATATATATATATGTGATGTGTGTGTTTGTGCATGTGTGTGTGTTTGTGTGCATCTGTCTGTATCTTTTAATTGATAAAATATTTAAATTTGATCACGAGTAAACTAAAGAAAATTATCGCTAACATACTGGATAAAAAGGCTTACTTTAGTAACGCCTACTGTGCACCTCGTGAGGCACACTGAAAGCACCACCACCCTACGGGGCAGTGAGATTGAGTGATGATCTCAGATCCACTTATTGACTGCGAGTCCAGTGCTTCGCTCACGGGGTTAAATTGCCTGGAAATGGAAGTCGGAGGCTCTGGAATATTCTGGATCGTCCAAAAGATAACTTGAGTGAGCTGAAGATCTCCGCTTATTTTTCTAAATTATACAATAATTTCGCAATACCAAAATAAATGATTAAATGACTTTCAAGTAATATAAGTAACTATAAAACATCATATCTACTTGTTTGTTTGTTTATTTTTTCTTTTTAATAAGTGATATCTCTTCTTTCTGCATTTCCCTTTACTTCCTCTTACTCCTTCCAAATGAACCCCTTCATATTCTTTGGAAGCTTGAATTTCAAGTCAGTGGCCCCTTTGGTGGGTTTGTTCCACATGAATAGGTTTCAACTACTGAATAATAATAATAATAATAATAATAATAATAATAATAATAATAATAATAATAATAATAATAATAATAATAATAGTCTGTGGCAGATGTATTCACGCTATTTATTGCATTCGGTTGGCTTGAAGAAACGGGTACCTCACTTTCATTGGGCAATACTGTGACGTCACGAGCGATGTCATCAGGGGGCCCGTTGCTGGTTGGCTGTCCTCTTCGTGGGCGGAGCCTCATCCTTATTGGAGATGGTGGAGGTCCCCTCGATGGGCGTGCTACCAGGTCGTCCTCAGGGCGAGAGCTTGAGCGGCGATCACCTCAGGGTTACTAGGGACGTCCTCAGGATGAGAGCTAACGCTTCTATCATCCTCAGGATCCCTCTGGTGCGATGGTCATCACAAAAACGAACGCAACCTCCTTCTGTTCAACCAGGACGTCCAGGAAGGGAAGACGACCATCACGGCTATATTCGATGGTAAATCGTAAACGGCTGTGGGTGTGGAAGGCTTGACGTATTTCCTCGATACAAAAACGAACGCAGCCTCCTTCTGTTCAACCAGGACGTCCAGGAAGGGAAGACGGCCATCACGGCTATATTCGACCATCGCACCAGAGGGATCCCGAGGATGATAGAAGCGTTAGCTCTCATCCTGAGGACGTCCCTAGTAACCCTGAGGGTGATCGCCGCTCAAGCTCTCGCCCTTAGGACGACCTGTAGCACGCCCTTCGAGGGGACCTCCACCATCACCATAAGGATGAGGCTCCAACCACGAAGAGGACAGCCAACCAGCAACGGGCCCCCTGATGACATCGCTCGTGACGTCACAGGTATTGCCCAATGAAAAGTGAGGTACCCGTTTCTTCAAGCCAACCGAATGCAATAAATAGCGTGAATACATCTGACACAGACTATTATTATTATTATTATTATTATTATTATTATTTATTATTATTATTATTATTATTATTTTTATAATTAATTATTATTATTATTATTGTTTATTTATTTTTTTTTTTTTTTTTTTTTTTTTTGCTCTATCACAGTCCTTCCAATTCGACTGGGTGGTATTTATAGTGTGGGGTTCCGGGTTGCATCCTGCCTCCTTAGGAGTCCATCACTTTTCTTACTATGTGTGCCGTTTCTAGGATCACACTCTTCTGCATGCGTCCTGGAGATACTTCAGCCTCTAGTTTTTCTAGATTCCTTTTCAGGGATCTTGGGATCGTGCCTTAGTGCTCCTATGATTATGGGTACGATTTCCACTGGCATATACCCATATCCTTCTTACCTTTCTATTTTCAGATCTTGATACTTATCCATTTTTCCCTCTCTTTCTCTTCAACTCTGGTGTCCCATGGTATTGCGACATCAATGAGTGATACTTATTCTTGATTTTGTCAATCAACGTCACGTCTGGTCTATTTGCACGTATCACCCTATCTGTTCTGATACCATAGTCCCAGAGGATCTTTGCCTGATCGTTTTTCTATCACTCCTTCAGGTTGGTGCTCGTACCACTTATTACTGCAAGGTTAGCTGATGTTTTCTTGCACAGGCTCCAGTAGACGGGCTTTTGCCACTGAATCATGCCTCTTTTTTGTACTGGTTCTGTGGCAAGTGCCGGGCATTCACTTGCTATGTGGTTTATGGTTTCATTTTTCGTATTGCACTTCCTACATATGGGAGAGATGTTATTTCCGTCTATCGTACTTTGAACATATCTGGTTCTTAGGGCCTGATCTTGTGCTGCTGTTATCATTCCTTCAGTTTCCTTCTTTTAGCTCTCCCCTCTGTAGCCATTGCCAATTGTCATCGCTGGCTAGTTCTTTAGTCTGTCTCATGTATTGTCGTGCATTGGTGTTGTGCCAGTCCTCTGTTCTTTCTGTCTTTCTTATTATTATATTATTATTATTATTATTAATTATTATTATTATTTATTATTTTATTAGGATTATTTATTTTATATTATTTCCTCTGACGTGTCGACAGCGCACAGGCAGAGGAAATAAACCTAAGACAACTGAAATCCTTGTTATTATTATTATTATTATTATTATTATTATTATTATTATTATTATTATTATTATTATTATTATTATTATTATTATTTAAAGTCGCCATAAGGAGCCATTTTCATGGTAAAAACACCTGCTACCTAAGAGACTGCATACATGTGAGGGAGATATAAAAATGCATTGCAAACAGAAGACAAGTCACAAAAACTAAGGCGATGATGCATGACGCTTGGAATACTAACCAGCATACAGTAGCCATTTCTAGAATAAGAATCTTATCGGTAAATATAAAAGAAAATTTTAAAAATTAACAAGGCTCCCAAAACACTGCCCTGGGGAATGCTAGACAAAGATGGGACTAGGCTCACGAAGACCACCAGCACACAGTCTTTATGGCCACTCAAGTGAAGGTGAATAAAAAAAAAAAAATTAATAAGAAAAATAAAAACAAAAACATTGATACCTAAATGACTACTTTAATATTCATGAATTCTGTGGTTGATCAAATTGGAATCAAACTTAATATCAAACTGAACAATATGGAACGGACAAACAATGTCATCACTGACGCCATCAACAAGCTCCCGGCTGAGCTGAAAACGTCATAAAAAAGGGGGTCTTAAACTGACGAAAAATAGCCCAGTGACCTTCCCACGCCCCAGGGCCGCTTCCCCGAATTAAAAGGGAGACAATAGGCTTAGCGTGCAACAGCTTTCTTTTGGGAAAGTCGAAACACGAGTAATGTCATCCTTATTTGCTCTTGTTATTATCCTTTTTCTCCTACGTCTCCCCAAGGAGGACCCTTAGGATATCAGCCCAGTATCTTCAGTTCTTTAGGCTCAAAGGTTCTTCTGTCTGTTGGTTGTCATACATTTATTTCCTCTCTTGAACGAATGGAGAATATATTGGCAAAAGAAGGCAATAACATTGATGGTTATGGTAACGAGTTTACTTAAGAGATCATCTTTTTTTTCTATAAATAAATACTAAGACAATAGATGTAAAACAAGTAAGCAAAGGAAGCTCAGTTATTAGACGAAATAAGAATGCTTATAACAGGCCTCTTTATTTAGAGGACGGGAAATCTTGTCTGTAAGTAGCACACCATTTCATACGTGGCGTAAACACACCACTTTTCTCAGGAAGCATTACAAATCTTATATAATATAATATATATATATATATATATATATATATATATATATATATATATATATATATATATATAATAACTATATCACCAAAATTACCCAAACCAAGTCCAACGGGACAGGCGTGTAATATAACCCAATCCCACCGCCACCCCCCACCCCCCCCCCCACCAACAAAATTGAAAAGGCAATAAGAGTAGAGGGAAAACTGGAAAAAAGTTAAGGTTAAGGGCGGTGGGAAGGGGTGGGGGGGGGGGTTAGCGGAGGTGACGTGAGAGCGGCCCCGAGGGAATTGCGGGGGGAGGCGCTGAAAAAACTATGGGGCGCCGACCCCCCTGACACTTGGAGGCAATTGCAGACATGGTAACAAATTAGGAAATTTCGCAGTAGCGAAAAAGTTTCTAGGGAAAAGTACGCTTTTTAAATGCATGCAAGTTAGATATATATATATATATATATATATATATATATATATATATATATATATATATATATATATATATATATATATATATTGTACATATATATATATATATATATATAATATATATATATAATATATATATATATATATATATATATGTACATATATATATATATATATATAGATATATATATATATATATATATATATATATATATATATATATATATATATATATATATATATATATATATGTGTGTAGATATATATATATATATATATATATATATATATATATATATATA
The DNA here is from genome assembly GCF_015104395.2 of Macrobrachium nipponense. Classification (NCBI taxonomy): domain Eukaryota; kingdom Metazoa; phylum Arthropoda; class Malacostraca; order Decapoda; family Palaemonidae; genus Macrobrachium; species Macrobrachium nipponense. The sequence goes on along the minus strand of NC_061098.1, from coordinate 27,851,775 downwards.
TATATATATATTATATATATATATATATAGTATATAGATATATATATATATATATATATATATATATATATATATATATAATATATATATGCGAATACCACAGGAAAATGATAAGCAGAAATCCAAGCATTTTCGTCTTTGCTAGGATAATGTCTTAGTAAAGACAAAAGCGCTTGATTTCTGCCTATCATTTTCCTGTGGTATTCACTTATTCAATGAAGTCACGTGCACCTACTGTGATTTTTTAACCATATATATATATATATATATATATATATATATATATATATATATATATATATATATATATATATATATATATATATATATATATATATGTCCTGTTCGCGTCTACATCGAATTGTTTTAATTTTCTGACTGATATTGCGACCATAATTCTTACTACTGCTTGAACAAACTATAAACATCATCATTACCAATCAAGTCCTTAATTGCATTCTCCTCCTTCAAAGAATGGATGCGTCTATTATTAATTACATAAAATTCTCTAATTGAACATGTTTTCATTACCCTTGACAAATGTATTAAATTTATTAGTTTTTCGAGGGAAGGGTTAAGAGTTATGAAATTCCGTACCGACAAAGAATTTCTTTGATTCATAATAGAATTCACTGGTAATTGGTTAATGTAAAACTGATGTATTTTATTAAGAAATGAATTGAGACATTTAGAACCGAATTCGTCAATTTAGGAAATTTGGCGTCAATATATTACCTTTCACTTCTTGCAAAACTAAATTTTTTGATACTGAAAAAATATACAACCCCACAAACACGGTTAATGTGATATTACTTAAGTTTATATTATATATATAGATATATCATATATATATTATATAATATATAATATATATAATATAAATATTAATATATATATATATATAATATATATATATATATATATATATATATATATATATATATATCCAAGGCCTTAGCTATCCACCATAAAAAAGGGCTAGTTATTCCCTCAGTTATAAAATGCCAATCTCCCAAATTCTATAAAATACCCGTTGCTATCAATGGGGGGTCAACCCTTTTGGTCAAAGTTTCCGTAAAAAAAAAAAAATCAAATTAACGTTTAAAGCAAACAAACGTACCTGTTTGCTGAAAGCAATAACCCGATTATCGTAGAAAACGGTTCACTGAAATATATGGCGAATTCAGTGTCCAATGGGGCTCTATATTATTGAATAGGTGGACTTGAATGAATTAGCCAATTTCACGCATTTTGCGTGACAATATTCACCGTGGTGATAAACTGCCGGACAACAGACTTTGAAATTCGTGTCTGCACAAGTCAGCATGCATAAAAATGTAGTCTGTATTTTATTTAGTACTGTAGTTTTTTTTTTTTTTTACGTTGCATGGAATCAAAAGTGGTTATTCAGCAACGGGACCAACGACTATATACGTGACTTCCGAACCACGTCGAGAGTGAACTTCTATCACCAAAAATACACTCTCTCACCCCTCAATGAAATGCCCGAGAATCGAACTCGCGGCCACCGAGGTGGCACGCCAACACCATACCGGGTACGCCTCCGAGGAGCTATGCTGTCTGTTTGATTTTGTAATTTAACTAAACGTTGGTGATCGAATTTCAAACCCTTAGCAAATCAAGAAGGTAATAGAAGTGATTACAAAATCAAGCTGATGATATCTGACTGTTTTGAATCTCATCTATTTTGGGAAAATCTCTTTACTTCCTCATTCACGTGATTTTACCTCTGTTATCATCCACTGTCTATTTATTCTTTTCTTGTTATTTATCACATATCCATTCTCGTAACATTGTCTCTCTTGTTTATCCAGGACTGAAGTTGCACCTGTACGAAGTTGTCTACAAATCTTACATCGGTCACCAATACCAATTTCAATAAATTTTGGAAGGTTTCCAAGGACCTCTTTTGCGCTGAAAGACTCGTTTGCATAGATGGAGGAATCCAGAAATAATGCAAACTTCTTTGTCTCGCTCTCACAATCTATTTTAACACGAAATCCCTACATACTGTCTAGAGTCTAGATGTAGACAAGAACCTGAAATCTCTCTCTCTCTCTCTCTCTCCGCTCTCTCTCTCTCTCTCTCTCTCTCTCAGAAGCCTGGTTTACTTGGCGACCGTCTTCTCCAATCTTGGAAATGGAACCCGATCGCACCCAATTCATTTCTATGTGAAATCCTGCTTTTGTGGAACGTGAGATACCAAGATTGAGTCCTTTATAAAGCCGTCTGGGAGTTGAAATACTCAAATCATTTATTCTGAGATTTATTTTACGAAGAATCTGATGCGGTGTTTAAATAGTTAGTTTTTTTTCTCTCTTTTTCTTAATCTACTCTAGTCCTGGATAATTCATCTTAAACTGAAACTAAACAAAGGGTAGAATAACGTAAAACTGGATATAGCCTGATCTACGAGTTTCTTTTCTCTCTATCATCTCTCTCTCTCTCTCTCTCTCTCTCTCTCTCTCTCTCTCTCTCCTTTCTGCTACAGTATCCCAGTAACATTTGAATAAATATGTAAATATAATTAACTGCAACGATGGGATAAATCATTGATGGAAATTGTATTATTTGAGAGAGAGAGAGAGAGAGAGAGAGAGAGAGAGAGAGAGAGAGAGAATCTTATATACCAGTCACCTTTCCACAGCACAACGAGAGAGAGAGATAGAGAGAGAGAGAGAGAGAGAGAGAGAGAATCGCATATACCCAGGCACCTTTCCACGGCACTCAAGTATAACCTTTGCCAAGACATCGTTTTCTTAGTGCTTATGATTATCCAATACTAATATCACTTCTCTAAAATGAGAATCCAATACAATACAGCTTTTCCTTATTTAATGTAAGTATATTCTTTTATTTAGGCTGGACATTAAAAGAAAGCCTAAAATAATCTCGCAAAAGATATATATAAAGGCGACAGTTCACCCGTCCAGAAATGGATTGACGAACTTCTCGCTCAGGGCTGCCCATAATACCTTCACTCCTTCATCTGAAGTTCTAGAACAGTTAATTAAAATAATCCCCCGCGCCGGGAAACTTCTAGCAACTTCGTTACTTTTATTCCCCCCCACCCCCCCACCCCCCCACCCCCCCAACCTCCTCCTACCTTTCTTTTTTTTTTTCGTAGTAGGGGTTTAGAGCTAACGCCTGTAGGGAATCTCTCTCTCTCTCTCTCTCGAATCTCTCTCTCTCTCTCTCTCTCTCTATATATATATATATATATAGATATATATATATATATATATATATAATATATATATATATATATATGGATATATATTATATAGATAATATATATATATATATATATATATATATATATATATATATAATAATAATATTATATATATATATAATATATACTATATATATATATATTATATATAATATATGCGAATCTGTTAAAAATTTTCATTCAGATATTGAAAAAAAACAAAAAAAATCTTTTTTTTTTTTTTAATCTTTTTTTTTTTTTTTTTTATATCGTTCTGAAAATACGCGAGGATTACACGTGAACTTTTAGTTGATAATAACCTGTAATCCTTCAAAGGATAATTACTACGTATATTAATCCCTTTTGATGCCCTCTCTGGCCGTCAAGCGAATATTTATTGAAGTACTGAACTGGCATAATTTCACAGAGGATTTATATATTGAGTTTTCATTTATTCCGTTGAGAGGTAATACCAAAGAGCCAGTCAGAAATCAGTGTAGTTGAAGGGTATGACATTCATTTAAACTGAAACAAACGGACATAGCGGGGAATATAGTTATTTTAAAGACAAAGTAGACAACTATTGGTGCAAATTTGTCCCAAAAGAGACAACACAAAATAGACAAAGTAGGCAGTAATCTCTTTTGATCTTGCAAGTACATGCCTACACAATAAAAATACAACATCAAGTACAAATAACATAATCATATAAGATCATAAAAAACGAAAAAGGAACTTACTATAGAGAAAAACGTAGTCATATAACTATCATTGTTCTGATATTCATTCATTCATAAACATCGAATTGTCAGTATCAATACGCAAAGCTGTTGCATAACGCGAAATCAAATCATTAACATTCAAGTTGATATAAAAAAGATAAATAAATAAACGACACAAGAATCTGACATCTAAAAAGTTTATATGCCTCCAAATGGCATCCCATAGTTGGCACTCATTCCTCTTTATTTTCCCAGGAAGATGACATAATGCTGTTGTATTACACGAAAACAAACAAGTAAAATTCAATTTGATATATATAAAGAAAATAAACGACACAAGAATCTGACATCTTAAAAGTTTAAATGTCTTCAAATGGCATCCATGGTACCAGAATTTATAGTTGGCACTCATTCCTCTTTATTTCCCCAGGAAAATGACATAAAGCTGTTGTAGAACACGAAATCAAATGAGCAACATTCAGACTGATATAAAACAGTAAAATAAACAAGAATCTGACAACTCCAAAGATTTAGTATGTCCGAATTGCATCCATCGTCCCTGAATTCATAGTTGGCACTCGTTCCTTAAAAATAAATAGCACAAGATTCTGATATCTAAAAAGTTTAAATACCTCCAAATGACATCTATCGTCCCAGAATTTACAGTTGGCACTCGTTCCTCTTTATTCTCCTCTCTTCGGGGCACTTGAGATTTACGTAGGCTTCTTTTTATTGACGCAGCTGTAAAAATTCTTTTATTTTTATTTATTTTTTCGTGTCACGAGAATCCAAACCACCACAACCTCGTGGTATAAGGTTCAGGGGACTTGACGTCTTTTTGGAAACATTCAAGACGAGTTACGACAAAATATTTCACCTGACTTTTTGTTCCTGTTGGCGTTTTATTCGGCGATTCAATTTCCTCTCTCTCTCTTACTCTCTCTCTCTCTCTCTCTCTCTCTCTCTCTCTCTCTCTCTGGATTTGGGTGGTAGTCATACAACTAATATCATTAGGGTGGGGGTTATATTATAAATGATATTATTTGGGTGGTGGCCGTGTAACTTATGTTCTTCAATCGAGGTCTGTACCATAGCCTCCGCAGGTGGGGGCGTTTATTGTATTCGTTCTTTTTTTTTTATTATTATTATTATTATTATTATTAGTATTCATGTGGACGGACTTTGACACACACACACACCACACACACACACACCACACACACACACATATTCTATATATATATATATATATATATATATATATATATATATATAATATATATATATATATATACATATATATAATATTATACCTATATATAATACGATATATAATATAATATATCTAATTTATATATATATATATATAATAATATCTATATATTATATATATGTCTACATATATATATCCACATACGTTTATATATAATATATATATTATATATATATAGATATATATATATATAAATGTATATATATTGGGATATATATATAGTTAATATGTATATGTAGATGTTATAGTAATATATATATATATATAAATTTTATATTATATTATATATATATATATTATATAATATCTATATATATAATATTCTCCTACAGCGTATATATATATATATACTATATATATCTATCTATATCTCTTATCTATATATATTCGATATATAAGTATATATATGTGTGGTGTATCTACTTCATTTTACGTCCCGTAAAACAGGACGACATTAACGTATTTCATTAATGTGATCTCCGTCTAGCCCTGCTTTGAAAGTTCTGCGCGCGCAGCAGCTTGTGCTTGTGTGTGTTTTGTCTCCCAACGCGCTAAAATTTCACTTTCGCTTTAATTCCATTTCGAAGCGAAGGATTCCCCGACGGAAAAAAAGATGGAATTGCATTCTGTCGAGGCTTTTAAACAGTGTTACATCAACCTTTTATAGTACCTCCCTCTCCCTTTGTAGTCAATTCCAAATGTCAAAATTCAAAAGCTGATGTTGTTTGTGTACCGTGAATTCTTTCGTTTTCCTTGCATTTGACTATATATATATATATATATATATATATATATATATATAATATATATATATATATATATATATATATATATATATATATTAGATAGATTAGATGAATTATGTGCCTTTTGGTGATACGGCACGAAACCCTTTTTCATTTCCTGCTCTTAGTCAACCAAGCAGCACACTTATAACACAAGAAAGAAAAATGATTCAATAAACGAAAAAGCGACGGTGGAAGTTTCTAGTTTTCTCTCACTTGTTGTTTCTCTCACTTTGTTCTTCTCTCACGCCTTATTTCTCTGCACTACTGGTTTTTCCCCTCACTGTTTGTTTCTCCTCACTATAGTTTTTCTCTCACTTGTTTTTTCTCTCGAACTCCTTATTTTCTCTCACCTTCTCGTTTCCTCTCGCCTCCTTGTTTTTCATCCTTTTTTTGTTTCTCTCACTCCTTATTTTCTCGCACGTTTCTCGTTCCTCCACTAAACAGACCTCTTTTTTTTCCTCACTTTTTGTTTCTCTCACTCCTTATTTTCTCGTCACTACCTTCTCGTTTCCTCCCACTTCCCGTTTTCTTCCTTTCTAGTAACGTCGTTATCTCTCACTTCTCGTTTTCTTCCTCCCCCCTTCCCCCTCTCCGGATATCTGAGAACGCGGGGCAACATGTGGCATAGGGAGAAGCATTCAATGGGTAACGAGAGAGAAAAAAACAAAAACCCGCGTTAACGAGGAAAAAAAAAATCTATGCGTTGTTCCTGAAAGGTCTATCGTTCGTTTTAGCGTTTTTTTTTATTTTCTTTTATTCTTTTATTTTTATTTTTTGCTGCGTTGTTCACCTGTTTTGCCTGATTTCTATGCCTTGGAAAAGAGACTTTGTGTAAATGGAACAGAGGTGACGTTTTCTACGTTGACCTTCATCTTTTACCTGGGATTGGCCTATGAAGCGTTATAAAATTTTAATATACTTACTCAAGCAGCGAGAAATGTGACTTTATCTTAAACGTAGCCTGGAGCCTGGTGCTAATCTATATATATCTCTGTCTATATTTCAGCGTGTAAATAAGTCTAGGAAAAGTTGCTGAGACTAGAAGATATTTAACGTGAATTTTTTTTTATTTATTTATTCATACTTTTATTTTTAAGGAAGGACGTATTTACTCTGGAGACTTAAATCATTATAGGCAGGTGGTTCCTTCCGCAGGTCCTGAGACGCCTTGTAAGGGGATTTCACGCTCAGGTATGTGTTTATGTAAACAACACGAAAAAAAGGGGCTTTTACCAATAAAAAAAAAAAAAAAAAAAAAAAAAAAGAGAGAGAGAGAACGTCATGTAAGAGCTTTCGACTCTCAGGTGGTTTGCTATGTAAAAAGAAAATAACGTAGGTCTGCTATAAAAAGAAACATAGGACTATTACAAAAAAAAAAAGGGGGGGGGGGGGGGCCTTGGGGAAACTTAAGAGTTTTGCAGGCTATAATCATCATGGGATGTCTTTTTTATTATTGCACCAATAATTATTGTCCGCAGTTGATAAAAAACGAAGTGTGACGGTCCTGAAATATGCGTTTCTGTTTTTGAGTGAAAATGGTAGGTAATTTGTAAGCCTCTGGTACCCCCAATGGTGGAAGTTAGATCTCTGGTTTTATTTGCTGCCTTTTGCCCTGATCTAAGAGAAATTCAGTGCTCTCTCTCTCTCTCTCTCTCTCCTCTCTCTCTCTCTGATTTCAAGGTATAGTTGTACTTCTCATAAGAGAAAGTCATTAGCTAATCTCTCTCTCTCTCTCCGCTCTTCGTCTCTCTCTCTCGTCTCTTTTTCTCTCGTTCTCTCTCGCTCTCTATTGTTGTTCCCTTCACAATAAAGTCAATAGCTAACTTTCTCTCTCTCTCTCTCTTCCTCTCTCTCATCTCTCTCTCTCTTCTTCTCTCTCACTAGAATTCAAGTGTTTAGCTGTACCTTCATAAGAGTAGTCAATAGCTATTTCCTCTCTCCTCTCTCTCAATTTGTTACATTTGTACCTCTCATATGAGGAAGATCATGTTATTGTGCCGTCTGGTCTGTTTGTCTGTCTGGGCTGACCGTGTGTCCAGCACAGATGCGAGAACCTTTGCATAACAAATGCCCTTTGCTATTGAAGTCCCGCGAGCAGGAGGCTACAGTGCAAAAAAAATAAAAATAATAAAAAATAGAAAAAAAAAATCATAATAAAAAAACAGCATTTTCCGAGATTGGGTTAGGAAATGTATCGCCATGAATATAGACTAAGTTTTCTGAGAGGTTACTTCAAAATGCACCTTTGTTTTTGTAGCGAAATTCGTTTTTTTTTTTTCAGATTTTGCGTCTTCGGTCTGCAAGGAACACAAGCCGTAGAAACTGGACGGGAACTGACACATCGCCCGCATCAAAAAAAGAAAAAAAAAAAAAAAAAAAAATAAATAAATAAAAAATAAAAATCAAAAAAATTCAAAATAAGAAAATAAATGAATAATATAAAAAATTCAAACAAAAGATTGCCAAATTGTGTATTAGTTGATATTTATGTCCTACAAAAATGTTTTGAAGTTTTTTACATTAAGCAGGAAACTGCTTTTGGAATAAAAAACTTTGCAAATCATCCAATTATAAATGAACTTGTTTCTTCCAAGATTATGTGAATGTTTAGAAACTTTATGTGATATTGAGAAGGAGTGACTGAGATTCACCTAAGGCTCTCTCTCTCCCGTCTCTCTCTCTCTCTCTCTCTCTCATCTCGTCTCTCTCTCACTGTAGTGTTTTATGGCGAGTTTTCCACTATACATTTCACTTCCATATAGCTGTTTTCAAATACGGTATCATGAACCTGTGCTTTGATGTCAAAATCTATTTTGTTTAGAATTTCTCTACAGGGCGGCCGAATTCTTTTCAAATAATAAATAAAAAAAAAATAGAACTTTTTTCATTCTTTTACTGAATATAACAAATGGATGGGTTTACACTAATTATTTTGAAACATCTAGCACTCTCGAATTTAAATAAATTCCGTTTTCAGTTATTCGCTGGAATAATCTTGAACGCGTGATTTTTTTATTAACAGCCTTTGTCATGAAATCTTCTTAAAGTTTCATAGCTTATAGAGTATTTCACTCAGTGGCCGAAAAATAGAAGTTTTAATCAGCGCTAAGTGGAATCCGATTCCGTCTCGCTAAAAAAAAAAAAAATACAATAAATAAATCATGATAAAATTTTGACCGTGTTTTCCTGGGCTTACATTGTATGTTATCACAACCACACACACACACACACACACACACCACATATATATATATAATATATATAATATTATAATATATATATATTTATATATAACTATATATATATATATATATATATAATATAGATATTATTATATATATATATATATATATGTATGGTATGTAATTGAGAGAGAGAGAGAGAGAGAGAGAGAGAGAGAAGAGAGAGAGCACTAACATAAAATAAGTTAAGGAGAAATGAGACAATGCGGTTTAATCAGACACAGATGGGGTTGATTTTATATTTATATAATATATGTATATATATATCTATATATATATATATATATATATATATTATATAAGTATTATAGTAACTTACAAATAATTCAGCTCTTTATCTTATCAACACATAGTATTACGTCTTACAGTCTACGAACCACGGCATTCTTGTTCTCAAGATATTAGCGCATCTGGTTTGGCCAGTGCATATTAAAATCTTCGTTCAGATCTCTAACCCAAGAACCTGATACACCTGATTTAATCCGTAATTTCTTTAATAACGTTCAACTGATAAAACATTTATTCTGTTGTTTCAGACTGTTCGAGATTATTTGAGAAACTTGAAATTATTTGCTCTGTAGGTAAAGGTCAGATTTTTTTTTTCTTTTGCTTCCCCACGATAATGAGATCAAACAGTATTGCAACAAGCTGAATGAGTCTCCTCTCTCTCTCTCTGCTCTTCTCACTCTCTTTCTCCTCCCTCTCTCTCTCTCTCTTTTTTTTTTTCTCTCTCCTCTTTTGCTCTCTCTCCTCTTTCTCTCCCTCTCTCTCTCGTTTTTTTCTCTTTCTTTTTCCCCCTCTCTCTCTTTTTCCTTTCTCCCTCCACCTCTTTCTCCTTCCTCTCTCGTTCTCCTCTCTCTCATCTCTCTCTCTCTTCTCGTCTCTCTCTCTCTCTCTTCTAATTCCGTCCGGCCTTGAGCACGTCTTAATCAAATGGAATGTTTTCGAGACGGAAAATGTAAAATCATCCTTAATCAAAAGGTTTGAATTAACTCTTTAATTAAAGTCAAATGAAGGTGGAATGGTTGGGGGGCCCACTGCACTGGGCTTCTTTCGTCTCGTATTTTGTGGAATGAAAGATAAGGCATTCTATCCACATTATGGTCAATTATTGTCCTTTGCTTCCTATTATTCGTAATTATTTTCGACAATTCCCTGATCATTTAAGTTTTAAATAAGGAAGGCTGGCACGAATTCGGGGCCCTTCTCATGGTTACAGATCCACTTCAAAAGTCCATAACCTTAGCGTCTTTGCTTTAGATCTTTAGAATAATCTTTATTTTTGCTTATCTTTTTCACGACAATGACTACTTTCTCAGGGAAGGTTCGGTACCGGTACAGGTCGGGCGCCGGCACCTAAATGAGCCTACACAGGCTCCTGAGGCCTTTGTAATTTTTTAATAACTAGATAATGAGTTTGAAAACCACAACTCCCGGAGGGTGGGGTATTCCATCCCTCTAAACAAACCCCTTTGGTGGTGATCCAAAATTCTACTGCTTTTTTATGATTATTTAAAAAAAAACAAAAGGCCGCAGTCATATACCCCTTCGGCGACAAATCCCATGACTTCTGAAACTTTTTAATAACTCATACGCACAGTAAATTACAATTCCCGCTTAACTGCGTTATGTACTATTTCAAATGGCAGTACATGTTTATTTTTTAGCAGAGAAAGAGTGATGTGTGTGTGTGTTTTTTTTTTTTTTTTAGGCCTAACGGCCGAGCGCTGAGGACAGCGGAGAGGTAGAAAGGTTTGAAAGGCGTAACATGAGGAAAAGCTCAAAGCAGTTGCACTGATGGGTGGAAGTAAGACGGAAGAAAGAGATACGAACGGAGTCTCACAGTAAAAGGAATACAAGGGTTGCAGCTAGGGGCCGAAGGGACGCTGGCAAGACCCTTTTTTTTTTAAAGTTTTGTTTGTTTGGTTTGATTTTTTTTTGTATGGGGTTTTGAACGTTCCATGGCACCTGTGGTTATTCACAACGGACCCAACGGCTTGTCGTGACTTCCGAACCACTTCTCCCAGAAATAACACACCATCCCACACCATCAATGGAATCCCGAGAATAGAACCGTAAAGTAATCCTACGTTTGCGAATGTGAATCCGTAAAGCTTCTGGTCTTTTTTTTGTATATTTTTTATTCCGATATTTCCATTCGCATTTTTCAACTTCCTTCCTCTCGATGTCGATGACGCTTTAGCGGCGCCGTTCATATCGTTGCTTTTAGATTCCGTCGTGTCTAATACCAAATTGCATGCCATGACTGCATTTGCATCAGAGAATTTTTGTTTTATCAGTTTTCAACGGTTACAAATCAGCGCGTATCGGTAATGAAGCTACCCGGCGGTTTTTGAAATGAGTCATCAGCCATTTTAAGGGTAAATTCCCTTTCGTCATTGTAATGACCGCTTTTTGTTTCAATGATTTTAAATATTTTGGCAACTGTAATACAGCTCTTAGTGATGATGATGATAATAATAACCTTTTGGCAAAAGTGGTCCGCTATTGGTTAAACCGGATATTTTGGGAAAGATATTTTTACCCTTTGAGTTACGGAGTCTTTGATCAATGAACTTTTATCTCTCTCTGGATTTGTTTAATGACCATCAACTGGTGTTCCATATTGACACGTATGACACCGAATGCAACTTGGTTATTAATTTGTGTTGACTCATTCATATTCGATGTGGGAAATGCATTTTACACGTGGGATGAAATGATTGTGTTTTGGAGTCCTGCGAGCTTTTTTAAAACTATATCGAGATGTTTTGTGATTGGGCGATAGAGAATTTCTTTTAACTGTCGCTGGATATTTCAACGAGAGCCGACGTTCCAGGACGGAAAACCGGGGAGGTTTTTTTTTTTTTTTCATACTTCGCGGCGTGGTTACTTCTGAAGTCCAGATGGAAACCCAGATGGAAATCATTGCCAATTGATTGATTGTTAAAGCGACCATTTCCTCTAATTAAACGCCCTTTCATATCCACCTTCTCCGAACAGAATACAGAAGTTTTTCGCCAGCCACGCCATGGGACCTACGATCATTGGCAGACGCTGAAACTGAATTGACAGCAAAAAGTCCTGAAAGGTGTAACAGAAGGAAACCTCAAGCAGCTGCACTATGAAATTTTCTTGAGAAGAGGGTGGAAAGTACGATGGGAAGTAGGAAAATATGAACGGAGAGTACAGTAAAAGGAATCAAGGGGTAGAGCTAGGGCCTAAGGGACGCTGCAAATAGAACCTTACGTAATGCTCCCTACAGGAATTCTTTTCCAACATTCAATCACGTGTGGGTGTGGTGCCCGAATCCCGTGATGTGTGTGTGTGCGTGTTGGATGTAATGTCACTTTAGGCCCTGGTTAGAAAATAGATGTGTGATATTGTGGACGTAACCAACCTCGTCGCTGCCGTAAGATAAGCGCTCATCAACCAAGGTAATAAACTTCTCGTTTTTGTATGAAACGGTTCAATTTTATGAAGCCCTTTGCATATTTCTCTTCATCCCACCGTCAGCAGCGAAGCGAAAGAGAGATATAAGCGTGTCGCGTATCACTTTCGACCTTCATAAAACGACTATAAAAAAAAAAAAAAAAAAAAAATGCCATCGATGTTCCATTCAGCTTCTAATAAAAACAATGAAAGCCGATTCGGCTTTAGTCCTCCCCCCCTCCCACCCTCCCCCCCCCCCCCCACCTCCAGGAAAAGGAAAAAAATATTATGGAATAATTATACGTCAGTTGAATTTTCCATTATTTCTTTTTTCTTTTCTTTTTTGCGTTTCAACATCGTTTTGTTTTTTTAGCGTTATTCTCGCCTTTGATAAAAAAATGGTGCACTGAATTCTTTTTTATTATGAATGCAAAAAAAATAGAAAATTATTGAGCCTGAATATTTTCGATAATATCTGAAGTGTTTCTGTAGAAATATAGAAAAGGTTTTAAACGCTATCCATCTTGTGTTATTATTCAAGTAATACTAGAAATATTTGCTTTTATCTTGTTTAGTGTAGATTGGAAAAAAGAGCCATGCAGAAAGTCCGCTAAGTCTCTCTCTCGCTCTCTCTCTCTCTGCTTCTCTGGGTCCCTCTCTCTCTCTCTCTCTCTCCATCTCTCTCCCTCTCCTCCTCTCTCCTCTCGCATCTATACAACCTCGACTCTGAATGGATAAACAAAATAAAAAATTAAAGTGATATGGAAAAGTGCCAGCAATGTTCACAAAGGCGCTCTCTCTCTCTCTCGTCTCTCTCTCATCGCTCTCTCTCTCTCTTCTTCTCTCTCTCGTGCACCATATGCCACAAGGACTCTGGATCATTTTTTTAATTCTCTGGGGATAAGTTACCCTGATTTCCTAGCTCGGTTGGGGTACGAAGCCTTATTAGAAATTATGATATACGTTTGAGAAACTATTTTCCTTTCGAATGTTCTCCTATTTATTGTCTGCATTTTTTTTTATCGACGTTTGGATGCTAATTTCTCCTCTGGAAACTTAATTACTCGTTTTTTTGGATTGAATACGAATCGGCTTCGTAATAGAGTTGCCTCTTTCAGAGGAAAACTGAATTAAGTTTGTATCTCGTTTGGTTATGCTTTTAGTTTCCTGTAAAAAAAAAAAAAATAGAAAAAAAACCTATTAAGATGAACTTTGTCCGTCTCGCACTTTTTTTTTTATCCGCTTTCAGGAGACCTTAAAAACTACTGATGCTAGAGGGCTGCAAATTGACATGTTGATCATCCCTTTCCAAGCCCTCAAACATCCAATTTGCAGCCCTCTAACCATCAGTATGTCCCGATTTTATTATAGATTAAATTTAGCTATAATCGTGCTTCTTATACAATCAGTAATTGGTAATAGCCAATGACCAACATAGCCACGAAAATCTGCCATATTAAACATGTAGTTTTTTTTTTTTTTTTTATTAATTTAAGTTAAAGGCAGCTTAGTCGTGCTTCTACAATCTGTATTTGGTAACACCCACGCAAGATCGAAGTTGTCCAATTACATAATCAGTACGTGCAACTAACTAACTGGCCTTGGGCCATCAACCGAATATTTTTCATTACTTTTCTAATGTTGAGCGACGTGGTCACTTGCCTTTAACTGTTTATTCCCTTGATTTAACTTTACGGGCTTTGAACTTCTACTTCTTCGTTAAAATCCCAGCAATTGGCGCTGAGGCACATCTTTCATAGAGCACTAAGGAAGAAGAGTTACAGAATATGATTTAGGTAAAGCCCTGGGACCTACGGGTCATTCAGCGCTTGAAAGGGGGAGACTGACAGCAAGAAAAGTTGAAAGGTGTAATAGGGGAAAACCTCAGATCAGCTGCTGCACTGCGAACAATTGTTAGAGAAAGTGGAAATCAGTGGAGGGCATATGAACGGAGTTGCAGTAAAGGGATGAAAGAGGCTGCAGCTGGGGGCCGAAGGAAAACGCTATAAAGAACCGTGATTATGCCTACAGTGCACCACATGGATGTGGCTGTGCCACTATCTCCCTATGATAACAACGAAAGACAAGCTTACACAAGATTGCTGCTTGTAGAACTTAATGAATGCCTACAGTGGCACCCACGTAATGTGAACTGTTTGGCAACTATCCATACGAGACTAATATTTACAGGTATATGAGCCTATGATTACCCCAGCCACAAAAAATATGACAAATTTCAAAGGCGATGTCTTTGACTTAAATCCTCTCAAGCATCATAATGAAACATCATTACATCCATTGACTGAATCTTTTATAGTTTTGGTTTTATAATGCACACTGATGTCAGCTATTTTACGATGAATAGATGTAAATGAAACTTATACAGCAGCAGTGCCACTGGTTTTGGTTGTATCTTTGAATTAATGCGTACGGGCACTCAAATGAAACCTTTCATGGCTGGTTCACGCGTGGGATTATTTGAAAATTACCATCATAATGAAGACCTGTTGTTTCCTACCCTTTATAAATAATATTTTTTTTTAGTGCACTTTGCCAAATCCCACATACTTAACCTCTAAATTTAAACTGTTGCATCAGGATACGACTATTTGAAAATAGGAAAAGTTGTTACATATTCATGAAATCTTTCATAATCAAATACCAATTCCAAAATTGCCAATACGAATGTGTTTTGATTTTTTTTTTTCTTTTAGTATTACTGCAATCATAAAATGTTTCTGATAAACAAAGGTTATGGTGCATGAACAGCGAGAAAATGTTTGAAAGGAAACAAAAAAATTACATATGCTTTTTTATGTTTATCTTATATATTCTGTTTTGTGGGTTGTGGGTATTGATGCGAATTCAGCTGACGACTTTGCCTTTGACTTTTCATGGAAACCTTCATTAAGATTTAAAATAAATGTTTGCCACTTCTTTCACTGCGATTAACCTATACTGGGCAATTTATATTATATATATACTATATATATATATATATATATATATATATATATAATATATATATATATAATCTATATATATAATATATTACGTGAATGCATTGC
Source organism: Macrobrachium nipponense (assembly GCF_015104395.2). Classification (NCBI taxonomy): domain Eukaryota; kingdom Metazoa; phylum Arthropoda; class Malacostraca; order Decapoda; family Palaemonidae; genus Macrobrachium; species Macrobrachium nipponense. Next base: position 27,836,015 of record NC_061098.1, on the reverse strand, counting down.
ATATTTATTTACGTTTTTTTACAGGATAATGTATAAGTACATACACACATATACACGCACACATATTTCTACGTACTCACGGCTGGAAAGAAAAAAATTCTATCTATTGGTAATCATAAAGCAGATGAAAAAAATTAATTTCCCGAAGGCACAATTAATCCTTAAATTGATGGAATTTAGCTGTTATCCTAAAAAAAAAAAAAAGCGAACAATCTATTATTCTAATTTCATTGGCGTCTTTCTGTGTGTGTGTGTTGGTTGTGGTGCTTCTCCCACCCATCACCCTGCCCCTCCTGTGAGCAAGGAAAAATCATCAAAAAGGTTTAAAAAAAAAAAAAAAAATGTGGAATTAACAGTTTCCCTCTGTTCGCAGAATAATGGAAAAAATATTTCCAAGCCTCAGTGATCTATTTTATTTAAACCATTTTGAGTTTTATTCCCAATCACAAACCTCGTTGGTACTATATAGCTCTTATATAATTTTATATTCACATTTTATATTAGATATTTATAGATATTCCCGACGAAAAAATCAACCATGTTAGATGAATATTTTGGAAAATGGCTCATATTTCATTCGAATTCATTGTAATTTTTATTATTCACGGTTATTGGTCTGTTTTCTTTTGTTCTTGTTTCTTTTTTTAATTATCATACGTACTGTCATAAAGTTAGTAGCATTTCAATATTGTTCGGCGCCTAGTATTATCAAAATTTTTGAGTCTAATGCTTATGAAGAGAGAGAGAGGAGAGAGAGAGAGAGAGAGAGAGAGGAGAGAGAGAGAGAGATTCGTGCATAATGAAAATCATAAATCTTAGATGGTTTTTGTCCTTGGCGTCTTCGAGTCATCCAGTGATATAATAAACCAATCCTTATCATTTCCTCTTTTCGGTAAAATCGTCATTACTCCTGAGGCCATAATACGAATTTATACTTAATTCTTACTCTCTCTCTCTCTCTCTCTCTCTCTCCGTCATCTCAATCTCTCTCTCCCTCTCTCTCTCTCTCTAGGTAGAATCGAATTTCTCTGAACACCGTAAGGCGTATTCAAACTTAATACCAAGCTTAATTCTCTCTCGTCTCTCCTCCTCTCTCTCTCATCTCTCTCTCCTCTCTTCTCTTTCTCTCTCCTTTTTCAGAATAGACGGGTTACATTTTACAATACCGAGTTATAAATGGGATGCAATGTTAAGAGAGGCCGGGCCTCTGCAGAGACAAACTTTCGTAAAGCGGTTTGATACTGTAAATTTAGCTCTAATATGTTAGCTACACATCTGTCCAAACGTTTAAAGAGGCGGAAAATTGCTCCACAATTTTTGCTATTGAAAAAAACACCTTGCGTTCTGAAATCCGCAGCTGGGACATCTGTTTCAGAAATGTTTAGAATCTTAACGTCAAGTACGCACGACATTGAAATATGTAAGAGCGGTGTTTGCATACACGTGCAATTGCTACGGCCTGGTGTGGGGATATTATTAGGCTAAAGGAAATGGGATCTGGGAAATGATTTAGAACAGAAGAAAACATATTATTAAAATTTAGGCAGAAGGCCAAGCACTGGGACCTTCGAGGGCATTCGGGCAGAAATGGTAATCAATTGGCGTATAAGATTTTGGAAAGGTGTACAGGAGGAAAGCCTCGAAGCATTTTTGCACTAAGAATCGAGTGGTTGGAGAGGGTTCATTAAAGTAATATGAAGAAAGAGAATGATGAAAGGAGGTACAGTAAAAAGGAACGAAAGTGTTTCCAGCTAGGGGCTTACAGTGCACAACATGGGGTCCCTGACGGCACTACCCCATATGATGAAAAATTTTTTAAGAATGAGGGTGTGAAAAGTAAGATATAAAAATGGATATGAAAGGTAGGTAGAGTTTAAAGTCCGGAGCCGGGTTTCATATTGCAACTAGGGGTAGATGGAGTCTGCAAAGGACTTCGTTTTTGCCTACAGTGCACATCAATGAAATACTCAATTGTCACATGGACTAATGATTGATTCGGTCTTTGTGCCAAAAATTATCCCTTTTTTTTCACGCCATGATTCTTTGTACTAGAAATATTAAGTGATTAATTCTGGCAGCTGAATGAAATGATTGCAATACAGTACAATGGAAATCATGATATATAATTCCATGATCCGATGTGAAATAGATTTTTCATTGGCGTTTTTTAATAAAATAATTGAAGTGATACAATTCTCCATCCCGATAAAATATAACGTTCATTAAAAGTATTTTAATAAATGCATTGAAAAGATAAAATTCTCTCTCTCCCTCTCTCCCCATTTCCCCGTCTGCTTCTGTTTACATTTAGATCAATTAAATCAAGAGACGAAGCCGATCGCATTTTCCACCATGTTTCATTTATCAGATTTAAAAAGCCCCATTTCCTATATATTTGCATTTCCTACTCTTCAGTCTTGGCTTATGAATTCAATCGTCCAATTATTCCTTTAATCAATGGCAGTTTATTTCAGTTTAACGTTTGTTTTTTACTACTAAATAACAATAGGAATTTATATCTATAGATAGCTTTTTTTTTTTTTGTCCTGGTACTACATTTCGCAACAAACCCCCATGCATAGTTAACGTGACGATCCTCTTTATATGCTTATGGGAATGTTGGTTCCGTATTTAATACGCGCCTGATGGTGTGCGCTACGTGGCACTGGAACCTGGTGCTGCCTGTCATGTCTCCCCTATGCTCCCAATCGCCTCCTTACCCCGCCCCCACCAGGGCGGACAAGTAGTCTCCCTTACCCTCCAGATTCCTTACCTACCCTGCCCCACTAGAGGTGGACAAACAGGTTTGTAGGAGAAGGGTTGATATGTTATATCTACCCCATCCTCCTGATCTCATCCTTACACAGCCCCACAGGGCGGACAAACAGGCTTGTGGGAGGAGGGTGGATGTGTCATGTCTTCCCTATACTCCTGAACCCCTCCTTAGCCCACCCCTCCAGGGCGGACACAGTTTTGCAGGAGGAAGGTTGATATGTCGGTTACCCCTACCCTCCTGATCCCCTACCTACCCTGCCCTCACCAGGGGCGGACAAGCAGGTTTGCAGGAGGAGGGTGGATGTGCCATGTCTCCCCTACCTCCAGATTCCCTACCTATCCTGCCCCACCAGGGGTGGACAAACAGGTTTGCAGGAGGAGGGTGGATGTCTCATGCCTCCCTCTACCCTCCCGATCCCCTCCTAACCCCGCCCCCTACCAGGGACAGACAAGCAGGTTTGTAGGAGGAGAGCGGATGCGTCATGCCTTACCTACGCCCTATAAGCTTTTTGTTTCTATTTAATGATTTGATATCACGTCAAGCAAGTGAACACTGATATTTAATGTGCAATAAAAAAAATTCATAGTCAAAACATGACAAGGATGTTTAGTATTAGTTTATTTAACAAGCTGACATTATAATCTGTTTGTCAACCGACCGCCCTCCACCCCACCCCCGCGCCCCTCCAGGCTCTCAACCGTACATACTACAACACCGTCTTTATTCGCACCACTGTTTGACTCTGGGACAAATTGGCGAAACCGGTTGCGCGGGAAAATAAACAATTGTTTAAACTCCATCAACCTTTGTTCACATAGTTTTCATCGTTTTTTGCTCTTCTCAGATTCACTTCGAGCGGATTTGATGAAACTCAGTCGGTTGCTCTAGGAATCGGTGAATGGCTGTGAAGCAAACAAAAAATAAGAATTGGAATATTTTTCATTAGTTCAGCCCTCTCTCTCTCTCTCTCTCTCTCTCTATCATTCGATCCATATGTGTACTATGTTTAAGGAATAATTCTAATTAGTATTTAAACACAATTATATATCTGCACAAACCGGCACACCTCAACTGAGAGAGAAGAGAGAGAGTAGAAGAGAGAGAGAGAGAGAGAGAGAGGAGAATTAGGGTAATTATGTACAGATCCATGTGGTCTTGAATTTTACTGATTTTATATCGGACCTCAAGAATTTCCTGAATTAGCATTTTTCCTACAAAAAAAAAAAAAAATAATAAGAAAACTAAAGAATTCTGATTTTTTAAAAAACGGTAAGCTGCTTTTGAACTCTAGTCATTTTTATAGACTTAAGGCCTTTGAATGTCATATGATTTTGTTTTGAAATTTTCCTCTCGGATTTTACATTTCCCATTTTTCCTCTATCAAGCAAGATATTGCGTGTTGGCTTGTCTGTCCTTTCCGCCCTTAGATCTTAGAAAAAAAAAAAAAAAAAAAAAAACTACCGAGCTAGAAGGCTGTGCAAATTCGTAGGTTGATCATCCACCCTCAAATCATCAACGTACCAAATTTGCAACCCTTTAGCGTCAGTATTTTTATTTTATATTTTAGGATTAGACTTAGTCATTATCATGCCATCTGGCAGCGCTTTCCGAGGCAAGGTAGTACCCGCCACATCCACCGCATCTGGGTGAGCAACTGGAGCGCTGCCAGTCATAGTTGATGTTTTAATAGAGCTTTATACGTTGCACGGAAAAAACTCGATTTCAGAGCATTTCAGACCAGCCATAACGTCCACTTTTAGGCACCCTCTGGATATCAAACGATGTCATCTCGCGCCTGAACGCCCATTTCCCTTCCTCGTTCCTTTTAATAAGAGGCGGTAATATCCTTCCTTCGCCTTCATCTGGATATCACCTCACTGATAATGAAATTTGCCTTGAAGGAGTCCTCCCTCCCATCCTCCAGGATGGATTATTATTATTATTATTATATTATTATTATTATTATTATTATTATTATTGGCAGTTTTTAATTAGCGATGGGGGGAGGACCAGGAGAGGATGAGGACGAGGATGATAAGGCCGCGTTCATTATCGTCCCCCACCGGGTAGAAATCAGCTTCTTTTTCATTACCTCTGTTTCGCTGTTTCTTCCATTTCCTCATTAATCACGCGGATTATGTTTGTGTGTGTGTGTATGCTTTTTTTTTTTTTGGAGGCGGGATAAGGGGCTGCCATAATTCATGCGTTGTTATTATTATTATTATTATTATTATTATTATTATTATTATTATTATTATTATTATTATTATCTGTTGTTGTTGTTGTTATTATTATTAGACTGAAATTTGGAGAATCCATGTGTTATTATTATTACATTGTCATTATTATAGACTGAGATTGGGAGAATCCAAGGTGTTGTTCCCAATGTTATTATTATTATTATCATTATTATTATTATTATCAGTGTCTGAGATTATAAAGGAGACTCCAGCAGATTCTCGAAAGATATAATTTGTGTGTAATATATATATATATATATATATATATATATATATATATATATATATATATATATATATATATATATATATATATATATATATATTTTACACCCTCACCATCGATGATTTTTCACCATTTTAGTGGGACTCATGCTATTATGAGACTTTCATGCATTATTATTATTATTATTATTATTATTATTATTATTATTATTATTATTATTATTATTATTAATTATTATTATCGCATGCTCTCTATTCCCAGTGCAAAGATGGAAAGTAAAACTCGAATGACACCAGAGCCACTCATAATTCAGAGATTTAGGCATTATGGAATGACTCTGGGACAGAGCTCTGGATTTTCTTCTTTTGTAATCTCTCCTGAGTGATGCAAGAATATTACTTTGCTTTTTATTTTTTATTTTTTTTTAATTGATAGGGCACACGTCATGAAATCGTGGACGACGTCATATGTGCAAATCGAAACATAGAAATGGAGACAGATGTACGGATATGATTCTCTCTCTCTCTCTCTCGCTCTCTCTCTCTCTCTCTCTCTCTGTATGGATACTGATTAACAAGAAATGAGAAACGCCTTCCTCTCTCTCTCTCTCTCTCTCTCTATGGATATTGATTAACAAGAAATGAGACACTCCTCTCTCTCTCTCTCTCTCTCTCTCTCTCTCTCTCAAACAATGAGACAAAGAAAAACGAATACAATTAGCCAAATGATGGAATATAAGAAAAACTAAGATAAAAACGAGGAAAGGACACAAAAGAAAACGATAACAGAGAGGAGAGGGAATGATCAAAAAGAGAATGATAACTGACACCCTTCCTTTCCTCCGCCCTTACCCTTCTCTCTCTCTCTCTCTCTCTCTCTCTCTCTCTCTCTCTCTCTCTCTCTCTCTCTCTCTCTCTCTCTCTGTTGAATAATGGGACAAATGAAAAAGGAGAAGGGTAAGGAAAAAAAAGGTGGAAATTCCCATTGTAGGTTCACGCTGTTGTCGGGAGGGACCAAAATGGGTCAGATCGTAGGATTGAGCTGCATGAATTTTTTCCCCCTTTTTTTGTGGGGGCGGGGGGTTAGGGGGTCCAGGTAGATGTAGGCAAAATGTCCAAGGCCTCCATCAACACATCTGCTTGCTTGTTTGTTGTTTGTGCTCTAATAAACTTCCTTTGCATCATCTGCAGCTTTCAACATCAAATACGAGAGACGCAACAGTGATGTGTTTGCCAATGAAATAAAAAGGATATATATATTCCATCCAAGGCATTTCATAATATGTTTATCTCGCTCGATCTGCTCGCTGATCAAGGATTCCAGGAATTGGTCAGTCTTGGAATAGGACGTTTACGATTAAATGTAATTCCTTCAGTAAAGAGTCGTCCGTCTGAGTGGTTGAATAACGCGTAGAAAAGTTATTGCTTTCTGAAGGGAATTTTGCATTTACGTAGTTAACCCATACTCTCTCTCTCTCTCTCTCTCTCTCTCTCTCTCTCTCTCTCTCTCTCTCTCTCTCTCTCTCTCCCAAGCCTAGAAATTCATCATGCTCGTGAATTTAAACTCTAAATTCCATTTCGTATTCCTCTCTCTCTCTCGTCTCGTCTCATCCTTCTCTCTCTGTATCTCTCTCTCTCTCTCTTCTCTCAGGCCTCGAAATTTATCATGTTCGTGGATAGTTTTGGTATAACCTAATTACTATATACGTAGATGTAAACGATATTATTGTTACTACGTACTCAAATATCTGACGCCAATGTTCGCAATGATTACATTAAAACAAAATTTCTCTCTCTCTCTCTCTCTCTCTCTCTCTCTCTCTCTCTCTCTCTCTTTCATTACTTACATATCCTTGAAATGAAGAGTGCGGACAGGCAGATGAATAGCCATCTTAATGGCTTCGACAGAAAACTCATAAAAATTATGCTTTATATACAATCAAATAATACAGAGAGAGAGAGAGAAGAAGAGAGAGAGAGAGAGAGAGAGAGAGAGAGAGAGAGAGAGAATCATATCCGCATACCTGACTGCATTCCTGTGTTATGTGATATGCGCAAGTGACGTCATCCATGTCATGATGACAAGTGCTATCGATGTTTTCAGAAAATATAATTTATATGTTATATTTTGAAGTCGATCCAAAAAAGACGAGTTTCATTACTTGAAATGAGTTATATAGTTTTTTCTGGTTAGCGTATTTCAACAGCTTTGCGAAGTTACGTAAGGTGAGTTTAATTAGTATTTAATTAGTATTTATTCATGGGAGATTTTACGACGAGCAAAAAGAAAAAAAAGAAAAAAATAATTCAAATAAAAAATAAAAGCTCTCATGATTAATGCACTGCGTGACGGAGAACATCAAAGATTATATCAATGAAATAAAAGCAGTAGGAATAAATAACCTTGCAATGCTGTTGATAACGATGACGTTAAAGATGATAATGATGAAGAGATATAAAGCAGTGGAACAAACGAAGATCCAAAACGCGAGTTCATTGAAAAAAAAAAAAAAAATGGCCGCTACTGCGTATAATCAAGGCCACCGAAAACAGATCTCTCTTTTGGTGGTCTCGGAACAATGCTGTGTGAGCCGCTGCCCATGAAACTTGAAGCACGGTCCGGTGGTGGCATGTCATATATCGTTGACAGAAGCAAGCACGATTAAGTGTGATTGGAATAGCAATTCGTCGCAAAATTAGAACAGGGACAAATGAAGCATTTAGCTGTTCAAATGAATTAGAATATTTCTGATTGATTGACTCGATAGCTCGGCCGGAAAATCGGATATTATTTTCATTATTATTATCATTTTAGGATAGATGACACTTGTGAGTGATTGTATATGTACGTATATTTTTGTTAGGATATGACATTTGTGACTGACTAGCTAAATAGTTTCATGTGATAATGACTTTCCTTAATTATTTCGAGAACAAAATCAGTCAATTGTAATAGATTTTTTTCAATTACAGATAAACTGGATAGATGAAAAATGGATTGCATAATGAAAGCATTTTTGAAAGGTTTTGTATGACTGAGAAATTCAGTATTTTTTAAGGACTGAAAGTACCATGAGCTTGGAAAAGGTTATTTGATATACAAACAATATTATTCAGAGAGTTAGTCATAAGGGCATATATAATTATAAAATCCAAGTGGATGTTTTTGTTTATCCATCCCGAATGGGGGCAGGGTAGGTATAGGAAAAATGGCACATCCACCCACCTCCTGCAAACCTGTTTGTCTGCCCCGAGTGGGGATGGGTAGATGGGGGTGAAATGACACATCATCCATCCACCTCCGCAAATCGGTTTGTCCGGGCCGATTGGTATGGGGTAGGTAGGAGAGAAATGACATCCACCCACCTCCTGCAAACCTATTTGTCCGCCCTGGGTATGGGAGGGGTAGGTAGTGGATCGGAAAGTAGGGAAACATAATGGGCAGTGCGATTACTCTCCGGTTCTCAGCAACAGCTGGTCTGCATTCGCTAGGTCCATGGACCACTCCTGGTCGACCGTCCACCAGTTCACCCAGATGTAAATAGGTGCCGACGTTTGCTGGGTTCAAGGTTGAAGGATGAGGCTAGCAGTCTCATCCCTGAGGATTTGCTGAGAGAAAGTGAAGAGCTTCATTGTTCTGATATTATATTCATACATACATACATAAAACATTATATTATTAATATATAATATATATTATATATATACATACATATATATATATCATTATATATAATTATATATATATATATATATATTATATATATAATATATATATATATATATGTGTGTGTGTGTGTATGTGTGTGTGTAATATATAATATATTATTATAATATATATATATTATATTTATATATATATATATATATATATAATATATATATATATTATAATATTTTTTAATATATTATATATAATATATATATATATATATATATATATATATATATATATATACACACGTATATAAACGCATTATAATGTAGCAAGGATAACCATATGAATAAATATACCACTGGGTTTCTAGGTCACAACCATCTGTATTTGATGTTAGTTGTCTGAATCAAATCCTGTGAGGTCTAAAGTCCAGGTTTTTTTTCTTTTATGAAGCTTCCATCAATTAAGGTACAGATGAATACGGAATAACGACCGCTATTGAAGTCCTCGTATGATACTGGTCATTCTATGTGTAATGAGAAATGACGTCAGTTACGGCTGCGTTCAGATGATACTTGTTGATCGCGTCTGATAATAGTCCGGGCAGAATTATGAATTAATTAAATGTAACATCAAACCAACTGAATAGATTGCGTAACGCAGTCTCTCTCTCTCTCTCTCTCTCTCTCTCTCTCTCTCTCTATCTATCTATCTATTGATCTATCTATTTATCTATCTATCTATCTTTAGTGTTTGATTGTTTATAATAGTTTAGTAAGTGATTTCAGCTTTAGGAAATTTAAATCTCTCTCTCTCTCTCTCTCTCTCTCTCTCTCTCTCTCTCTCTCTCTCTCTCTATCTATCTATTTTTAGTGTTTGATTGTTTATAATAGTTTAGTAAGTGATTTCAGCTTTAGAAAATTTAAATCTCTCTCTTCCTCCCTCTCTCTCTCTCTCTCTAGTGTTTGATTGTTTTTAGTAGTTAAATAAGTGATTTCGAGAGAGAGAGAGAGAGAGAGAGAGAGAGAGAGAGAGAGAGGACGGTAAAACCATCCATATAAAAATGGAGTCAAGATACAAAAAGGCACCCGGGCAGACGGCTATAATTAACAGCTCGAGGGAACGGCAGCACCACCGGTAATTGAGAACAAAGTTCCCAAGGGCGTGATGAAGACCTCAGCTTTCAACGTGATCTTTAAGGCGAGTGGTAAAAGCGAACAATGGAAAATACCACTGTGAAATATTTTGGATATTATTATTATCATAACTATTTCGTCTTCGTTTTTTTATTATTTTCTATTTTAATTTTAATTTTATTATTATTATTATTATTATTATTATTATTATTATTATTATTATTATTTTATTATTATTGGGTCTCCAATTTTGCTATTGCCTATTTTTCTCTTCTTTTTTTTGTTATGTCTGATTTATTTTGCTATTATTTTTTTCTTATTTCTTATTTATTTATTTATAGATTTATTCATTTTTTTAGTTCACCTTGAAAAATTGAACTTCCATTTACATCAAACAAAGGAGATGAATTTATAAGTCTAATCATAGTTTCCAGAGCTAACACTGGAAAGGAATTGCATGCAAGACTTTCAGACGAAAAGAATATATTGCAAACATGCATCAATTCCAAAAGGAATGAGAAATGCCATCCAGAATTGTTTAAGGAGTTTCTGCTCTTTACGATATTACTAATACAATATTCCCCCTACTTTACCGTCCTCACAAAAATCAAGGAAAAAAAAAAATCGGAATTTACATTTAAACACATTTGTCTAAAACCGCCATCTTTGGAATAATAAAAAAGAGAAAATAATTTAAATGTTTTTTTTCACTTTTTCTGGGAGTTACCCACCTACAATAATATATACTTCAAAAATATATTTTTTATCCTCAAGCCAACTCTCGGAACACAAAATGGGTTCGCAAAGGAAAACTGAAAGTTATGTAACAATAAGGTGGGGGAAAAATATATATACATTCCTTTCGGGGCTGACATTTTTATTACAAAATACAAAACTGCTTGTGTAAGAGACCTCTCTCTCTCTCTCTCTCTCTCTCTCTCTCTCTCTCTCTCTCTCTCTCTCTCTATTTACGTTACACGAAAACCAGACAAGAAATAATGGATGGAAACTAGAACTGAAGAGATGCAACACATCCTTCTGTGGGAACTTCTTTACATACAAGATATGTGCCACGTGGAATAAACTGCCACCAGAAAGAAGTTGTAAACAGCAACAGTGTGGAAGGAGAGTTTAAAAGAAATCTAGACAAAATCATTAGGAGGACAATGTGAATGAACAGTAAAACCTGCTCCTAGAGATGACTGAGCACACAATATCTCCTCTTAGGATGGGCTAGTAAGTCTTTGAGACATCCTAATCCTTGTAACTCCTTGTAACTCTCTCTCTCTCTCCACTGATTCTGTGAATCATATATGCGTTCATTTAATACTTCAGAGAATTCCGCCACCCCCTCTCCTCTCTCTCTCTCTCTCTCTCTCTCTCTCTCTCTCTCTCTCTCTCTCTGGGCGTCTAACAGATTATGTGGTCACCCATCCACGTATCGTTATCGTCTTATATACCTACGCTAATATACTAAACGCTGTCTTTTTATGTTTTAGAGAGTAATGCATCAATATAGAGATATAGGCATATGATTTCGACTTTATTTAGGCATTGCATAATTACCCAGCATATTTTTCTCTGGAGTTTAAACAAGAAAATGATGATGAAGCATAAAATCAAACTAATTCTACAATTTGAAAAAATAATAATAATAAATAATAAAATAAATAATATATATTCCCTAAAGAAATTTCCCGTCATATATATATATATATTATAATATATATATATATATATATATATATATATTATATATACATATATTTAATATATATATATATATATAATATTATATATAATATATATTATATATATAATAACACACTTGGACGACTGAACAGAACCTTTCATATAAATCTGCTTCTGTATGAAACACTATTACAATATGATACTAAGCCGTGCTAGGAAAAAAATCACAGTTAAGTCATTATGTAATCTCAAAGATTTATTAATATTCTAAGAAAATTAATCATATCCTGAAGAGCGGTGAACTCTAATTAATCTAGTTAGACTAATTAGTTTCAAGTTAAGCCTCCGCTGCAATATTTTTCAAACGACCAGAAATACACATTTTCGGATATGATAATCGAGCAAAAGAAATGTACGTATTCTGGCTGAACATTTATCTGTCTTTTAGAATTACCGGATCATTCCTAGATAGTCACCCCAAATGAACGAGTGCTTCCCGTACTCGACTATCCACCTGGTAGCCAGAGTTCGCTCACTCCGCTCTGCCGACGCGGAATCAGAGGAATTTATATCTGGTGATTAGTAAGTCATTTCTCGATGTAATGTGGTTCGTTCCCACGATAAGCTGTAAGTCGCGTTGCTAAGTAAGCAATTAGTTCCTAGCCAAGTGCAAATATCTAATCCTTCGGGCCCAGCACTAGGAGAGCTGTTAATCAGCTCAGTGGTCTTGTTGAACTAAGATATACTTAACTTCTGCTTTGATTTATAGTAAAGAGGTCACTATCTAAGAGAAGTCTAAACTCTTGACACCCACTTCTTGTACTGTTTAGAATCTAGACTAGTTAATAATCTATTTTTAACTTGACAATATCTGAATATCTTCAAAATATTACTCAAACTTCAATATAAGGCTCTCTCTCTCTCTCTCTCTCTCTCTCTCTCTCTCTCTCTCTCTCTCTCTCTCTCTCTCTCTGTTTAGAATCTAAACTAGATAATAATTCCTTCTCAACTTGATAATATCTGAATAACTTTGAAATACCATCCAGGCATTAATTTCAGGCATCTTTCATTTCAAACCTGTAATCAATGAAAAACTGGTTTTAATGAATCATTCTTTGATTAAACTCAAAATCATCCATTAATCGGACATCATTTAAAAATCCATTGGGCTATAATTACGAATACAGAATAACATTTGTATTCACTGAAACCTCACCTCAAGAACGAGAATAGAGACGGGGTTAATTCCGTCGTTAAATTTAATTAAAATGTCCTCTAAACAACTGCTTCTGTCGACAATATCAAAGTCAGAATTGTTAGTGATGCAAACTGTAATCCATAGATATGAAATAATCGTTCGCTATTTTATGTAAATTACACTTTCATTAAATCTGTCTTCATAACGAAAGTTAATTAACATCTCGTGTAGCTTTTCAATTTAATCTTTATAAATCAAATAATCGTTCGCTACTCTATAAGTAAATTACACTTTCATTAGATCTGTCTTCATAACGAAAGTAATTTAACATCTCGTGTAAGTTTTGTTGAATGTCAACGCCTTAATTGACCTCAAAGTTGGATATCTGAAGGCCAAAGCATTTTCCTTTAATTACAGTATTTTCCCTAAACAGACTGCGCATGTGCGGTTTGGTGAACTTCGTATCAAAGGGTTCATATCCACAGATATCGTAATTGAGTTCGTTGAACGACCGCTTAATTATTCCAAATTCGTCCTTGGTCGATCATTACACGATATTATTTGTTGGAAACGCGTATTGTCATCTAGGAGATAACATATTACTCAGAGGGAAACGCCGCATGCTTCCTGCAACAAAAATATAAATAAATAAATAAATAAATAAATAAATAAATAAATAAATAAATAAATAAATAAATAAATAAATAAATAAAAATAATCAACATAAACCGATTATAAGTTAAACATGCAATCGTGATTTTACAACAATAACATTAATTTACAATGCATTTAACAACTGTTTTCGGAAAGAAAGAAAGTTATAATAGTTATAAATAAATAAATAAATAAATAAATAAATAAATAAATAAATAAATAAATAAATAAAAGAAAAATGGCAGACCTCTGCGTTATCCAGCGTGTTGGATATTTGCCACATAATACGGTCATAATCTTTATTAGTCTTCTTGCAGACAGACAGACAGACAGAGAATATATTAAGAATAATACTGAAAACAAACATTCTCAAAATCATATTTTAAATAAAAGAATGTGACGCGAAAGTGATTCAGAACTTACCTTACCGGTAACCCATTCGCCCTAAGGCCAGGTAGCTGAAGGCTGAAAGAAATAGGAAAATATATTATTACCTAATATATCCTTTGATGGAAGTTTACTTTATCCAATAAATCATAAGTTAACATTTTTCAATCAGCAAAAATCGTCTTCATTTAACCTGACATTGTGTTGATCGAAATCTCATTAAATCCTGTGCTATTCAAACAAGTAAAAAATAAAGATCTATGTCCGGTGGTGGCCTCAGCCACGGCCCATAAAACTCTCGGCAGCGGCCCGTGAAGCTCAGCCATGGTCCAGTGTGGCCAATGTTGTTGGTACCTATAGCGCTGCTATGAGTAAGATGAAGGCTAAATTTAACCTTAACTCAAATAAAAACTACGTTTAATGACTGGAGGGTGGGTCATCAACATACCAATTTGCAGCCTTCTAGCCTCAGTAGTTTTTATGATCTGCGGGCGAACAGAGAAAGCCCACACAACAAGTCTGATCAAGGCTAACTTTAACCTTAAATCAAATCAAAACTACTGAGGCTAGAGGGCTGCAATTTGATATGTTTGATGACTGGAGGGTGGATGATCAACATACTAATTTTCAGCGCTCTTGCCTCAGTAGTTTCTAAGATCTGGGGGAGTACGCACAATAGTTTTCTTTTGCAGAAAACTAAAAGGAACTGGAAACTGAAACAACATGAAAACATTTCTACCTAAATTGACCATCAACTGCTTAACGGAAAGCTCCAACTCAAGCAATTTTCCAGCCGTCACGAATCGCAAATGAGAAGACATTGGAAAGACTCGACAGAGCGTAGAATTATACGACATCCTTCGCCTGACGTGAAGAGAACCAGCCAACCCTATTCCATGTGGGTAACTGAATGTGACCAGCATTCATGGAAATTCGAATGTCCCTGGAAATATCCTTCGTTTCCAATAAGGATTTCCAGGCCGGATAAAGATGTCCTTATGTAAATAGCTGTGTGAGAACAGGTGGGCGTCTCACAAACCAGTCGGAAAACGGTAGAAGCAGTTGCATGAAGAAAACGGGAAGGGAAATGAAGGAAACGTAGAGGATGACGACCATAATAAAAGCACCACTGAACGACTTGCTGTATGAAGAAAACGGGAAGGGAAATAAAGAAAACGTACAGGATGACGACAATAATAATGTCACATCTGAACAACCAGTTGCGTGAAGAAAACGGGATGGGAAATAAAGAAAACGTAGAAGAGAAAGACAGTGATGAATATACCACTGAACAACCAGTTGCCAGAAGAAACCTGGAAGAGATATAAGAAAACGTAGAGGATTGACGACAATAACAATGACACAACTGAACAACCAGTTGCATGAAGAAAACGGGAAGGGAAATAAAGAAAACGTAGAGGATAACGACAGTAATAAAAGTACCGCTGAACAATTAGTTGCATGAAAGAAACGGGAAGGAATATAAAGAAAACGTAGAGGGTGACGACAGTAATAACAACACCACTGAACAACCACTTGCGTAAAGAAAACGGGAAGCGACATAAAGAAAACGTAGAGGGTATCGACAATAAAAACGACACCACTGAACTGAAAATAGCGTGAGAGAAAAACCAGGGAACAAAATGGATGTAGTTTAGATTTCTTCGTTAATCATTTAATACCACTGTGATCATAAGCAAGAACGATTTCTAAGGAGTAATTCAATAATACCCCAGGATCCTTTCTTAAGGTTTCATATTTTTACAGTTAAATAGACTTTCAGAACAGTTGAGCGTGTTTATATGAATGTGAAAAGACTCGGAAAGGATAAGCCGCTGCATATGATGCATTTCTGGTTCATCCTGATTATCTGAGGATCTGTAGTTATGGAAACGACTTTGCTCGCTAAGCCTCGGCTGAAATACACAGGGACTTTAGACAAAGTCTATAGATTATGTATTCTAAATAGCCAGTGCCCGAAAACCGTAAATAATCTAAACAAATTCTCTAGCATATGTATTCTATAAACCTTGACTTTGAATATAAAAATAACAACGGTAAACTCTGCGCTTACATCGGTAATGGGTTCGTTCACTCACCTACGTAACGTTCAATCAGTGTTCTGGCAAATGTCTGATACACACGTGACGCAGTAAGTTACCAGCGGTTTTATATTTCAAAAATGATATAGGCCTTAGGTTCTTTTTCTTGTTTTGCCCATGGTCGGCCTGAGCGGAATGTGGGTATATAATCAACCTTTCCAAAACAGGACAGCGCTCGTTTGCTCTCTCTCCGATTCGATGTTTTGACCGTCGATGTATATATATATATATATATATATATATATATATATATATATATATATATATATATATATATATATATATATATATATATATATATATATATATATATATATATATATATATATATATATATATATATATATCAGTATTCACGGCCCTTTCAGTAAAGGACAAAATATAGTTGCGTAATATATCTCACTTGATTTCGTAAAATACAAATAAACAGAAATTCAAAGAACGTTTGAAAAGTGTAACGATTTTAATACATTCATTTTATTTACAAAATTTTTCCCATTTTCTAGAGTTGCAGTAAATTCAGTCGTTTTTTTTTTTTTTTTTTTTTTTTTTTACTTTATCAACAAATTTGATAGTAGTCAGTATTTTACAAGGAATAAATTAAACTGAACATAGGGTTTAGGCCAAAGGCCAAGCACTGGGACGTATGAGGTCATTCAACCCTGAGACGAAAGTCGACAATAAAAGATTTGAAAGGTGTATTGAAGAAAATAAGATGGAAGTAAAGAAACATTGCTGAATAAGGGATACCAATAGACAAAAAAAAAATGACAGCTTATTAAAGTTACGCGTGAAATACGTGACATTAAAATGAATAATATGACTAATGAACATCCAAAATTAAATGACACCTTCCCCTAATAAGGTCAATTAACGTTACATTACGTAATGCGTACATCATCACTATAGCGAATACTGATAATCATTATCATGAAAATTGACAGACTAATATTAATCACTTTCATTAACCTGTTTTCTTGATTATTAACGACACGTGCGATTAACTGTATCAAAATGTTCATTAATCACTTGGTAATTACCGGAAGCGTACGCTTGGATAAAATGATAACTTCTAAAGCAAAAATGCGTAATAAAAAGATAATGTATAGTGTCACGAGTTAGACTATAGGCGGAACTTTTGTTCAGAACAGTTTCTTTAAAATAATAGAGCGAGAGAGAGAGAGAGAGAGGATCTGTCAAAACTTGGCTTAAGACCCGAGATGTGGCTTTGTGTTTGTTTGATTGTATGGTGTTTTTACGTTGCATGGAACGCAGTGGTTATTCAGCAACGGGACCAACGGCTTTATACGTGATTTCCGAACCACGTCGAAAGTTAACCTCTATCGCCAGAAATACACATCCCTCACACCTCAGTGGAATGCCCAAGAATCGAACTCGCGGCCACCGAGGTGGCAGGCAAAGACCATACCGATCACGCCACTGAGGTGCTTGTCTTGTGTTTGCCGCGTGACGACGCCACTGTTTAGCTAAGAATAATATCGATTTGGGGGAGGCGGGGAGGGGGAGGGAGGGTTTGATATTAGTAGCCTTCTTCTCTCTCTCTCTCTCTTTCTCCAGAAAATGGCAAATTGATTTACTGACAATAATCTTTCGTACTTATATATTTTTTAAAAATAGAAAATTGGTTTACTTTAATGAAAATAACATAGATTTGTGGGAGGGGGTGGGGGGCGGTTTAATATCATTAGCCCTCTCTCTCTCTCTCTCTCTCTCTCTCTCTCTCTCCTCTCTCTCTCTCTAAAGCAAATGGCAAATGGATTCAGTGAGAATAATCTTTCGTACTTTCCCATTTTTTGCTTTTGTCAAGATTGAAAATTCCTTTCCTTTAATGAAAATAAAAGCGAAATTAATCCTTTTCGAAATAAAAATCGTAACACAAAACAGTATACGAGGGACTCATGAATATTTAGAAATACTTCGGTGAAGTAGGGTTTAAAAATATACTATGAAGGATGCAGACATTCTGTTACTTATACTCTCGCTAAAAAAAAAATTAATAAAAACAATAAATCAACACCGGCCTCAAATATTAAAAATATAAATTCATCTTCGCAAAGGATTATCATATAAGAATCTTAGATTCCATGAGGAGTAGCAATACAATCAATCTGACTCTAAGATACGACCCCAAGTAAAAGCAACTGTAATGATATGCAATGCAGCGTAATGCAACGACTTCCTCTACTTATGCAACCATCAACCAGGGCGCGATTCCATATGGAATTCGGCCACCGCAGGTAATTACCATTTGATGAAGCGGTGTGTTACGTGGGAATTCACGAAATAAAACCAGGGGTAGGAGGAATGTCCGGGGTGGTGGTTGTGTGTGGGGTAGGAGGCTGGGGGGGTGGGGCGTTGTTGAGGGAGGGAGGGGGAAGGCCTTATCAACACCGTAAGTCAACAAAATGAAACCGGGATGATTTCCATAAACATTTGCATCCATGTAGTTAAATCTAGCGTATGAGTGCAGGATCGTGTGTGTGTGTGTGTGTGTGTGTGTATGAGGTTACACTCCTGTTAGGTCAAGGTCTCAACTTTAATGAGTCTATATTCTATTGTGGAAACAGCTGATGAAATTGGATTTTTGTTTTGTTTTTACTTATTTATTTATTTATTTATTTATTTATTAATTTTTTTATTTTTTTATTTTTTTGCATAAATGCTTCCTGGTAGCAACTACTGCTTCGTTCATTCACACCCATTTCTATTCTTGGCATTTAGCCTGCCCACTCTACAAACTGGGAGAGAGACAGAGAAAGAGAGAGAGAGAGAGATACACGACGCAGCAGTCTATTGTGGGAGAGGCTGAAATGGTAGTAAGCTGGTTCAGCACCATGGTAGATAAGTGCTCTTCTGGTCCAGCCCAATAGAACAACTTATTATTAAGTTATTATTATATTCTCGTCTGCAGCTGATCAGTCATGAAGGAGTCACCAATACCTTGGCACTCATTTCTGATCCTTCTTGAATGGAACCGATGCTGCTTTCAATGTAGATCTTTCAATGCAAGAGAATATTCAGAAAATAGAAAAGCGTCTTGTCCTCGCCAGGAAATGAGAGTTATAAGGAGTTACAAGGATTAAGATGTCTCAAAGACTTGTTAGTCCATCCTAAGAGGAGACATCGAGGAAAGATGAGATGAATGGGCGTTAATCTTGATCATAGTTTTCTTGAAATGTCTAAGAGAGAGAGAGAGAGAGAGAGAGAGAGAGAGAGAGAATACAACTCAGAAACCCCTAGTCAAAGATTTATTATAGGTCGTATCCAAACAGAGAATATTAATTCTTGCGAGAGAGAGAGAGAGAGAGAGAGAGAGAGAGAGAGAGAGAGAGAGAGAGAGAGAGAGAGAGTTATGCGTAGAATTTAAGTAAGGAAACCGCCCCAACAGTATGCGTTTTGGTGAAATTAAACATTACAAAACATTTGTATCTCATTGTAAAGTACAAAATAATCCCACATTTAGAGCAATAAAACAATTTCGATACAATTTTTGTGAGCTAAAAATGGCTTATACAAAAAAAAAAAAAAAAAAAAAAAGAAACCTAAGATTCCGTTTAGCATGATCACTAAAAAATGAAAAAAATAAATACAAAAAATTAGAAAATAGAAAAAAATTTAAAAAATCAAGTTTCGCTTTCAGTTTTACCACACCCAACGTTCAAAGTCTAACTTGTGCAAAGTGAAGTGATTCCATCGGTATATCCGGGTTCAATATCCGGGTATCAGAATGCACGAATACCCAAGGGTATTATCTCAATAAAAGGAGGACTCCAAAAACAAATTTCCTTAAGAACAAAAACCCCAGAGCTTGAATCAGATAGATTCTGGCAATAACGATGCAGCAGCCCCTCCGAATCTAAATACACAATTTTCCTTTCAGCCTGATGACTATAGAAATAGCCTACCACTTATCTCAGTATTTTTAAGAAACTTCAACATGAAAATGTTAGCGTGGAATCATTCAGAGGAATTTGTCTCTGGTGATTAGAAATTCATTTCACGGTATAATGATGTTCGGATCCCAAAATAAGCTGTAGGTCCGGTTGCGAGGTAACCAATTGTTTCCTAGCCTCGTAAGAATATCTAATCCTTGTTGCCAGTCATAGGAGAGCTGTGAATCAGCTCAGTGGTCTGGTTAAGCAGAGATATACTTAACTTTAGAAGCTTCAAGAGACTTTCACTTGGGATCAGGAAGCAGTTTTTATAAAGCAGACAGTAAATTGTGTAACAAATTCAACGAGACATAAGACAATAAAGTTGTTTTCACCTATTAATGTTGCTTTCCTTTTACGAGTTTAAGGACTGTCTATGCGGACTGTCATATCAAACGAGAAAATAATTTAGATTACAGCCTCAGTTATCAAATCGTGAAAAACAAACCAATATAGTTGAACAGAAGGACAAATAAACAAGAATATAAAACAAGAAGATGAAACGTCCATCTTCTTGTTGGCCGAGTCGGTAATGTCAACGAAGTCCTGATTTCTCTTCTATGTGCTGGTTCGAATCCATGAGAGGTGGAAATTATGATCAACTAAAAAATTCCCAATCGATTAACATGATATGGAAATAGAGTAATTCAGAGGTAGAGCAAATTAGATATCAAAGGATAATGGCGGTAAATAAACAAAATTGAAAGGCCTGCTGTCAATAATAGCTTAGTAAATGAAGCATTTATTGGTGAAGGAAGAATAATGGGGTGATATTCTGAGTACGTGCTACAATAATGGGTGGATCAGTTCGAATTATTGATGGATGTCTGAGCACACACACGCATTATATATATATGTGTGTGTGTGTTTGTATGCATGTATAAATTATATATATACACACACACACACACATACACACACACACAACACATACTATATATATATATATATATATATATATATATATATATATATATATATATATATATATATATATATATATATATACACCACTGGTAAAAATGTTGTTATTTAACAGAATTCCATCTAATAAAAGGAGCCCGTAGAAACACCAAAATATAGAAAGTCAGTAGTACTATATTTCAGCAAATGT
>NC_061098.1:27811406-27814380 GCF_015104395.2 Macrobrachium nipponense | reverse complement strand
GGTATGTCGATCATCCACCCTCCGATTATCAAACTTACCAAATTGCAGCGCCCTCTAGCCTCAGTAGTTTGTATTCTATTTAAGGTTAAACTTTGCCATAATCCTGTTTCTGGCAGCGATACATTACAGGCCACCAGCACCGTTTCGTGGTTAAAGTTTCGTAGGTCGCGGCTCATGCAGCATTATACCGAGACCACCGAAAGATAAATGTATTTTCGGTGGGCTTGATTATTATACGCTGTGGCGGCTGTTCAGAAAACTGGATTGCGCATTTCTTGCTTGTTCATACTATCTCCCATCTAACTTACTATAACTACTATTGCTATTACTGCCGACTTAGACGTCATTGTTTTAATTTTCGTCGTTCGCTTAGAAGGCAATGAGCGTAAAATGTTATCGCAAAGTAATCAACACGCGAACTACTATTTTGAAGTTTGATGATTAATTTTTCTTAGATAAAAATTGAAATTGCGTATCTGTGATTTTTGTGGCTCGACAGACTTTCATTTTTTTCTGGTGTCAAAATTTTGCCTTTAGTTTCATAATGATCAGATGGTCCAGTTTGTACTCTGACTGATATGGCCATGCCAATATATCCAGTATTATTGTTGCAATTCTGAAATGGGCAGGTTCCGAGTTCCTCTTAATTGCATCGAGTACAGCAAAGGCCGTTTTGTCACGCGATAATGGTGACTGGGGAACAAACATAATATTACACAAACAGA
This sequence comes from Macrobrachium nipponense, assembly GCF_015104395.2. NCBI lineage: Eukaryota > Metazoa > Arthropoda > Malacostraca > Decapoda > Palaemonidae > Macrobrachium > Macrobrachium nipponense. The sequence continues at coordinate 27,813,655 of NC_061098.1, read as the reverse complement.
CATACTATACGCATCATACGCACTGTTAATGTATGGTGTTTGATTGAATGTATTCATGACAGCATTTCCTCGAATCTCGGTGCCTGGACAATTATTATCCCACCTTTTGATAAATTATAAGTTTCTGTACTTAAATAATATTATTTATTTCATCCCCAAGGTTTCTACATTTGGGAACTGCGAGGACTTGCTTTATGGGGATTTTGATATAAGGGGAAGTGCGAAATCATTCTCTCTCTCTCTCTCTCTCTCTCTCTCTCTCTCTCTCTCTCTCTCTCTCTCTCTCTCTCAAGAAGAGTCTTCTGTTCTTTATCTCGTGGGATATAGGAAATGCTTTCTGTTCTTGCAGTTCATCTTTCCAAATGCTTGGCAAAAGCAGTTTTTTTTTTTTTTTTAATTTTCCACGATTTCTGTTTTATTATAAAAATAAAAATAAAATACTTTCTGTACACGGAATTTTTTTTTTGGTAGAATCTGATTGTCTAATGACTTTGCTTTATCTGCAAGAGACCCGGTGGACGATCCCACAGAGCAGAGGGTGGGGGGCGGGGACTGCACATATAGGCCTATTTGCGTAAAAAAAGGAAAAAAGACCATTAAGTATGCCCCTTTTGACCTATAGGCATTGAATAAGGTACCTGGTGGCTATTCGATGTAGTGGGTCATTTCATTCCAGATTTTGACTTCACGTAGGGCAGTTCTTTGTCAACAGCTTAGCTGTATCTCTCTCTCTCTCTCTCTCTCTCTGGAGTGAGCTACATCCCAGACCATCCAAGCAATTATTGGGAGAAGGAAAATATACCGGAGGAGGCATTAGCAATTCTCTGGTAGACATTAAAGGTGCCTTACACTGAGGGACCTGGGGAAACCTCGGACAAGCTGTAAGGTCTCTCTCTCTCTCTCTCTCTCTCTCTCTCTCTCTCTTTCTCTCTCTCTCTCCGGATTACAGCAGATTAGCAAGTAATAGGCGCGGGAGCCGTGCTTTGAGGCATCTGGATCAAGATTGGGACATTACCGTTTAATGCTCTTATTGAATCGCCCTCTGCTTGTATTTCCTTGTTTACGAATACGCAAAGTACTGTGATTGGAACCGTGAGTACAGGGATTAGGACACTGATTGGGACACTGATTGGAGATGTGATTGGAAAGGGGAAAGTAGATATATATAGAATGCTAATTAAAATTTGACGCCCTAATAATCATGTGCTGCTTGTTATAGGTAGCACTTTTATTCAATGATTGTACTACATTCTCTCTCTCTCTCTCTCTCTCTCTCTCTCTCTCTCTCTCTCTCTCTCTCTCTCTCTCTCAGTGGTCTGGTTAAACTCGGATATACTTCATTTCAGAATCTGTATACCAGTACGTTCTTCGCAGCATCGCCTCGCCGGGCAAACATCTGGAATCCAAATTGCACGAATTTGCCAAAACGAAGAATAAAGGACATAATTATAATAGACCAAATGGAAGGACAGAAACGCAGGATAAATTTACTGGAACATTTGAATTCCCAGAAGACTGACAGCAACGTCGGATGGTGTCATTTCATTTGGAAATTCATCTTGCGCGTCGTAACTTGTGATAGCTGGGAGAGAGAGAGAGAGAGAGAGAGAGAGAGAGAGAGAGAGAGAGAGAGAGAGAGAGAGAGAGAGAGAGCATAAATGGTATTCATAGTGTCTATACTTAGGCACTATGAATACCATATATTCACTGTATTAATATATTCACAATTAATTGCCTTTTGAGTATCTGGAGAGTAAGTTGTCTCTCTCAGAATATGACATAAAATAAATATCGAAAAAATTAAATCGGGTTCCTGCATTAAACACGAAAATACGGAAACAGGCAAAGCCTTTGAAATTATAGTACATTACTGAAGAGAAAGGCCTTGGTGAAGCTCTATTAGTTCCATTAGCATTTTCAAGGAAATCCTTTGATGAGATATTTTAATGTCCCCCCCCCCCCCCCACGACGACCCCCAAAAATTTAACCCCCTTGTGGAAGCCAATTTTACCGCACCAGAAAGAATAAAAGTCGTATAATATACGCATATGTATTTGATGTGACTTTTCATTGGAGGCCATTCTCAGAACTCTCCTCTTAATTGAGAGTTCGGGTTAAGCATTACTTAGAATTATCCTGAAACTAGAATTGCAAAAATCGTCGATGTCACCGGTATAATTACCGAGAAAAATGTATATTAATGGCGAATATATTTGGTGTTAATAACGACAGGAGAATGGGTAATTGTT
>NC_061098.1:27793906-27808906 GCF_015104395.2 Macrobrachium nipponense | reverse complement strand
GCGTTGAACTACAGCAATTTCATTTAAGAAAAAAAAGAAGGCACCAGTGAGGTGTTAGGCTGCGTAATGTTGCTATGCAGGATGAACCCGCTCGTAGTGGCTACCAAGTATAGTCGCGGAGTGACGGACAAGGAAGTAGTAGTATACGTATAGTAGGCGTTTGTAGGAAAAATATTTTTCAGACCAATTTCCTTGCGTTAAAGGAATATGAATAGAGCAATTTGCTGAGTTGGTAAAGGAGGGATTTTTATATATCTGAATATTAAAAGATGAATGGACAGTGGTTGTTTAGAGAGAATATAAATAAGGCCTATTGTTTATGCACTTAAATGTTGCGCAAACAATATTCATATTCATGTTTACGTTTCTACGTATGTGCGCACTAGGATCCATACATACAGTCTGTATGGATCCTGGTGCACACATTCGCAGAGTGAGGTGATATGTATATATATATATATATATATATATATATATATATATATATATATATATATATATATATATATATATATATATATATTCTCTGACATCATCTCGTCATCTCGTCTGGCAACATTTTGTGTTCTTGCCAGATGCCAGTCAAGTTGACATCCCGTCGAAAGAGACATCATCCAGTCAGTCAGGTAAACAAGGTAGGAGGAAGACAGACGAACCTATGTCGTTTCCAGAATGGATGTATTCTGGAACCGCTGTTGTTGTTCCAGTTTTATTGCGTTTGTTTTTGGGACCTAGTTTTTACTGCAGAACTTAAGATGCTATTTACTGTTTTTTCTCTGTTCTTCATCGAAATGGTCTTTGTTGCTTTCTATTATTATTATTTTTTTTTTCTCTTTCACAGTCCTTCGATTCGACTGGGTGGTATTTATAGTGTGGGATTCCGGGTTGCATCCTGCCTCCTTAGGAGTCCATCGCTTTTTCTTACTATGTGCGCCGTTTCGTTTCTAGGGTATCCAGCACTTCTTTGCATGAGGCCTGGAGCTACTTCAGCCTCTAGTTTTTCTAGATTTCTTTTCAGGGAGGATCTTGGGATCGTGCCTAGTGCTCCTATGATATAGGTACGATTTCCACTGGCATATCCCATCATATCTTATTTCTATTTTCAGATCTTGATACTTATCCACTTTTTCCGTCTATTGCTCTTCAACTCTGGTGTCCCATGGTATTGCAACATCAATGAGTGATACTTTCTTCTTGACTTTGTCAATCAACGTCACGTCTGGTCTGTTTGCACGTACACCCTATCCGTTCTGATACCATAGTCCAGAGGATCTTTGCTGATCGTTTTCTATCACTCCCTCAGGTTGGTGCTCGTATCACTTATTACTGCAAGGTAGCTGATGTTTCTTGCACAGGCTCCAGTGGAGGGCTTTTGCCACTGAATCATGCCTCTTTTGGTACTGGTTCTGTGCAAGTGCCGGGCATTCGCTTGCTATGTGGTTTATGGCTTCATTTTTCGTATTGCACTTCCTACATATGGGAGAGATGTTATTTCAGTCTATCGTTCTTTGAACATATCTGGTTCTTAGGGCCTGATCTTAAGCCGCTGTTATCATTCCTTCAGTTTCCTTCTTTAGCTCTTCCCTCTGTAGCCATATCCATGTGTCATCGCTGGCTAGTTCTTTAGTCTGTCTCATGTATTGTCCGTGCATTGGTTTGTTGTGCCAGTCCTCTGTTCTGTCTGTCATTCTCCTGTCTCTGTATATTTGTGGGTCGCCTCTACTTTTATTAGCCTTTCTTTCCATTGCCCATGCTCTTTAGCCACTCGTCTTCACTGGTTTTCAGATTATTGCCCCAGTGCTCTGTTCTCGATGTTAACGCAGTCCTCTATACTTGTCTTGTCATATGTTTCCTGGTTTTCTGATCTATGCTGCGGAGTTCTGCCTTCGTCCATTCCACTATTCCTGCGCTGTATCTGATTACTGGCACTGCCCATGTGTTTATGGCTTTTTATCATATTTCCGGCGTTGAGTTTTGACTTGAGTATCGCTTTGAGTCTCTACATATATTCTCTCCCGATCGTGTCCTTCATCTCTTGGTGTTTTATATCCCCTCCTTCCATTATTCCCAGGTATTTTGTATCCTGTCTCATCTATGTGTTTGATGTTGCTTCCCAATCTGGTAGGGTAGCTTTATCCCTTCAGTTCTCGTTACTTTGCCTTTTTGTATTTTTAGTATTATTATTATTATTATTATTATTATTATTATTATTATTATTATTATTATTATTATTATTATTATTATTATTATTATTTCTTTACCGAAATGGTATTTGTTGTCATGCTTTCTATCATTATATTATTATTATTATTATTATTATTATTTATTATTAATTATTATTATTAATTATTATTATTATTATTATTATTATTATTATTATTCAGTAGTTGAAACCTATTCATGCGGAACAAGCCCACCAAAGGGGCCAGTGACTTGAAATTCAAGCTTCCAAAGAATATGAAGGTGTTCATTTGGAAGAAGCAAGAGGAAGTAAAGGGAAATGCAGAAAGAAGAGATACCACTTATTAAAAAAGAAAAATAACAAGCAAATAAGTAGATATGATGTTTATAGTTACTTATATTACTTGAAAGTAATTTAATAATTTTTTTTTTTGTATAGCGAGATTATTAAAAAATTTAGAAAAATGAGTGGAGATCTTCAGCTCACTCAAGTTATCTTTTGGACGATCCAGAATATTCCATAGCCTTTGACTTCCATTTCCAGGCAATTTGACTCCGTGAGCGAAGCACTTGACTCGCAGTCAATAAATAGATCTGAGATCACCCTCACTAATCTTACTGCCCCGTAGGGTGGTGTGTGCTTTCACGGGGTGTACAAAAGGCGTTACTAAAGTAAGCCTTGGATGCAGTTTGTTAGCGATAATGTTTTTTAGTTTTACCCGTGATCAGATTTAAATATGTTATCAAATTAAAAGATACAGACAGGTATTTTTTAGTTTTAATTAGATAATCAGATTTTAAATTTTATCAAATAAAAGATACAGACAGATGCACACAAACACACACACACACACATATAAGTAACGCCTTCTGTACACCTACACACACCGGACACACAGACACAAATATCAAATATATATATATATATATATATATATATATATATATATATATATATATATAATAATACCTACATATATATATATATATATATATTTATATATAGTTAATATATATATATATATATATATATATATATATATATACATACTATATATATATATATATATATATATATATATATATATATATATATATATATATATATATATATATATATATATCTATATATATATAGGTATAATATATAATAGATATATATATATATATATATATATATATATATATATATATATATATATATATATATATATATATTACATATAGTATATATATATTACGTTATATATATATAATCGATATATATACATACCATATATATACTAAATGTGTGTGTTTGTGTCTGTGTCCGGTGTGTGTAGGTATACATACACAAACACACACTGCTATTTATAAACAAGAGAAGTTCACTTATCTCCCCCAGCCAGATAAAAGCTCGCTCAAGGATTAGCGCGTAATAGATTGCAATTCACTACCGGACTTTTTTTTTTTTCCAGAATTGTCAATTATATGTACAACATCAAAATGACAGATTCTGAGCAAGTGGGCGTTTCGGTTAATGGAACATTTTGTATTTCTCTGGACAGGAAAAACAAACAAAAAACTGGGAATAAAAAAGGGACTGGATATGGATTGGCGTCAGCATTATCGAGAATGAGCAAATGGACTTGATTTGGTAAATGTTTAAAAATAACAAGATTTGATTTTAATCTCGTTAAAATGCTTTGTGTACCCTTGAGCGAAGTGCAATAATGAATGGGGATATTGACGTGAATATAATGATTTGTTGCTCGGAAGGAGTTACTTATTTCGACAGTAAGTATTACTAAAGGTTCTCGGCTGCAACTCCTTTCGCTCCTTTTACTGTACCTCCGTTCATATTCTCTTTCTTCCATCTTACTTTCCTCAGCCTTCTCCTAACAGTTAATTCATAGTGCAACTGTTTTTGAGGTTTTTTCCTCCTCTTACACCTTTCAAACCTTTGTACCGCCAATTTCCCTTTCAGCGCCGATTGACCTCATGGGTCCTAGTCCTTGGCCTCTGTCCTAAATTCTATATTCAATTCAGTTCAACTATTTAATTCATTATAGATCCTACTCGTTTGTCCTTGTGGGCGTGTCTGTTAAGAGAAAAATAATGCAAAATGAATTGAAGAGGATTTATTTTTTGGAACACAAATTTTATTCATTCTTAATAAAACTAGATTTTCCTTTTAGTTATCATGAAGTCTACTTTATAAAACTGAGTCATAGCCATTTCAGCTTTCACAGCATCAACATTATTTCACGTTTCGCGGGTACCCCGCGAAAAAACGGGGAACTTTATTGAACATTGTTCTGTCGCGGTTCCTTATTTGTAAGCGAAGTTCGACCCAAAAGTGGCTGCTAACTTCCTCCCTCAACTTTGGTGTAAAAGACGAAAACTTCTTTTTGAACCGGGTTTTTGCTCCAGCATGGAAATTTACTGTGCAATACGGATTCAGAGCCTTTCTTCGCTCTTTGCTATTTTTTTTGGTTTTGGCTCTTTCTTTTAGTTTTCTGCTTTTGCTTTTTTTTTAGTTTTCTGTAAAAGAAAACTATTTTGAGATGGCTTTTTGTCCGTCCTTCCGCCCTCTAACCTTAAAACCCACTGAGGCTAGAGGGCTGCAAATTGGTATGTTGATCATCCACCCTCCAATCATCAGACAGACCAAATTACAGCCTTCTATCAGAGTTTCTCATTCCCTCTTTTTAACCGCGACCAGTTATTCATAAATTTACTACAAGTCCTATCTATCTCTCTCTCTCTCTCTCCTCTCTCTATCTCTTCTCTCTCTCTCTCTCTTAAAGAAAGCTAGACAAAATCATAAGGGCGTTGTGAATGAACAGTAAAACCTGCTCCAAGAGATAAGTGAGCACACGATGTCTCCTTGGATGGACTAACAAGTGTTTGGGACATTCTAATCCTTGTAACTTTTGGAACTCTCTCTCTCTCTGTCTGTCTCTCTCTCTCTCTCTCTGGTGGCCCGAAGCCATTTTAATATCAACCATCGAAGCAACCTCTCTCTCTCTCTCTCTCTCTCTCTCTCTCTCTCTCTCTCTCTCTCTCTCTCTCTCTCTCATTAACCTTACTTTGTAAGATTAATAAAATCCCCTTGATGGACTAACATCCTCAAATTGGTTGTTCGAGATCTTTTGAAATATTATGTTCCCTGTAGTGAACTTTGCACCTCCTGTCCAGAATGAATATAATCCCTGTCTAAAAACATCTCGTCAAAATAGATACGACCCTTGAATGTCGTCCCATTGCGAAGAGATGACATCAATGACATCACAAGATTAATTTCATCTTCCCAGGGTATAAATACCAGGCATTCATATCCCTCTCATGCGAATAGAACTGACGTAATTGTTTATGTACTGCGTTCATTATCGTTGTGCTATTTTGCGACATTGCAGGCACCTATAAAAGCAGTGAATATTCACAGCGCGCATCACGGGTGATATAATCGAATCCCCGGACATTATTACAGTATCGGTTTCAGATAAAGTGGATGACTCCACTGTTATTGCCCTACTTATTGTAATAGAGAGCATTCAGCGCGACATTGAAATAGGTTGATGACGTCATTGTGAGGGGAATGATGGTTCAGCGTCGAGTGAGCGATGGTTACGTACTAGAAAGTTTTTTTTTTTTTTTTTTTTTTTTTTTTTTTTTTTGAAAGTTTTAAGGGTTTTGATCATTTATATCTGCTAAGTTTTATAAATGGGTTTGAGTTTTGTCTCCATGATTACGAATAATCGCTCGACCAATCATTGAACATTATTCATCATTATCATTATTATTATTATTATTATTATTATTATTATTATTATTATTATTATTATTATAGATGAAACCCATACACATGGAACAAGCCCACAAAAGGGGCCGTTGACTTAAAATTCAAGCAATTATTATTATCATTATGATAGATGAAACCTATTCACATGGACAAAAGCCCACCAAAGGGGCCACTGACTTGAAATTCAAGCTTCCAAATAATGTGGAGTTCACCAGGAAGAATTTAAGAGCCCAAATCATGACTCAAAACTAAGACCAATGAATGACAAAGTCGACATCTGGCGTCACTCAGGTGAAAAGCAGATGACGGAATGATTGTGTGTGAAAGGTAATTGGATTCCTCGTGGTGTGGGGGGGGTGGGGCTTTGGGGGGTGGGGAAGCAATTGAATTGCAACGTCAGCAATTTGCCTGTTCGGCGTAGATCAAATGTTGCCTCCTGAAGGGTAAGTGGGGGGGAGGGGGAGGGAGGGGCGCGTCCTTAGCCGTAAGGAACATAATGGGGAAGAATTATTGCATTTCGCTGCGTCTAGTTCCATTACCGTCGATCATTTGGAGTTCGGTGTTGCCTTTTGTGAACTTTATATTTCCAGCCTGAATGTGAAAGCCTTCAAAATAATTCTATTACTAATTCAGATAATTTCCGCCTATTATGAATGATGGGGCCAGCGAGGTTTGAGTTTATTTGGAGCCTGAATTTATTGCACTTTGAATAACTGTTGAGTTAGTTCTGATGTTAGATTAATGTTTCTGTTTCAGAACTTTCTATATTAATGATGCTAATAATTTCATGCAAGTATTACACATTTGTTGCATTGTTGAGGAAACAAATATGCGTTATGAGTATATTATTTTCTAATTTTTTTCCCTAATTTTTCGTTTTTTTTTTATAATATTTTTATCTTTCAATTTATTTTTATTTTATTTATCAAAATTTTTTTTTTAGGTGTTTGAAATAGGTTCTCCCTGGCACTTTTCATTGTGGTCAAAAGGTCACGGGTACGTTCTCCCAGGACTCGAAGACGTTTTTGCAAGGAGCCGTTTACGGTCATTGCATCGTCAATAATTCCATGTCTGAATCAAGTCGATGGAATTATGGCATGATTCCCTCGTGTTATTCCCCATCTTTATGACTCATTTTCTCTTTCACTTTGTTGTGATTTGTCATCTGGAACCAGCGAGTATTATTGTCGCTCTCGTGTTCAGGGATCATCTTGGACGATAAATGTTTATCGAACATAAAGTACAACGATAATCACTTCAGAACGATAGATTTCAGGTATGAAAGCTTTCATATCCTTGTCGTCCGTCGGGTCAATCCAGGTCAATCCAGGTCGAATTCGAGGCCCGATGACCCGACATCTATCAGAGGGGGGGTGGGGGGGGGGGGGGGTTGGGATGGAGGCGCATTTAAGGACTCGTTCCCCATCCTTTTCCAGAAGGGAATGTGCAACCTGCAATAGCATCGATGTGTTTATCGTCTTTCTGTGACGTCTTCCTTTTCTTCTTCTTCTTCTTCTTCTTTCTTCTTCTAGAGAGAGAGAGAGAGAGAGAGAGAGAGAGATAGAGAGAGAGAGAGAGAGAGAGAGAGAGAGAGGAGGAACAACGATTGGTATTTTTCTTCCAGGAAAGATGGATGGGATGTCGTGTCTGCATTTAAGGATAAGAGCTCTTTCCTCTAAGAATATTTAGTTAGATTTGCTTATTATATATATATATATATATATATATATATATATATATATATATATATATATATATATATATATAAAACTCAAGTCATTGAATCTATAGTAATCCTATATTTTACTAGTGAGGATATGTGTACCTTCTTGGGCTATACAACAAACACTTATTAGAAAATATGCTTCATTGGCAACGATATAGGACAGACCACCACCGGGCCGTGGCTTGAAATTTCATGGTCCCTAGCTAAGAGACTGATGGGCCGTGGCTGAGAGTTTCCTACGTCACCACCACCAGCCCGTGGCTTAAAGCTTCATGGGTCTTGGCTGAGAGTTACACGGGAAGTAACTGAGAGTTTCCTACGCCACCACCACCGGGCCGTGGCTTAACCTTCATGGGCCTTGGCTGGGTCCTACAGCTTTATAAGCTGTACAGGAAAACTTGATTGCGCCGAAGAAACCTCGGAGCATTATTAAGTTGTTTTCATAGTCTATGAAGCATTTCTCCTCAGGGGATATAAAGATGGCAGTATCCGTCTTCCTCCATCAGAGCATTTTCAAGTCCCCCGATGGACGGTGTAGAAAACGTCATTCCGCCCAAGGTCTATAGACCTGATTCAGCGCTGCCACTTCACGGAATAAGAGAGAGGGAATCGGGAGCGCCCGAGTGGAGAGCTTCAGCTTATTCAAGCTCTCTTCCGAACAACTTGTGGAGTCGAGAGTATTCCAGATTCTTCGGCTGTCATTTACAGGCAACTGGAATCTATGAGCGAAAGGGACTTTAAGTCTGAATCACGGACATCTTTTCAAGTTCTTTTTAACGTATCTTACTGATTATTTCTTAATTTTGTGACAAATTTGGTTTTTTTATGGAATATTAATTGAAAAGTTATTCTCGTTTTTGAAAATCAATAGATGCTTCAGTCGTGAACTTTTTATATATATATTATATTTATATATATATATATATATATTATATATATATATATATATATGTATATATATATATATAATATATATATATATACACACATAAATATATATGTATATATATATATATATATATATATATATATATATATATATATATATATATATAAAGGTATAGCCACGAGGGAAAATAAGCAACGGAGTTTCCGTGAGATCTTTCGACTTTCAAACGTCCTTTACTAAGATCTTGCGGAAACTCTGTTGTTTATTTTCCCTCGTGGCTTGTACCTTTTATTTATGGATTTATCACGCTCTCCCTCTCGTAGTAGTCATCTTGCTTGGTGAGACGTTCCTGCGCAAAGTCAGATTAATCAACAGATATCACAAGTTTAACATACGTCTAGAATTTGAGAAATATCTAGAAGTGTTCGTGAACTATCGGTGATAAGATTAGTGTGAAAATAGTAGGATAAAGCGTCTTCTAAGTTAGTTTTATCAAAATGAAATACTGTAAATCAGAACAAAAGATGGCAGTAAGTTCCAACTGCGGAAAAAAATGGCGAGATTTAGCTTGCTTGGCAGATTCGCAATACGATGAGGTAGCAGGAAGGGAACTGCCATTTCTGATCTATGAAATCAGCAATAGTCCTAACCAAAAAGATACAAAAGCATTCAAGAATATATTAGAAGGATACAATCCTTCAAACTGGAACAAATCAACTGAAAACATCTTGAAAATAATTGAAGAAGTTCCAAATAAAATCCAAGTGGTCAAGAGACTCATAAAGAAAATATACATAAACCAACATATTCCGACAAAGAAAATGAATAAAGTGAACCTTGTGAATATCCTAATTGATGCATTAGGAAAAAGAATGCCAAAAGCATGTAAACTGTGTAAGGTGTGGTATAGCATAGTTAATCCACAAAACCTAATCAGAAATGTGCTGCAGTGCATGCAACATTCGACCCATCCACAGTGTGCTGAGGTAATGCAAGATATGAGAAAAGACACAAGAATTTTTTGCTCAACATGTCTACCATGGATAGACAATGTTATTAAATCAAGATTGAATGTACAAATAGTTGAGCATGAAGAAGAAGAAGAAGAGGAAGAGGAAGAAGAAGAAGAAGAAGAAGAAGAGGAAAACGTAAGAGAAGTAAACAAAACTGAAATGACAGAAAAGATAAGAAAAACAAACAAACAAGATAAAAGTATGGATGCAGAGATACTCATTGATACTACATATGAGGCTCTAAAAAGCAGCATACCCTACGAAGAAATAAATTACGATATGACAACACAAAAGAAAATGCCGAAGAGGCTCTACCCAGATCTACACAATGACGGGAAAGAGGAAAAAATATACAAAAAAGACAAAGTCTGCAACCTTTTGAAAAGAGGGAATTGCAGATTTGGAGAAAAATGTTACTACAAACATCCTAAGGTATGTCACAACTATGAAATATATGGTAAATGTGCATACCTAGATAGATATGAGGATGATTGCAGAGATCTACATCCAAAAATATGCAAAAACCTAAAAGAAGGAAAAGGATGTAAGTTCGACAAAAAATGTAAATATATGCACCCTGTAGCCATGAAAAATAGTCAAATAAATAACCAATCAAGTAATAAAATCCAAAATAAGAAAGAAACAAATAAAGAGAGGAATGAAGAATATCAGGTAAAAGAAAAAAACAAGCCATCAACGAGATATGCAGAGGTGACAGCAAAAAATTTCAATGCATCAGCTCCAAGATTCTACTCAAGAGATAATAACTGTTTTTATTATGCAAGAGGATATTGCAGATATGGAGAAAATTGCAGATTCAGACACAAAATGAATAATTATGATGAAGGAAGAACAAATATTATGGAAAAGTTGGATTTTTTAATGTCAGAATTTCTGGAAATGAAAAAAAGAACAACATACCAGAACAGGAAAGAGACATGGGAAAATCCTTATTATTACCAATATTAAATGAAGGAGAAAACACGCAAACCATCATAGTGATGAATGCGCAGGGTTTAGTTACGAGTAACTCAAAAAGAAAAATAGAGGACTTAGAAGAACTAACCCAAATTGAAAAGAAAATAGATATAATGAATATAAGTGAAACCTGGTATTCCCAAGAGACTGGGAATGATGATAAAATAAAAGGGTTCCAAACTTATAGATCAGATAGAAAAAATAGGAATCAAGGGGAAACCGCAATATATGGGAAAGACAAAAAACAAGGAAAAATATATGAGAAATATAGTAACTCAGAATGTGAACTAATAGCGGTAGAATTTGAATCTGAAAAATTAAATGAACATAGTAATATATAGACCTCCTAATACTAAAGAGTTTGACTTAATAATAGAAAAATTGGATGATATATGTAGAAATCACAAGGACTGGACTATTCTCCTATCTGGAGACTTCAACTTTCCTTTCGTAGACTGGAAAGAACGATAGGAGATTGTGGATGTACTTATACATATAAAAAATGAGAGTAATAGTAGTGCAGAAGATAAGAGGCAATTCGAAAAGCTATTAGATATGCTACTAGAATACAACATTCAACAAATAAATCACCTGCCAACAAGAAAGCAAAATACTTTAGACCTAGTATTTGTGAACGAGATGAATTATGTTAAAGAAATAATAGTTTATAATAGTGGATAAATATATACCGAAGAAGAAAAGTAAACATCAGTCATGCATACCAAGAGACAGAAGGATCTTGTTCCAGAAAATCAGAAAGTGGAAAAAAGGTCTTGCAAAAGAAAAAATGCATGGAAAGTTATAGAACTAAAAAGTAAGATAGAAAATGCAGAACAAAAGATTATACAATCAAGAGAAAATGAAAAACGGGATTTGGAAGAAAAAACCCTATTAAATATCAAGCAAAATCCCAAACTATTATACTCATATGCGAAGAAGATGAATAAAAGAAGAATAGAAATAGGCCCTCTAAGAATTGAAGGGAGATTAACGAATGAAAAAAAGGAAATTTGCAACATATTAGCAGAACGATATAAGAGAGAATTCACCCCTAGAATAGATAATGAAGATAATGATATAGAAGTAAGGGATGAAAATAGTGAATATTTAGCTGACATAGATATTAATGAACAAGCTGATATTGTGCAGGCTATTAATGAAATTAAAAATGGAGCTGCTGCAGGGCCTGATGGAGTGCCTGCTATTTTGTTAAAGAAAGTAGTTCATTCTATCGCAAAGCCACTTGCAATATTATTAAGACAAAGTGTAGATACAGGCAAGATTTATGATGAGCACAAATTAGCATATATTACCCCTACTTTCAAAAGTGGATCACGGACTAGAGGCAAGTATTATAGGCCTGTGAGTCTAACATCACATATTATGAAAGTGTATGAAAGGGTAATGAAGAAAAATATTATGAAAAATTTAATAAAAAATAATTTGTTTAATAAAGGACAACATGGTTTCGTACCCGGAAAAAATACACAAACCCAACTGTTAGTCCACCGTGAGAACATATTCAAAAATATGAAAAGCGGAAATGAAACAGATGTGGTTTATTTAGACTTTGCAAAAGCTTTTGACAAAGTAGACCATAATATATTAGCGAGGAAAATTAGAAAACACAATATCGTGGGATAAAGTAGGAAGATGGTTAAAAGAATTTTTACACAACAGAAAACAGATAGTTATTGCAAACGACGAGAAATCGGATGAAGCCAAGGTAATATCCGGTGTGCCGCAAGGTACGGTGTTAGCTGCAATACTGTTTGTTATTATGATTGAAGACATAGACAGTAATGTTAAGGATTCGGTAGTGAGTAGTTTCGCAGATGACACAAGAATAAGTAGAGAAATTACTTGTGATGAAGATAGGAACGCTCTACAAAGAGACCTTAACAAAGTATATGATTGGGCAGAGGTAAATAGGATGGTATTTAACTCTGATAAATTTGAATCAATAAATTATGGAGACAGAGAAAGAAAGCTATATGCATATAGGGGACCCAATAATGAGACAATCACAAATAAGGAAGCAGTTAAAGACCTTGGTGTGATGATGAATAGGAACATGTTATGCAATGATCAAATAGCAATTCTGTTGGCAAAATGTAAAGCAAAAATGGGAATGTTGTTACGGCACTTCAAAACAAGAAAAGCTGAACACATGATTATGCTTTATAAAACATATGTTCGTAGTCCACTTGAATATTGCAATATGATATGGTACCCACACTATCAAAAGGATATTGCACAAATAGAGTGTACAAAGGTCCTTTACAGCTAGAATAGAAGAAGTTAAAGACCTTGACTACTGGGAAAGACTACAATCCTTAAAATTATATAGTCTAGAAAGGAGAAGAGAATGCTACATGATAATTCAGGCATGGAAACAGATAGAAGGAATAGCAGAAAATATCATGGAACTAAAAATATCAGAAAGAGCAAGCAGAGGTAGATTAATAGTGCCCAAACTATTACCAGGAAAAATAAGGAAAGCACACAGGACATTAATCCACTACGCACCAGCATCGATAATGCAGCGTCTATTCAATGCGTTGCCAGCTCATCTGAGGAATATATCAGGAGTGAGCGTAGATGTGTTTAAGAATAAGCTCGACAAATATCTAAACTGCATCCCAGACCATCCAAGATTGGAAGATGCAAAATATACCGGAAGATGTACTAGCAACTCTCTGGTAGACATTAGAGGTGCCTCACACTGAGGGACCTGGGGCAACCCGAACAAGATGTAAGGTCTCTCTCTCTCTCTCTCTCTCTCTCTCTCTCTCTCTCTCTCTCTCTCTCTCTTTTTAATAGGATCTGTCATTTTCATGTAAAAGACATAAGGATATTCTTTTCTTGAAGGTACTCTTTATTTTATAGTTCCTCTCTCTCCTCTCTCTCTCTCTCCTCTCTCTCTCTCTCTCGCTCTCTCTCTCTCTCTCTCTCTCTCTCTAAGTGAATCATTTTAATTCTGCGTTGTTTAGTTTTCCTTCAATCGTAACGAGTTTTTTTTTTTCGCGTTGATCAACAAGCACAGTACAAAAGTGTTCATTTAATCCCCGATAGATCTACCATCATTCTCTCTCTCTCTCTCTCTCTCTCTCTCTCTCTCTCTCTCTCTCTCTCTCTTGTGTCTTTTAGCGTCTTTTTATCTTGGGTTCTTTCCCCACTTGTATCCTTTCTTTTTCTTCCATGCCAGTTCCTTTAGTCTAATTTTCTTTATTTGGCTGAGGCTCTATTTGCCAAAATTCATGTTATCCCTTTTCGTTCTCTCTCCCCTTTTACTCCAGCGAGTTCCTTGTTTTATTATTACTCCTTCACTATTTTAGTTACGAAATATAGAAAAATATGCTAGTTATCTAGAAACTCTAGAAAAATTATGCCTTTATCTCGGCAGTCAAGTATAAACAAAATATTTTTGTTATCTAAAACCCTAGAACAAATTATGTTTTTATCTCGGCAGTCAAGTATAGAAAAAAAATATGCTTGTCATCTAGAAACTCTTGAAAAAATCATGCTTTTTATCTCGACAGTCTTTGATAAAAAATATGTTTGTTTTCTAGAAACTCTATAAAAAAAATATGCTTTTTATTTCGACAGTCTTTGATAAACAACAAAACTCGAAAGTACTCAGGCAACTCTCATCCCAGTAGGCACTGCTTTCAAAATAATTCGCAAGCACCATTTATCCGAAGCAAGCAAAAACCTGAAGTTTAAAAGGTATAAATGTCAAAGGTCACTGTTCAGAGGTCATCATCATCATCACTGCCAACAGCAGACGAACGCAACTGGCATTTGGTATCCACCTCAGAGGATTCGTTTCCTTCTTCGGTATTCCATTGTTTCCACTGCTCGTCCTTTTGTCTTTTGTTTGTGTATGCATTTCCTCGTAGCTGAACTTCACTGTAGTTTCGAGTTCCTAGTTTTCCTCTAGTGTGTTTTGTCACGTTTTTTTACGTCTTTCTTTGGGGATGTGGACCCAAATCTGTTACTGTCTGGGTTGAGAGGAGTCGTTGTGTAATTTGGATGCTACCAAAGTATGAGACCGAGAAAAATTTACATCATTTGTAAGTATGGCGTGGCTGGATTCGCATGAGGATGGAAAGTTTGCTTTAAGTGTGGACTGTAAGGGGCTTTTTTGTATTGATCAATATTGCCCAAAAAGAAAGATCGATGTTACTTTGGTTTGTTACCTACGTGTCACCTACTCCGAGGTGATATTACTATACATGGCAGAAGCTCCTTGGGAGGGCTTCTTTAGTACTAGACCCTCGATGATCAAAGTATTATATATACACCTATTTCTGTATTGCGTTGTCGATAAATTATATTGATAAACGATATCTCCGTGCGGACATCTACTTGACATTTACCATACGGTGTAAGCTCAGTATCAGTAGCATCTCGGAGAATAGGTGAC
>NC_061098.1:27748906-27781406 GCF_015104395.2 Macrobrachium nipponense | reverse complement strand
TTAAATCCATTTTGAAGGGCTTTGACCATTTAATTGAACAGTTTACACCACAATGCGCCTCCCTACCTTATATGTATGGTTTAGTCAAGACACATAAAATCAATAATCCTATCAGACCAATCATTAGCTCAGTGGGCTCAGTTACGTATAATTTATCTAAATGGCTTGTAAAACTTCTTACTCCTTTGGTAGGAAACATTTCTAACACGAATGTTAAAAACAATGTTGATTTTATAAACAAATTGAATAGTTTAAATTTGAATTTTGATTTTAATATGGTTAGTTTTGATGTTATGGTTAGTTTTGATGTTCTCTCTTTATTTACAAAAGTTCCTGTAGATGACTTACTTGAATATTTGGAGGAGAAATTATAACGTCATGACATTCCCTTAAGTGTAGCAAACCTCATTAGTCTCATAAGGTTATGTATCAACGATATTAAATTTTGTTTTAATGGGGAATTTTTTGTACAAAAGTTTGGCATGGCTATGGGTAATCCCTTATCTCCTGTCCTTAGCAATATTCACATGGAATTTTTTTAGACAAAACTCTTACCAAGAATTTTCCCCAAAAAGCTATTTGGTTTAGATATGTGGATGATATCTTCTGTATTTGGCCAGTTCACGAAAATCTCCAGTATTTCCTTAATAATCTCAATAATTTAGTCCCTTCTATAAAATTTACTGTAGAGGAAGAAAGAAATTGTAATTTGAATTTTCTTGATGTGACTGTCCATAGAAAAGATAGAAATTTCACCTTTTCAGTCTTTCGAGAATCAACTAACATTGCCTCTTTTGTTCATTACTACTCCAATCACCATCAAAATATTAAATTCTCTGTTTTTTCTGGGGTGTTCCTAAGGACTTTACGTGTCTGTAGCCCGCAGCTTATTGACGCTGAAATTAAAACTATTTATAATATTGCATTGAAACTTAAATACCCAAGGACTTTTGTAGATGTGGCATGGAAAAGAGCTAGAAAAACATTTTATTCAACTAATGACAAACTTGAATTTAGTAAGCATAACATTCTAAAATTACCCTATGATGAAAGGTTTTTAGATATTCCTAGAATTTTAAAGCTTTTTAACATAAATGTTGTTTTCAGTAATATTAATGTCAAGAGTTTAATGATAAAAAATTCTCCTAAAGATCTTCCAGGCTGCATATATGAAATTCCTTGCAAAAAGTGTGATAAAGTCTATTACGGACAAACCGGTAAATCTCTTTCACAACGTCTCAAACAGCATCAATATTCTGTGAGAACTGGGCAAATATCGAATGCATTTTTCGTTCATATTAGAGATTTAGATCATCCTATTAACTGGAGTCAAGCAAGAGCCTTAATCCCATGTAATGACAGTTAAAAGGAATATCATTGAATCATGTTTCATCAAGTCAAATAATAGAAATGTTCTAAATTTAAGTCTTGGTTTATTTAAACTTGATGCTTTCATTATGAAAAAAAGTTGTAGATAAATATATGCAACAAAATTAATATATTCAGTTTTTACATGTTTTGGACTGTAAAAGTACTTTGTAATTTCGGTTAGGTTTGTGACCGTGTGATATCCGATAATCCTGGATTATCTTTTAATTTTTACCCTTTTGACAATAAACCATCTGGTATTCTTGATCTTATTTTGTACCTGAGACCTTTCTCTCCAATTGTACTTCATTAACTCCTTGACAATGTCTGAGTAAAGACAAAAGCGCTTGGATTTCTGACTATCATTTTCCTGTGGGATTCGCTTATTTATGAAGTCACGTGCATCTACAGTGATTTTTAAGCATATATATATATATGTATATATATATATATATATATATATATATATATATATATATATATATATATATATATATATACACACACACATATATATATATATATATATATATATATATATATATATATATATATATATATATATATATAATATATATATTATAATATATATATATTAGAGGTTCAGGACATCAACTTTGTGCATCTTCAGTCTGTTAAAAGAGAAATGCATATATTAAAAACTAAAAATAAGGATTCACAATAGTATTCATGTTAAAATGCAATAAAAATATAAATAGTTAAAAAAGAGGAGGAACCACTGAGGTACCAACCAACTGGAATGGAAGGAAAGCAATGAATGATTTTTGAGAGAGCCAGGTCCAAGACGTTGACTATGCCAGATGTAGAGGTGAAGCCGAGGTGTTGTTATTCAGCGGGGGAACCAGACTTTTAATAATTAACTATTCCAAGGTAGTCAGGTGGTCTGGGTCTTTAGTGTAACCTATTATCGAGAAGTGCTGTTTCGATACATTTATTTTGCATTTGGCGGCATGATTCCTGTTATTAGAAAATTCAGGATTACTAATTCTTTGACCTGTTCTTAACTGGAACCCATATGGCTACAATATCTCATCTGCAGTAACCTTCGAGTAGATCCCACGTAAGTTGCAAGGCACCCTGCGCATTTGAATGTATATACAACGTTGGATCTCATAAAGTCCTGCAGACGATCTCTGAAATTAAAAAGTGAGCCAATTTTGCAAGAATTGTTTGAGAAGTTTTAATTTTGAGACAAGGAATTTCTTGTTCTATTATTTGTGTGAGTCTGAGAGAAAACTTCGAGTTTGTTATATATGGAATCGACGCACACGTCAGTTTCTTTGGGACATCCATAGCGGAGGAGGTGGTTGGATATAGTTACCTACTAATTTATTAATTGTATTATGTACAATGTTTTTGGGATAGGAGTTTTTTTGAAAAAAAGGTTATTAAAAATTCCATTTCGTTATGAAAAATTTGCCAGGACTTTTTGAGATCCAACGTTGCAACTTACGTGGGATCTACTCGAAGATTACTGCTAAAATCATTAAGAGGTCATGTTGTTGTCGACTCTCTCTCTCTCTCTCTCTCTCTCTCTCTCTCTCTCTCTCTCTCTCTCTCTCTTGAGGTAAGTAATAATTACAGGCTGATAGAATAGTTCCCCCCCCCCTCTAGATATAAAGCATTAACACAGTACGGTATATTGGGTCGCTCATCACGACCGTGAACGTAAGATTGCAATATACTGCAATTATCTTGCAATGCTGCCTTGTTGCAAGCAACGCGGAATAGGCCACCAATAGCTAGTATTCCTTATCAAGCATCGCTATTCTAATGTTTTCCTTAGCTTGTTCAGCTAAATCCAACTCTTAATGAATATAAAATATTTATTTTGCAAACTAAATCATAATTATATCATCAATCAAAATTAATCATTTACCTTGGAATTTATTGAGTTGATAATCGTCCATAATCGATTACTAAATAACGGGAATTTCCTTAGGGAATATTTATTTATTTATTTATTATTTTATTTTTGTTATCATTATTATTATTTTATTGCAGAATTAGCTTGATTTTATGCTTCATCGTCATTAACTGGTTTAAACTCCAGACAAAAATATGCTGGGTAATTATGCAATGCCTAAGTAAAGTCGAAGCCATAGGCCTACATTTCTATATTGATGCTTTACTCTCTAAAGCATTAAAATACATTGTTTTGTATATTAGCGTAGGTATATAATACGATAACGATGCGTGGATGGGTGACCACATAAGCTGTCAGACGCTCAGAGAGAGAGAGAGAGAGAGAGAGAGGAGGGGGCCGGAATTCTCTGAAGTATTAAATATTAAAGCAAAGCAAATATAATACGCAGAATTAGTGGAGAGAGAGAGAGAGAGAGATAGAGAGAGAGAGAGAGAGAGAGAGAGAGAGATAGAGAGTTACAAGGAGTTGCAAGGATTAGGATGTCTCAATGACTTACTAGTCCATCCTAAGAGGACACATCGTGTGCTCATTCACCTCTAGGAGCAGGTTTTACTGTTCATTCACAGTGTCCTCCTAATGATTTTGTCTAGCTTTCTTTAAACTCTTCTTCCACACTGTTGCTGTTTACAACTTCTCTCTGGTGGCAGTTTATTCCATGTGTCACATAGCTTGTACGTAAACAAGTTTCCGCAATGGGATGTGTTGTATCTCTTCAGTTCTAGTTTCCATGGATTATTTCTTGTCTGGTTTTCGTGTAGCGTAAATAAAGAGAGAGAGAGAGAGAGAGAGAGAGAGAGGAGAGAGAGAGACGTCTCTTACATAAGCAGTTTTGTATTTTGTAATAAGAATGTCCGTCCCCGAAAGGAATGTACATATATTTTTCCCCCACCTTCTTGTTACATAACTTTCAGTTTTCCCTTTGTGAACGTATTTTGAGTTCCGAGGAGTTGGCTTGAGGATAAAGTATATGTTTTTGAAGTATATATTATTGTAGGGAGGTAACTCCCAGAAACAGTGAAAAAAACATTTCAATTTTTTTTTCTCTTTTTTTATTCCAAGGATAGCAGTTTCAGTCAAATGTGTTTAGATGTAACTTCTGAAATTTTTTTTAACTTGATTTTTTTACTTAGTTTTTGTGAGGACTATAAAGTGGGGGGAATATTGTATTAGTAATATCGTAAAGAACAGAAACTCCTTAAACAATTCTGGATGTCATTTCTCATTCCTTTTTGAAATGATGCAAGTTTGCAATCTATTCTTTTCGTCTGAAATTCTTGCATGCAATTCATTTCCAGTCTGAGCTCTGGAAACTGTAATTAGATGTAAATGGAAGTTTAATGTTTCAAGGTGAACTAAAAAAAATGAATAAATCTTTAAATAAATGAATAAAAAATAAGAAAAAATAAACAAAAACAATAGTAAATTGGAGACTAAATAATAATATCAAAAATATTAGAAAAAAAATAAAAAAAAGAAGAGAAAAAGATGCAATAGCAAAATTGGAGACCAATAATAATAATAATAATAATAATAATAATAATAATTATAATAATAATAATAATAATAATAATAATAATAATATAATATCGAAAATATTAAACAAAAAAAATAAATAGAAAAAGAAGAAGGAAAAAAGGCAATAACAAAATTGGACACCAAATAATAATAATAATAATAATAATAATAATAATAATAATAATAATAATAATAATAATAATAATAATAATATAAAAATAAAATAAAGAATAATAAAAAATAAGAAAAAAGGCAATTTCAGAATTGGAGACCAAATAGTAATAATAATAATAATAATATCCAAATATTTCACAGCGTTATTTTCCATTGTTCGCTTTTACCACTCGCCTCAAAGATCACGTTGAAAGCCGAGGTCTTCATTACGCCCTTGGGAACTTTGTTCTAAATTACCGGTGGTGCTGTCGTTCCCTCGAGCTGTTAATTATAGCCGTCTGCCCGGGTGCCTTTTTACATCTTGACTGCATTTTTATATGGATGGTTTTACCGTCCCCTCTCTCTCTCTCTCTCTCTCTCTCTCTCTCTCTCTCTCTCTCTCTCGTGCGGAAAGTTGCCTTGTCCTAGGCTACAACTAACAAGTCTTTGAGACATCCTAATTCTTGTAGCTTCTTGTAACTCTCTCTCTCTCTCTCTCTCTCTCTCTCTCTCTCTCTCTCTCTCTCTCTCTCTCTCGCGGAAAGAGTTGCCTATTCTTAGGCTAAAATTGAAACTATTCAATAAAAGCAATTGATGGCGTCAGTTGCAAGTGCAAGAAAATTCTGCATTCTCAAGCAGACTGTTTTAGTGAATCACCAGAAATTATTGCAAAAATGTCAACTGCGTCAACAAGCCTTCAGAAACTCACAACTCTTCAAATCTGATTTCGTTGTATAATTTAAAAGTATTAATTCCTTCAAAAGTGTTCATTACAAAAAAAAAAAATAAAATAACATAAGTCAAAAGGATATATATATATATATATATATATATATATATATAGATAGTATATATATATATGTATCTATATCTAATATATATATGTATATATATATATATATATATATATATATATATATATATATATATATATATAGATATATATATCTATATATTAATTATATTATATATATATATATCTATATACTATATATTATATATATATCATATATATATATAGATATATATATATATCTATATATATATATATATATATATATATATAGATATACTATATATATATCTATATATATATATATATATATATACTATATCTATATATATCTATATATATATATATATATGTATATATATATATATATATATATGATATATATATATTAGATATGTATATATATATATATATATATATATATATATATATAATATATATATATATATATCATATATATATATATATATATATATACAGATTTAACACTTCAAGAAATGTGTTAGCAACAATTCGCATCTTTCTCAATTCATTTTTATTTGTAGGAGTAACTTTAGGCAAAAGTGCACTGGATGTCTTACAAAACGCAAAAAAAAAAAAAAAACATTTATATTCCTAATATACACCAACTCACAGAAATAATAAGATATAATTTTATATTCCTAATATACACCAACTCACAGAAATGATAAGATATAACTTTATATTCCTAAGATAACCCAACTCACAGAAATAATAAGATATAATTTTATATTCCTAATATACACCAACTCACAGAAATGATAAGATATAATTTTATATTCCTAATATAAACCAGCTCACAGAAATAATAAGATATAATTTTATATTCCTAATATATACCAACTCACAGAAATAATAGGATATAATTCTATATTCCTAATATATACCAACTCACAGAAATAATAAGATATAATTTTATGTTCCTAATATACACCAAATCACAGAAATAATAAGATATAATTTTATATTCCTAATATACACTACCTTACAGAAATGATAAGATATAATTTTATATTCCTAATATAAACCAGCTCACAGAAATGATAAGATATAATTTTATATTCCTAATATAAACCAGCTCACAGAAATAATAAGATATAATTTTATATTCCTAATGTACACCATCTCACAGAAATAATAAGATATAATTTTATGATCCTAATATAAACCATCTCACTGAAATAATAAGATATAATTTTATGTTCCAAATATACACCAACTCAAAGAAATAATAAGATATAATTTTATATTCCTAATATAAACCAACTCCCAGAAATGATAAGATATAAATTTATATTCCTAATATAAACCAACTCACAGAAATAATAAGATATAATTCTATATTCCTAATATACACCATCTCACAGAAATAATACGATATAATTTTATGTTCCGAATATAAACCAACTCACTGAAATAATTAAGATATAATGTTCCTGATATACACCGTCTCACAGAATAAATAAGATATAATTTTATATTCTAATATACACCACTCCAGAATAATAAGATTGATAAAAAATTTTTCAAATTAAATTTCCCCCCCCCCCCCCCCCCCCTAAAATAATAAAAACAACTCACACAACTAATAAGATATAATTTTATATTCCTAATATAAACCAACTCACAGAAATAATAAGATTATATTTCATATTCCTAATATAAACCAATTCACAGAAATAATAAGATATAATTTTATATTCCTAATATAAACCAACTCACAGAAATAATAGGATATAATTTCAAATTCCTAATATAAACCAACTCACAGAAATAATAAGATATAATTTCATATTCGTAATATAAACCAGCTCACAGAAATAATAAGATGTAATTTTATGTTCCTAATATAAACCAACTCACTGAAATAATTAAATATGATTTTATGTTCCTAATATACACCATTTTACAGAAATAATAAGGTATAATTTTAAGTTCCTAATATAAAAAAACACACAGAAATAATAAGGTATAATTTTTTATTCCTAATATAAACCAACTCACAGAAATGATAATATATAATTTTATATTCCTTACATAAACCAACTCACAGAAATAATACGACATAATTTTATATTCCTAATATACACCATCTCACAGAAATAATAAGATATAATTTTATGTTCCTAATATTAAAAAAACACAAAAATAAGATATAATTTTATATTCATAATATACACCAACTCACAGAAATTAGATATAATTTTATATTCCTAATATACACCATCTCACAGAAATAATAAGAGACATATGAATACCTCGACGAACATTTCTCAAAACTATTCCTCATTTTTAGACATATCTGGCGTGAGACATATCGGGTCGAACCGAAGTCTCTCATTCTTCCGCAAGAACTTCGAAAACGCTGACTGCGGAGGGAGCAGGGGAGAGAAATTGCATAAACTCTCGTGGAACATTGTTCCTCGACATGAGAATCTTTTTTTTTTTTTCAGAACTACTTAATTTCCTTAACTGGTTGGCTAAAATTCCCCAGAAGTTATGACACCAAGGAGAGAGTATTCGCTTGCAATACCTTGGGGGGAAGAGGTGGAGAGTGAGGAGAAGGTGGAGGAGGAGGAGAATGAGGAGGAGGTGAAGGCATAGAAGTGGATACAGAAGTGGAGCTGGTAATTGGAACTGAAATATAAAAGTGAAATTACAAGGATGAATTAGACATTTGTGCTTAACCCACTTTTGAAGTTTCCTGTTTTTCTGGACTTCAAAAGAGACTTCCTGGCAGATGAAATCCATCTTATCTGGTAATTAATGAGCATTCAAACACGAGAGAGAGAGGAGAGAGAGAGAGAGATAGAGAGAGAGAGAGAGAGAGAGAGAGAGAGGAGGAGAGAGAATGTATTTTTTTCCCCTTGACAGCTAGATTTAAATTCTTGTAAAGATGAAATCACTTACTCAACTACTATAAACAATCAAACACTAGAGAGAGAGAGAGAGATTTAAATTTTCTAAAGCTGAAATCACTAAACCAGTATGAGAGAGAGAGACAGACAGACAGACAGACAGACAGACTGACTACGTGACGCAATCACTTCAGTTGGTTTGATGTTACATTTAATTAATTCATAATTCTGCACGGACTATGAGAGGCGATCAACAAGTATCATTTGAATGCAGCCGTAACTGACGTCATTTCTCATTACACACAGAATGACCAGTTTCATACGAGAACTTCAATAGCGGTTGTTATTCCGTATTCATTTATACCTTAATTGATGGAAGCTTCATAAAAAAAAAAAAAAAAAAAAAAAAAAAAACGTGGACTTTAGACCTCACAGGATTTGATTCAGACAACTAACATCAAAATACAGATCGCTGTGACCTAGAAACCCAGTGGTATATTTATTCATATGGTTATCTTTGCTACATTATAATATGTGTTTATATACGTACATATATATTAATATATATTATATATATATATATATATATATATATATATATATATATATATATATATATATAACCACCAGAACAATGAAGCCCTCCATATTCGCAGCAGATCCTCAAGGATGAGACTGCTAGCCTCACCCTGTTACCTTGAACCCAGCAAACGTCGGCACCTATTGACATCTGGGTGAACTTTCCCGATCCACTACCTACCCCTCCCACACACAGGGCGGACAAACAGGTTTGCAAGAGGTGGTTGGATGATCTATCATTTCACCCCTACCTACCCCGCCCCCACTCGGGGCGGACAAACAGGTTTGCATGAGGTAGGTGGATGTGTCATCTCTCCCATACCTACCCCGCCCCCACTCGGGGCGGACAAGCAAAAAAGATCCACTTAGATTTTATTATTATAGAGATGTCATTATAACTAACTCTGAATAATATCTTTTTTTATCAAATAACCTTTTCCAAGCTCTTGGTACTTTCACTCCTTAAAAATACTGAATTTCTCAATCATACAAAACCTTTCAAAAATTCTTTCATTATGCAATCCATTTTTTATCTATCCAGTTTTATCTGTAATTAAAAAAAATCAAATCTATTACAATTGACTCTATTATACTCGAAACAGTTAAGGAAAGTCATTATCACATAAACCTGTTTAGCTACAGTCAGTCACAAACGTCATATCTTAATAAAAATGTATATAGTATCACTCACAAATGTCATATATCCTAAAAAAAATGATAATGATAATTCGTTTTCCGGCTGAGTTACCGAGTTAATCAGAAATATTCTAATTCATCTGAACAGCTAAATGCTTCATTTGTCCCTGTTCTCATTTTGCGACGAAATGCTATTCCAATCACATTTAATTTGCTGATCAAAGTCTCAGATGAAAGATTCGGTGGGGCCACCCCCTTCTCAGGGAGGCTTAATCTGCCGGACCGTTATTAATTACAGTAATTGAAATCTGTCGCTGAAATTGTCCGTCCGTCCGCACTTTTTCCGTCCGCTGAAATGGTCTGTCCGTCTGCCCTCAGATTTTCAAAACTACTGTGTCTACAGCGCTGCAATTGGTATGTCGATCATCCACTCTCAAACCATCAGACATACCAAATTGCAGCCCTCTAGCCTCAGTAGCCTTTATTTGATTCAAGGTTAAAGTTAGCCATAATCCTGCTTGCTTCTGGCAACGATATATGTGAGGCCACCACCGAGCCGTGGTTCAAGTTTCATGGGCGGCGGCTCATACAGCATTGTACCGAGATCACCAAGAGTTAGATCTGTTTTCTGTGGCCTTGATTATACGCTGTAGCAGCCAAAGTTTTTTTTATTTTATTTTTTTATTCTAATTATTTTTTTCATGAACTCGTGTCTTGTATCTTCGTTTAATGTCATCGTTATCAACAGCATTGCAAGGTCATTCATACTGCTTTCATTTCATTAATAATCTTTGATGATCTGCGTCGCGCAGTGCATTAATCAAGAGCGTTTTTATTTTTTTATTTTAATTAATTTTTTCTCCTTTTTTCTTTTTGCTCGTTGTAAAGTCTGACATGAATAAATACTAATTAAATACTAATTAAACTCGCCTTACGTAACTTTGCAAAGCTGCTGAAATACAACACTAACCAGACAAATAACTATATAAATAATTTCTATTGATGAAACTTGTCTTTTTTGGATCGACTTCAAAATATAACATATGTATTATATTTTCTGAAAACATCGATAGCACTTGTCATGGATGACGTCCAGTGCGCATATCACATAACCCAGAAATGCAGTCAGATATGCGGATATGATTCTCTCTCTCTCTCTCTCTCTCTCTCTCTCTCTCTCTCTCTCTCTCTCTCTCTCTTCAGTTCTCCTCTCTCTCAATCTCTCTCTCTCTCTGTATAACACTAATAAGTAATGTCCTCTTGATTATCAAGTTTGAAAAAAAGAATAGATAAAAGAAAATACGAATATTTTATGCGTCCAATAATTAATACATTTATTGCTGTATTCATCCGCATACGAATGAATACCGAAATGTATTATCCAATGTTGCAGCATGTGTATTAGCCGAGTCTTTCTATAATTAGTATGCTATGTTAACATACATGTAACTGCGTAAGTTAACCGAACACCTCAATTACTGCTATGTTAACATTGCATCGTTAGGCTAATTCGCTTATTACTGCCTAGCCAGGATGTAGGCTACGAGTATCCGCAGGGTATATTGTATATAGCTGTTAGTTACCTCATAAATATATAGGGAGACTCTGTTTCTGATACTTGTATATTGCTGAATTACTTGATTGTATATAAAGCATAATTTTTATGAGTTTTCTGTCGAAGCCATTGAGATGGCTATTCGTCTGGCCGTCCGCACTCTTCATTTCAAGGATATGTAAGTAATGAGAGAGAGAGAAAGAGAGAGAGAGATTTTGTTTTAATGTAATTATTGCGCACTTTGGCGTCAGATATTTAAGTACGTAGTAACAATAATATCGTTTACATCTATATAGTAATTAGGTTATACCAAAAGTATCCACGAACATGTTAAATTTCTAGGCTTGAGAGAGAGAGAGAGAGAGAGAGAGAGAGAGAGAGAGAGAGAGAGAGAGAGAATGGGTTAACCACGAAAATGCAAAATTCCCTTCAAACAGCAATAACTTTTCTACGTTATTCAACCACTCAGACGGACGACTCTTTACTGAAGGAATTACATTTAATCGAAAACGTCCTATTCCAAGACTGACCAATTCCTGGAATTCTTGATCAGCGAGCAGATCGAGCGAGATAAACATATGATGAAATACTGCGGATGGAATATGTATACCCTTTTTATTTCATTGGCAAACACATCACTGTTGCGTCTCTCGTATCTGATGTTGAAAGCTGCAGATGATGCAAAGGAAGTTTATTAGAGCACAAACAAACAAACAAGCAAGCAGATGTGTTGATGGATGCCTTGAGCATTTTACCTACATCTACAACAGCAACAAGATAATAATAATAATAATAATAATAATAATAATAATAATAATAATAATAATAATAATAATAATAATAATAACAACAACGTATGAATTATGGCTGCCACTTATCCCGCCTCAAAAAAAAAAAAAAAATAAATAAACACACACACACACACACACACAAACACAACCCGCGTGATTAATGAGGAAATGGAAGAAACAGCAATACAGAGGTAATGAAAAAGAAGCTGATTTCTATCCGGTGGGGGACGCTAATGAACGCGGCGTTATCATCGTAGTCCTCATCCTCTCCTGGTCCTCCCTCCATCGCTAATTAAAAACTGCCAATAATAATAATAATAATAATAATCCTCCATCCTGGAGGATGGGAGGGAGGACTCCTTCAAGGCAAATTTCATTATCAGCGAGGTGATCCTCCAGATGAAGGCGAAGGAAGGATATTACCGCCTCTTATTAAAAGGAACGAGGAAGGGAAATGGGCGTTCTGGCGCGAGATGGCATCGTTTGATATCCAGAGTTGCCTAAAAGTGGACGTTCTGGTGGTCTGAAATGCTCTGAAATCGAGTTTTCCGTGCAACGTATAACGCTCTATTAAACCAACAACTATGAACGGCAGCGTTCCAGGTGCTCACCAGATGCGGTGGAGTGCGGGTGCTACCCTTGCCTCCGGAAAGCGCTGCCAGATGCACGATCAATGGCTAAGTTTAACCTTAAATATAAAATAAAGGTTACTGAGGCTAGAGGGTTGCAATTTGGTACGTTTAATGATTTGAGGGTGGATGATCAACATACGAATTTGCAGCCCTCTAGCCTCAGTAGTTTTTTTTTTTTTTTTTTTTTTTTTTTTTTTTTTAGATCTAAGGACGGAAGGACAAAGCCGACGCGCAATATCTTTCTTTGACAGAAAACTGGAAAATGGAAATATCCGAGAGGAAAATTTCAAAACAAAATCCTATGACATTCAAAGGCCTGTAAGTCTATAAAATGACTAGACGTTCAAAAGCAGCTTACTGTTTTTGGAAAATTCAGAATTCTTTATTTTTTTTATTTTTTTTTTTTTTAGGACAACTGCTATTTCAGAAATTCTTTTGAGGTCCAAATAATAACATTAGTAAAATTCAAGACCACATGGACTTTACATATTACCTTAATTCTCTCTCTCTCTCTCTCTCTCTCTCTCTCTCTCTCTCTCTTCATTTGAGAGAGAGAGAGCTGAACTAATGAAAGGGATTCCATTTCTTATTTTTGGGTGCTACAGCCATTACCGATTCCTAGAACAAACCGACTGAGTTCCATCAAAGCCGCTCGAAGTGATTCTGAGAGGAGCAAACTATGAAACTCTGAACAAAGGTTGATGGAGTTTAAACAATGTTCTTATTTTTCCCGCGCAACAGGTTTCGTCCAATTTGTCCCAGAGTCAACAGCGGTGGAATAAAGACGGTGTGTAGTATATGTACGGTTTCAGCGCCTGGGGGCGCGGGGTGGGGCGGGGGGGGGGGGGCGGGGGTTGAAGGGGTGGGGGGTGGCGTCCTAGATTAAACAGCTTGTTAATACGCTCACACTGAACATCCTTGTAATGTTTTGTCTATGATTTTTTTTTTATTTCGCATTAAATTTTAGTGTTCACTTGCTCGACGTGAGATTAAATCATTAAATAGAAACAAAGAGCTTATAGGGCGTAGAGGAGACATGACACATCAGCCCTCCTCCAGCAAACCTGTTTGTCCGCCCGTGGTGGGGGGCAGGATAGGTAGGGAATCTGGAGGGTAGGGTTGTAGATATAACACATCCACCCTCCTCCTGCAAACCTGTTTGTCCGCCCTGGAGGGCGGTGTAAGGAGGGGATCGGGAGCATAGGGGAGACATGACAGACAGCACCAGGTTCCAGCGCCGCGTAGCGCACGCCATCAACCGAGTATATAAATACAAACAGCATTCCCCATAAGCATGTAAAGAGACGTCACATTAACTATGCATTGGGTGTTTGTTGCGAATGTAGTAACCAGGACAAAAAAATATATAGATATATAAATATAATTCCCATTGTTTATTTAGTACTGACAAAACAAAACTGTTAACTGGAATAAACTGCCATGATTAAAGGAATAATTGGACGATTGAATTCATAACCAAATACTGACAAAGTTAGGAAATGCAATTATTTTGCAAATGGGGCCTTTAAATCTGATAAATGAAACAGTGGTAGAAAATGCTATCGGCTTCGTCTCTCTGATTTAATTGTCTAAATGTAAACAGAAGCATGACGTTGAAATGAGGAGAGAGGGAGAGAGAGAATTGTATCATTTCAATGCATTTGTTAAAATACTTTTAATAAACGTTGTATTTCACACTGGATGGAGAATTGTATCACTTCAATAAATTTATTAAAAACGTAAGTGAAAAATCTATTTCACATCGGATCATGGAATTATATATTATGATTTCCATTGTACTGTATTGCAATCATTTCATTCAGCTACCAGAATTAATCAATTAGTGCTTCTAGTACAAAGAATCATGGCGTGAAAAAAGGGGATAATTTTGTCACAAAGTCTGAATCATACAAGTGATGTTTTTGCTCTTCCTTTTTGTGTATATATATATATATATATATATATATATATATATATAATATATATATATATATATATATATATATATGTATGTTAGGTAGTATATATATATATATATATATATTATATATATATATACATATACATATATATATATATATATATATATATATATATATATATATATATATATATATATACACACACACACACACACACACACACACACACACACACACGGAAAGGCCGCCATGGAAATTAAAATAATAGATTGTTCTCCTTTTTTCAGGATAATCAGCTAATTCCATAATTTTAATGATTATTGTACCTTAAGGAAATTAAAAAAAAAATTGTCATCTGCTTTACTTGTTACCAATAGATAATATTTTTTTTTTTCTGGCGTATGAGTATGTATGAAATATGTGTGTGTGTGTGTATGTGCGTATGTACAGTGGTGCTCAAATCTCATGCGACATGATTCTTTATGCAGCGTCCAGATTCCCAGACTCAGCGTGACGTTGCCAAGTAGTGTTAAACTTTTTTTTTTTTTCTAATATCATAGATGTCGACAAGTTAGCGGATTCACAGCTAATCATATTTTCCTTATGGTTATATAAATATGATCCCTTTTAGGCATTGGTATGTTTCGTAATCTGTGTGATTTGAAGTGATTTTTTTTTTACGTTGTTCAGTTCAAAGTGCGGTGTGATAAGGTTAACGGTACCATCAATGAAAGCACTCTTAACATGCTCCTCGAACTGGTCAACATAACTACCTACGCCTGCAGCATTGTGGTAGTAGACCTAATAAGCTCAACAGTCATAACAACATTTTCAAAGTATGAACGTGAATTACAACCAGTTTTCTTTGAATGTTGAAGTTTATGCTGTGTTTAAGCTGCCTGTATGTTGCAAAATGTGTCATAGGCCTAAAGAAATAATCTAAGCCTTCAGAGATGTAATCTGTTACTAATGAATTTATTTGTAGAGATTACCTGTTATTTGAGGAATACGATAGGAATATGAATTACAACCAGTTTTCTTTGAATGTTGAAGTTTTATGCTGTGTTTAAGCTGTCTGTATGTTGCAAAATGATTTATAGACCTAAAGAATATTCTAAGCCTTCTGAAATCTAATCTGTTACTAATGATTTTTTTTGTAAAGATTACCTGTTCTTTGAGGAATGAAAGATGATGATGATTTTATTATATGAAGAAGACGGCTATTAATCAGAATATCATAAGTATTAATATCAAGGCGTATGGAACACTTGCTTTTCAAATGGTTTGAAATAAAAGTCCTTCTGCTCGCTTATGGTGTATAATTCATTCTTTCATAAGGTAACTTGAAGTGCAAGAATGTGCAGATAACCTCATTTCTCTTTTTGGCCAGAAATTGTTGACTAATAGAGAGAGGTGATTGTTAAGTGTAGAGTAAAGAAAACACCTAGGCATAGGAACAATATCTTGGCTTTGACAAAAGAATAATTGCATGTGCGAATATTTGCTATATGCCATCATTTTTTAAATATTTAAGAATTATAACAAATAATTATGTATGAAAATCCAATTATTCCTCTAACACATATAAAGTAAGTGTTTTCAAGATAATTTCATTGTCGCTACTCATTGTAAACCTACTTATGTTGCACCGGGTTGTTGTTGTTGCACCGACACTAATGATAAGTCACAAACGATCCCTCACACGTTGACATCGGTGGGCGCATTCTACTTTTGTATATACATATTTACATTTTTTTCAGCGTTAAGGTGTAAAAGCAATCAAATAGGACTATTTCAAATTTTATGTTGCTTTGGAAGCATTATTAATGTTATGACATTTTTTAGTTTTTTTTATTTAACATTTAAACTGATGCTTGATGACGACTTCATTTTGGTCAATTGCTTCAACGATGTGTGAACGAGTTTTGAAAATGTTTCGAAAGTTTTTTCTGAAATTTGGTTACATTTTACATTTTCATACAGTTTTGAAATATATGGCAAATTTCACTCTTATGAAACATATTATGGCCTTATTGTATGCAATAATCGTGTTTCCGCATTGAAATAATAGATAGATATGGAGCATCCTAGTTGCCAGTTAGTGAATTTTGAACGAAATCCTATGGAGTCATGTCGCATGAGATTTGAGCATCACTGTACATTATACATATCCCTGTTATAAACGTTAAATAATTTAATGACAAAAATGTATGCATGTAATATATAATACATGAATAGTATATATATATATATATATATATATAATGAGTATATAATATATATATAGATATATATATAATATATATGATAATATATAATATATATATATTTATAAATCGCAGTGTAGTTTAATCATTGTTAGAGAAAGTGGCAAAAATTTATTTTAAACTCTAATGAAAGCGTTTCCATGAAAAGTCAAAGGTCAAAGTCGTCAAGGAATACGGTAATTTTTTTATTCCTTCAAACATTTGTGCTTTCATGCACAGAACCTTTGTTTATCATGTCTTAATTAGTGTTTTATTTCAACCCCTGACGGCAATTCAGAAACAATATATGATGCAGTAATACTGAAAAATAAAGGAAAAATAAAAAAAAATTCAAACACATGCGTATGGCAATTTTTGGAATTTGTATTTTGATATGAAAGATTTCATCTATATGTAATTAACCTTTTTTTTTTTAAAATAGTCGTATCCTAATGCAACAGTTTTAATCTAGAGTCAAGAATGTGGGATTTTGCAAATTGCACCTCAACAAAAAAATATATTTATAAAGGGTAGGAAACGACAAGGTCTTCATTATGATGGTAATTTCAAATAATCCTAAGCTTGAACAAGCAGCCATGAAATGTTTCATTTGATTGTCGTACGCATTAATCCAAAGATAAACACACACAGTGGCCACTGATGTTGTATAATGTTTCAATTACATCTATTCATCGTAAAATAGGTAACATCAGTTGCATTATTAAACCAACAACTATAAATGATGTCAGTCAATGGATGTAATTTATGATTGCTAGAGAAGAGTTGAGACTAACGTATTTGAATATTTTGTCATATTTTTTGTGGCTGGTAAATCATCGACTTCTCCACTGACGTCGTACACAGCATTCTTATGTACCCGTAAATATTTAGTTCTCGTAGGGGGATAGTGCCATCAGTTCACCTCACGTCGTGCACTGTAGGCATTCATTAAAGTTCTTTATAGTGTTCCTTTGGCCCCCAGCTGCAATCTCTTTCATTCCTTTTACTGCACCTCCGTTCATATACTCTTCCATCTGACTTTCCACCTTCTCTAACAATTGTTTCATAGTGCAGCTGCTCTGAGGTTTTCCTCCTGTTACACCTTTCAACCCTTCTTGATTTCAGTTCCCCCTTTCAAGGGCTGAATGACCTCATAGGTCCCCAGTGCTTGGCCTAAATTCTATATTCTGTACTCTCTTTCCTTAGTGCTCTATGAAAAACGTGCTTCATCGCCCATTGCTGGGATATTTAACAAAACAGTAGAAGTCAAGCCACGCAAAGTTCAGTCAAGGGGAATAAACAGTTATAGGCAAGTGACCACAGTCTTCCAGGCTTTAGAAAATATAGTGAAAAATATATGGTTATGTCCCAAGGCCAGTTGCTCACTTACTTAATTATGTAATTGTACAACTTCCATACTTGCGTTGGCTGTTACCAATTACAGATACGCAGAAGCACGATTATAGCTGACTTTAATCTTGGATGAAATAAAAAAACAACGTGATTTTAATTATGGGAGAATTTCGTAGTTAAGTTTGTCTTTGGTTATCACCAATTACTGATTGGCAGAAGCACCATCATAGCTGACTTTAATCTTGAATAAAATCAAAACTACTGAGGTTAGAGGGCTGCACTTGTTTGATGACTGGAGGTTG
Organism: Macrobrachium nipponense; assembly: GCF_015104395.2. NCBI lineage: Eukaryota > Metazoa > Arthropoda > Malacostraca > Decapoda > Palaemonidae > Macrobrachium > Macrobrachium nipponense. The sequence goes on along the minus strand of NC_061098.1, from coordinate 27,762,734 downwards.
GATGATCAACATAACGATTTGCAGCCCTCTAGCCTCAGTAGTTTTTAAGATCTGAGGGCGGATAGCAAAAGTGCGGACGGACGGACAAAGTCATCTCAATAGTTATTTTTCTAATCTTTTTTACGGGAAACTAAAAATCAATCAACCAAGAAATACAAAACCTAATTCAGTTTTCATCTAAAAGAGGAAACTCTATTATCGAAGCCGATTTGTATTCAATCCAAAACAAACGAGTACCTAAGTTTCAGACAGGAAATTAGCATCCAAACTCGATCAAGAAAAATGCAGACAATAATAAGGAGAACCTTCGAAAGGAAAATGGTTTCTCAAACGTATATTCATAATTCTTTAAAAGGCTTCGTACCCCCAAACGAGCGAGAAAATCATTGTAACTTTATCCCCAAGATCTTCAATTATACCAGAACCCTTGTGGTATATGGTGCACGCACCGATTTATTACTCTCCCCGAGAGAGAGAGAGAGAGAGAGAGAGAGAGAGAGAGAGAGAGAGAGAGAGAGAGAGAGAGAGAGAGATTTAGCGGACTTTCTGCATGGCTCTTCCTCCATCTATAAACAAGATAATAAGCAAATATTTCTAACTATTATTAGATAATAATACACAAGTTGGATATCGTTTAAAAACCCTTTATATTTCTACAGCAAGACTTCAGATTTATCGAAATATTTCAGGCTCGATAATTCAATTTTTTGTCATTCATAATAAAAATATTCAGTGCAACATTTTTTACCAAACGCGAGAATAACGCAAAAAAATTAATGTTTGAAATACGCAAAAGAAAAAAAAGAAACAATGGGAAAAATGCAAACTGACACAATTCTTCCCTGAATATTTTTCTTCCTTTTATCGGGGGGAGGGGGGCCGACTAAAGCCGAAAATCTCCTTTCATTGTTTTTATTAGCAGCTGAATGGAAGGCATCGATGGCACTTTTTTTTGTCCAAATCTATTTTCGAAGTTCGAAAGTGATAGGCGACACACTTATATCCTCTTTCTGCTTCGCTGTTGACGGTGGATGAAGAGAAATATGTAAATGGCTTCATAAAAATGAACAGTTTCATAAAAACGAGAAGTTTTATTCCCTTGGTTGATGAGGTGTTTATCTTACGGCAGCGATGAGATTGGTCACTGTCCACAATATCACACATCTATTTTCTAACCAGGACTAAAGTGACATTACATCCACACACACGCGCGCGCGCGCGATTGAATATGGGAAAAGATGTCCTGTAGGGAGCATTACGTAAGGTTCTTTTGCAGCGTCCCCTCGGCCACTAGCTGCAACCCCCTTGATTCCTTTTACTGTACCTCCGTTCATATTTTCCTTCTCCCATCGTACTTTCCACCCTCTTCTAAGAATTGTTTCATAGTGCAGCTGCTTTGAGGTTTTCCTTCTGTTACTCCTTTCAGACCTTTTTGCTGTCAATTTCCGTTTCAGCGCTGGATGACCTCGTAGGTCCCATGGCGTGGCCTTTGGCCAAAATTCTGTATTCTGTTTCGGAGAAGTGGATACTGAAAGTGGCGTTTAATTACGAGGAAAATGGTCGCTTTAAGTATCAATAAATTGCAATGATTTCCATCTGGGTTTCCATCTGGACTTCAGAAGTAGCCCCCCTGGAAGTATGAACTCGTTTCCGTCCTGGAACGGGCTCTTGTTTGAAACTATCCAGCGACAGTTAAAAGAACTTCTCTCTCGCCTAATCACAAAACATCATCGATATAGTTTTAAAAAGCTCGCAGACTCCAACACAATCATTTCATCCCACGTGTAAATGCATTTCCACATCGAATATGAATGAGTCAACACAAATTCATACGAACGTTTGCATTTCGGTGTCATACGTGTCATATGAACACAGTTGATTGGTCATTACAATCAGAGAAAGATAAAAGTCCACTGATCAAAGACTCCGTAACTCAAAGGGTAAAATATCTTTCCCAAAATATTCCGGTTAACAATATGTCGGACCCACTTTTGCAAAAGGTATTATTATCATCATCATCATCATCATCACTATGAACTGTATTACATTTGCAAATATTAAAACCATTGAAACAAAAAGCGTCATTACCATTACAGAAAGTGGAATTTTACCCTTAAATGGCTGATGACTCATTTCAAAAACCCGCCCGTGTGGCTTTCATTACCGCGCGCTTACTTTGCAACTGTTGCAAATCCATAAAACAAATAATGTCTCCTCTATATGCAAATGCAGTCATGGCATTGCAACTGGTTATTAGACACGACGGAATATAAAGCAACCGAATGAACGGCGCCGCTAAGCGTCATCGACATTGAGAGGAAGGAAGGAAAAATGCGACTGGAAATAATGGAATAAAAAAATATACAAAAAAAAGACCAATGACTTTACGGATTCACATTTCGTAAGCTCTAGGCCTTACTTTACGGTTCTCTTCTCGGGCATTCCATTGAGGTGTGGGAGATGTGTATTTCTGGTGATAGAAGTTCATCAGTCTCGACGTGGTTCGGAAGTCACGTCAAGCCGTTGACCCGTTGCTGAATAACCACTGGTTCCATGCAACGTAAAAACACCATATAAACAAACAAACAAACAAACTTTAAGGTTCTTTGCAGCGTTCATTCGGCCCCTGACTGCAACCCCTTTCATTCCTTTTACTGTATCTCCGTTCGTATTCTCTTTCTTCCATCTTGCTTTCCACCCATAGTGCAACTGCTTTGAGGTTTTCCTCCTGTTACGCCTTTCAAACCTTTCTACTCTCGCTGTCCCTTCAGCGCTCGGCCGTAGGCCTAAATAAAAAAATTAAAAAAACACCATCACTCATTCTCCACTGAAAGTACATCTGCTAAAATAAACTTGCACTGCCATTTGAAATAGTACATAACACAGTTACGCGGAATTGTAATTATTATAGCGTATGAGTTGTTAATTAAAAGCTTTTCAGAAGTCTGGGATTGTAGCCGAAGGGGTATATGACTGCTAGCATTTTTTTTTTAATAATAATAAAAAAGCAGTAGAGTTTTGGATTCACGACCAAAGGGGTATGTTTGGAGGGGATGGAATACCCCACCCTCCGGGAGATGTGGTTTCAAACTCTTTATCTCAATTATTAATTATTAAAAGTTATAAAGGCCTCCTGGGCCTGTATAGGCACATAGGGCCGGTGCGCCAAACTGTAACTGAGTACTACCGGACCTTTCCTGAAAAATTAGTCACTGTCGTGAAAAAGGAAATAAAAAAATTCTGAATATCTAAAGAAAAGACGCTACAGTTATGGGCTTTTGAAGTGGATCTGTAACCATGACAAGGGCCCCGAATTCATGCCAGCTTTCCTTATTTAAAACTTAAATGATCAGGGAATTGTCCGAAACTAGTCTACGAATAATAGAGCAAAAGGACAATAATTGACATACTGTGGATAGAATGCCTTATCTTTTATTCCCCAAAATACGAAGACGAAATGAAGCCCAGCTGCAGGTGGCACATTCCACTTCATTTGACTTTGTAATTAAAGAGTTAATCAAACCTTTTTGATTAGGGATGATTTTACATTTTCCCGTCTTAAAAACATTCCAGTTGATTAAGACGTTTGCCCAGGGGCGGACGGAATAAGAGAGAGAGAGAGAGAGAAGACTTATTCCGCTTGGTTGCAATACTAATTTTTAATCTCATTATCGTGGGGAAACAGAAAAAAAAATCCCACCCTTACCTACAGAGAAAATAATTTCAAGTTTTTCAAATAATCTCGAAAAGTCTGAAACAACAGAATAAATGTTTTATCAGTTGAACGTTATCAAAGAATTACGGATCAAATCAGTGTATCAGATTTTTGGGTTAGAGATCTGAACGAAGATTAAATAATGCATACTGTCCAAACCAGATTGCTTGCTAATTTCCTGAAGAAAAGAATGCCGTGTTTTGTAGACTGTAATACTTTGTTGTTGATAAGATAAAGAGCTGAATTGATTCGTAAGTTATATACAGACATAATATATATATATATATATATATATATAAATAATATATATATATATATATATATATATATATAGTAATATATGTATACTACATATATATTATATATATATATATATATATAATATATATATATATATATACTATATATATATATATATATATATATATATATATATATATATATATATATATATATGTATATACACACATATATATATATATATTATATATATATATATATATATATATATATATATTATATATATATAATACATATATATGTATATATGTATGATATTGTTACATATATATATATGTAATATGTATGTATGTTTTACATATATATATATTAATAATTACATATATTAGATTTACAAGATCTGTAAATATAAACACATGACCTGAGGTCATGGCATTAGGAGGGTTCTACGTGACCAAAGCAGACCTAGATTACGCTATGCGCTGTCTGCAGTAGCCTGATCTAGCTCAAAGCTTGTCAACATTTTATGTTTATGATAACTTTGCACAACAACTTCCATGGGAAGCGGTTGACCTGTTAACCTACGCCTGAAAACTTGTAACTTCCGAGCCGGCGGACTACGTATGTTTTTTATATGAATTGCTGAGATAGCTAATGTTCCGCTATCGACGCGATGCTTTAGAATGGCAGTTCCACGCCAACTATCAAACATATCGGTCTTCCGACCGAGCTGCATCTCCTAGTATGGAGTTTACAGAATAAAGTTGTTATCTTGTTCAACTTGCCTGTTTGAATCATCTCCTTTAGTCAAGAAAGAACCACTCTACTAAGATATCCAAGGAAGATGAGAGGAACCAAAAATACTTACGAATGACAGTCGTAAGGAGAACACAAAAAGTCTATCGCCAAGCGATAAGACGTAGATGTGGTGGCAGCGTATAACGAAGAACATAATTAACAAGACCCATATCAGCCGACCGAAGGTCTACAAGAACTAACTTCCACCTTCAGCATCAAACTAAACAGAGGAAACGGGATTTTCAATCAACGCAACAGTTTATGAAGACGCAACTATGTCCTTCATCGAGAGGAATACAAGCATTTAACACCGACGTTTGAGCAACTGTTGTCACGTATCTTCGAGAATCTACACCGGACGAGAGCAGCATCGAACATCAACGGAAAGAAGAAAAACATACACAGGGAACATCACCCGATCACGAGCAAGGACGCAGAGTGTACAGCTAGACGCAGTAGTGCAAGGACGGAGGCTGTGACGTCATCAATCTTGGACTTCCCCACGCATCGTGCACCGAGAGAAGACCGTGACGTCATCACGACTTCCGACGCGAGACTTAGACAGGAACTGAGACGTCATCCCATGTCAACAATCCTTCGCAATATAATCTGGAGCTAAGTACCATTTTTATCTATTCAGGTCTTTTCCTCAGTGAAGTGTTGTTCATCGGGAGTCGATCATCCAGTATTCTGGGGGTGAGTTGTTCGCCATATTAATCTTCCTTCATTACAGGATCAATCTTCAACTACGAGTTCTCACCCGCAGACTAATTTTTTTCTCTTCTCGCTGTTGTTAATCGTTTTTCTGCAGGAATTCTCCGTATAATAATTTTATTTTCATATGATATCTGTATTTTTGTATCTTTTGGGGGATTTTCCTATTATTATAACACACTTATACAGTACATTGCTTATGCGTTTACGTAGTGGTCGAGTGTACTCTTATAGATATTTTTGATAGGATTGCAAGGAATAGAAGTGATAAGAAAAAAGTGAAGGTCGAAATGGCAACTACTCCGACTGGCAACCCCAATGTGGTGACTCTCGTTAGCGCGCGAGGTCAGCGATTGTCCCTTTTCAAGGTCGGGTTCAATGGGTTCCTGCCTCAAAATGTTGAGGCATGGATCTCATCTGTAGACGCTCATTTAAATGCAAAAAGCATCACAGACCCAGCAGTACAATTACAGGAGGCCAAGAGCTTCATTGACTTTGCAAAAGGTGACGCAAGTGCGATCTAAGGGGGGTTTCTTTCCAAGAGGCGCTTACATGGGACGAGTTCAAAATTAGATTACGTGCCGTGTATGGAGGTGAAGAGGCTTTGGATGTAGTATTGGCATTGAGAAATATCCTTAACCAAGCCTCCATGACTCAGCTCAATGTTGTCGAGCGGGCGGCGCTAATTGCCGACCGGCTAAATGAATATCGGGATAGTTTAAGTAACTCCGGATGGGTTGCGGGTGATAAAATCAAAGTGAAAGATTTTATCCGTTTGATCTACCTGACGTCCTATCACTGCAATGTTGCCTGAAGCGTTAGTACGGTGTTTTGATAAAAAATTGCAGCCCGACACTACGGAATTAGATGTGTATAAACAAATCAAAAAAACACATGTCTAAATGTACCGACCTAGATCCTTCGCTCATTCAAGTTTTTGCAAAAAATGAGAACAAGCCACAACAAGTAAAGTGGTACATAATAATAATCAGGTTGCAGGGATGGTTTGTTATAACTGTAAACGACCAGGTCACATGATTTCAGACTGTCGGCCGCGTTTTTGTTCAATACACAATAGTTCAACTCATTCATATAACCGTTGCTACTCGAGGAATCAACAGCAGAATGCTACAAACACGCAACCAGTTGCCAGTGCAAAATAAAAGAAGGGTCCTCAGTACTATAAGAAGAAACAACCAAACGGAAATTCTGTACAACAACAGAAACAAACAAATCGTGCTTCAGGTACCTCTGTTCCTGGGCCGTCTAGCCAAGAACTCGCAAGGGCAAGCGAATTTTCAAGGTGTGATAAACAAAACGAATACCACGTAGTTCACTCCATGGGGGGAGAGGGCGATGTTGGGTCATCAATATCAACATCTTTTGTATCAAATAATCAGTTTAATCATTTATCAGATCATTGTGAGACAATTGATTTTCCTATGAAACACACGGCCGATCAAAAAATCTGTGCAGGTTCCCGTAGATTTGCAACAAATTCATGCAATTATTAGTCAAGACGAGTTGCGACCAACCTTACATGCAGTAAATTTGGACCATAAGTCATTCACTTTGTTCTTTGATTCTGGTAGTCCACGTAATATCATGGATTTAAGAACTCATCATTTACTCTTTTCAAATTTCCCTATAGAAAAGTCCGGAAATAAGGCTCTCAGGCATTGGGAAATAATGAATTAAATGTTGTGGGCGTAACTCATGTACAGTACAAGGTCGGTAAGCGCACGTTTGCTGATACCTTTGTCGTTGTACAAAACATTAATATGTATCCCGCAGTAATTATCGGATACCCGTCTATGGGCACTCAAAATATTATCTTAGCACCTGCAAAACACGGCGTGTATATCAAAGGGAAATTCTATAGGTCTTCTAATACCCTAAAATCAGTTTTAGATAATAAAGAGACAGACAGAGTTGTCACTTACATACGGAACCAATCACCTGTCTCATGAACCAAGAAATAATACAGGGCAACCCAACAGAACTCTCGCTCACCCGTAATATCAGCTTGCACGCAAACTCTCGAGGCCTAACGTAACTTCAAATATATTAGTGCGTGTAAAGAGAACCTTGCCAGGATCTGAAACATTAATCCTTTCCGAAACTCTGAAAACACATGGATTATCCGTCACACAAGCCATTTATACCGTCGGCTCACAACAATAATGTAACATCGAAGTCTGTAATCATTTGAATACCACTTTAGTAATCCACAAAAATCAACATATCTTGGATGCCGAAGTCTATAAACATCGCATTCTTACCGTAGCTGAGATAAATCACGCTCAATCAGTTGCGGATGAACCCCTTTTGCAATCTATAAAGAACAAAATCAATAAGGACATTCAAGAAGAAGAAATTCAGCAGAAATTTTTGAATCTTTTAACTAAATATCATGATGTTTTTTCCACCACGGATGGAACCTTAGGAAAAACGGATGTCATCGAGCATCAAATAAGGCTCAAGGACAAACAGAAAGTAATCTATGTACCTTCGTACCGACTTCCTATGAAATTTCAGAATGAGATAACAGAGGAAGTAGGTAAAATGTTAAAAGAAGGAGTCATTAGGAAATCAAATAGCCCTTATAATTTTCCGTTAATAGTAGTACCGAAAAAAGATCGAACTTGGCGGATATGCGTAGATTTTCGTCGTTTAAATGAAGAAACAATCCCTGACAGATTCCAGTACCATGTACCGATGATATCCTATCCTTACTAGGCCAGAATAAATATTTCACAAGCCTAGACTTACTAAAAGGATTTCATCAGATTCCGTTGGAACAAGAGAGTATCCCCCCATACACTGCCTTCAGCAACAGCCAGGGGACAATTATGAATTTTGCGTATGCCTTTTGGTTCTTTACGTTGTGCTCCTATAACTTTTACCCGTATGATAAACATCGTGTTTGGAGACATGTTGGGAGATATCCTACATGCCTACATGGACGACCTAGTAATCCTTTTCAACACATTAGAAGAACATTTACGTAAATTGGAGTTAGTGCTACAAAGATTAAGGCAGCATAATTTAAGGGTAAAGATAAGTAAGTGTGAATTTTTTTAAACAGAACTAGTCTATCTAGTTTCACGGTTTCTAGTGAAGGTCTTAAAGTCGTCCATGATAAGGTGTCGGCTATCCGTAACTTCGATACTACTAACGTCAAGGGAATACAGCAATTTTTAGGATGTAGCGGCTACTATCGCCGCTTCATACGCAACTACTCAATCATAGCCGCTCCCCTAACCGATCTTATAAAAAAAGGGCGTAGATTTTCGTATGGTCTGAAATTCATCAACAGGCGTTCGATAAATTGAAAGATGAACTGTGTAGTTCTCCTATCTTGAAATTTCCTGACTTCGGTAAGGAATTTTTCATAGCAACAGACGCCTCAGACCTAGGAGTAGGTGGGGTATTGCTTCAACAATATGATAAACAGTTTTTCCCTATAGCTTTTTATTCACGTAAACTGAGACCTTCCGAAAGTAAATATGCAGTAATAGACAAGGAAGGGCTCGCTATTGTTAATTCACTCGTGCATTTTAAATTCATAATATACGGTTATCCCGTCAAAGTTCTCACTGATCATAAGCCCCTAACCGACTTCTTTAAAGGCTTTAGTCACAGCCCCAAGCGAACTCGGTGGCACATGATCATTCAGGACTTTGGCGCGAGGATCGGGTATTTACCTGGAAAGCAAATATCATTGCTGACGCATTATCACGCAACCCCTCTTCATCTTGTACCGAGCCATTAGCTGAATTAATAGATATCTCAACCTCCACGCCCGTTGTTAAAACTATATCTGAACAGGAAGATCTGGGCTGGAGTGCTGAACTATTACGGACGGAACAAAGAAAAGATCCGCAAATAGAAAAAATCATCATTGCGTTAAACGGAAATCCGAAGGAAAAGGAATACCTAAAGTATAAAGCAGCAGAATTATATCCTACAGGACAATATTCCTGTGTTAGATCTGTGACGAGGAAAACCCGCAACACACCGCAGTTGAATAACAACCAGGTGGTGGTGCCTATCTCACTCATACCCACTGTCTTAAAGTGGTTGCATGAAAATCCACTGCACGGACACCCGGGTTATACCTTGATGTCACAGAAAGCCAAATCCTTATTTTATTGGCATACGATGCTTACAGATATAAAAAAGCACATAGCAAATTGTCGCAACTTGTCAAGAATACAAAGGGCACACGAAGACACCTGTCAGCCTAGGGGCTTACCCCGTGCCAAATCAACCCTTTGAAAGAGTACATTTAGATTTATTAACAGGATTTTACGAGTCGGACAGAGGAAACAAGCACCTCCTACTAATTATAGACGCTTTTGACTCGATATACAGAACTTATAGCGCTTAAAACAAAAACCGCGGTCGAGTGCGCTAGGAAGTTTTACGAGTGCTACATTTGTAAACATGGAATTCCACACATCATTAGTCTCAGACTCGGGCGGGGAGTTCAATAATCATTTCCTTAACTCCTTGTGCGAATTCCTTTGTATAAAGAAAAATCAATACCATGATCTATCACCCAGAGTCTAATGGGCTAGTGGAAAGGGCAAATCGTAAGGTTTTAAACATTTTAAGGGTCACCCTAGGGGGGGCAGACCCCAACTGGGACATCGCCATACCTGCGGTACTAAGCACACTTAATCACTCGTATCATGTGTCTATTAAAATGACACCGCACGAGGCACTGTACGTATCCCGGCCCGAACGCTTCCACATCTTAAAGCCTACAACTAATTTATCAAATCCTCTAAAGGATGTTATGGATGCAAGCATAAGTCGATTAATATAATTCGTAAGAATCGAGAAGAAGCACAAATAATAATGAAAAAAATCATGATAAAATAGCTAGCCAACTAGAACATATGCCGTGGGCGATCAGGTATACCTACAAGTATACGTACGTAAAGTTTAAATTATAAACCTGACACCTAAGTTTGAAGGCCCGTTTAACATTTTAGAAAATTTAACGGCCAATAGAGTTAGGGTTCAAAATGTATCCAAACCCACTGATGTGAGAATAGTCCCATTGGCACATATCAGAATCTAAAGAAAGGTAGATGTGGAGTGAGGAAAAAAATGGTTGTATTATGAAACTTGTATAATAATTTATATATATATCTATTAATCATATTGTATGTAAAACCTATTCTTTTACGCGAATTATAACATATGTTTTACTCATTGCAGGTTTCAAAAATGAATCTGTTATTGTTAGGAGTGATATTGTGTATTCAGACATCTTTGTTGTATGGAAAGAGCGCTAGACGAAAGAAATAGAATTTTAATCATGGCTCGATTATCGAGAGAATAGATGATGTATTCATCGTGTCAAGTAATATTGTTATAGAAGTAGATATGCATGCTATTTTTCTTGCCTGAAGATGACGTCCTTAACTTAAAGAATGACCTGATGAGGTTTGTATTTCCCTTAAGGAAATGCACGAACGTAATTTTCATGCTAACTCAGAGATTTCGCTAGCTCAAACACTAAGCGTCGCGGAAATGTTGTCTTATGACATACAAAATAAAACCGCCGAGGCAGAAGGACTCGCTCGTGACCTGCTGATGTGGTCTGTGCGGCACAATACTCTTGAACGCCGCAACCCGCCTTATTCTGGCTGGACTAAAAACATCTTAGGATCAGTTGCGAATCTAGGCTTAGGAATCTCAAATCGCCTTAAGATAAATAATCAAACAAAAGAATTGAGTTTTTGCAACACAAAACAGAATTGGCTTTATCTGAACTTCGCAGCCAGTTATCTTCGATCAATCAAATAATGAGTATCGTTAAATGAACATTCAAATAATATCGATCAGGTCATGGAAGTTCAACATTTGCTGGCTACGTTAGCTTACTATAGTTCGAAAATAGATCATATCCGTGTGAAAATATCACATTTTATTGAAAAGTCAAAAGATTACGTAGGAAGCAATTACGTTAACAACAAAGGGTGTGTTATCTCCTCACCTCATGCCTATTAAAGATCTGACGTTAACTTTGGAAAACGGACGGGAGAAGCTAGGTTATATTCCTTTATTAGACGCCATAAAGTAGAGTTCTATTATTTAGCCTAATATCAGTCAGCGTTGAAAATTATAGGACTTAATGATCGCACCAATTCCTTTTGATTCTTCCGATGCTTGGCAATCATACAAAATAGCACCGTTTCCTACTTTCATGACGAATAACTCAAATCCAGTAATATCCAATTTAACGGGCATGTACTGATTTCTTCTGATAAGAATCATTTACAATCATTAAAGACTTAGATAAACTCACTCACTGTTCAGAAGCCCATGATAATAAAAACCAAAATTTGTACAGCTGACTCTTTTGAATTCTATCCTATATCAACGGATTCATGTGAGTTAGACATAGTGCTAAACGGCTCTCTCTCATACAAAGCGAAGGTTGTCTGGGGAAACTTTATCCCTTTTACGGTAATAAATTCAATTACAGGATGAATTAATGGTTCCTGGATCCGTTATGATAAGGCCGGATTCGACGTCGTGTGTCCGGACAGTACCACCGCCCATGCCCCTATCTTCGTAGCAGCGATGGTTGTACGGGGACATCTGACAAACTACCACCGTCAGAGGGGTCAACACGATAATACGTGAGAAGGCGTATTTCGCGAACTACACGTGGGCTTCCACAATCATCCCGTTACTACCTCTCCATACAACGCGCGAGTAGCTCATCGTTTGACGCAACTGGCTGAGATGACCCACGCGTCACCGACTTATGCAGGTGGAGAAAATCTTCGCTACTACATTCTGCTAGCCGTGTTCAGCGTGACGGCCATATTGGTTATCGCCAGTCAACATCTTTGCTTGGCGTAGGCTGAGGCGTAAAACAGAAGGCATCTCCAAGGGACGTATTGGCCCGTCTAGATGACGTACCCGTTAAACTCAAGTCGTTTGAGTTTAGGGCCGCCTGAACCTGGCCACTTCAGTTCGTGCCTAGGGAACTGTCTGGAATTGTGTTGTGTGTGAAAAGCGGTCCGTATGCTGGCAAAAATGTAGGACAAGAAAGACTCACGCCTTTGCATTTGAACAGTTAAAGTATCTCCAGGGCGCCTATAAAGCATTATAGCCCAATATTATACATTATATATTCCTAAAGGTATTTTTCGGGCACCTAATAAAATATATCAGCCCTATTTATTGCTTTTCTGCAGATTTCCATAGTTATACTATTATACCATTGTACAATTATATTTATCTGTCACAAAGAGTGTCAAGTACTCTTTAACAATTATCCATGATCATGCTATAATCATTATTTAGTAACCATTATTCTTAATCAGGTTACCTGTTATTCATATTAATCATGTATACATGTTAATCTTTTGATTTTTACCTTTTATTGTTTTGGTACCTAACTCATTATTATTACCAAACATGGATCTATATTTTCCATGCATTTATCTTTGTTTATGAATATGTCAACAAGGGTATGTAACAGAACCTTTTTCTGCATTTAATCACTTATTATGTTATACCTAGACGTATGTTACGAGCACGCTCCTATGAACAATGTTTAAAGTAATTTTTTTTATTCAAGGCTTGAATAGGTAGCAGTCCGAGCCTAATGTAATAATTACATATATTAGATTTACAAGATCTGTAAATATAAACCCATGACCTGAGGTCATGGCATTAGGAGGGTTCTACGTGACCAAAGCAGACCTAGATTACGCTATGCGCTGTCTGCAGTAGCCTGATCTAGCTCAAAAGCTTTGTCAACATTTTATGTTTATGATAACTTTGCACAACAACTTCCATGGGAAGCGGTTGACCTGTTAACCTACGCCGGAAACTTGTAACTTCCGAGCCGGCGGACTACGTATGTTTTTTTATATGAATTGCTGAGATAGCTAATGTTCCGCTATCGACGCGATGCTTTAGAATGGCAGTTCCACGCCAACCATCAAACATATCGGTCTTCCGACCGAGCTGCATCTCCTAGTATGGAGTTACAGAATAAAGTTGTTATCTTGTTCAACTTGCCTGTTTGAATCATCTCCTTTAGTCAAGAAAGAACCACTCTACTAAGATATCCAAGGAAGATGAGAGGAACCAAAAATACTTACGAATGACAGTCGTAAGGAGAACACAAAAAGTCTATCGCCAAGCGATAAGACTTAGATATATATATTATATATAATTAATTATATATATATATATATATTATATATATATATATATATATATATATATATATATATATATATATATATATATATATATATATATATATATATATATATATATATATTGCATACACACATAACATTGTAAGCCCAGAAACAC
>NC_061098.1:27733906-27741406 GCF_015104395.2 Macrobrachium nipponense | reverse complement strand
CCACATAACAAGCGAATGCCCGGCACTTGAACAGAACCAGTACATAAAGAGGCATGATTCAGTGGCAAAAGCCCTCCACTGGAGCCTGTGCAAGAAACATCAGCTACCTTGCAGTAATAAGTGGTACGAGCACCAACCTGAGGGAGTGAAAGAAAACGATCAGGCAAAGATCCTCTGGGACTATGGTATCAGAACGGATAGGGTGATACGTGCAAACAGACCAGACGTGACGTTGATTGACAAAGTCAAGAAGAAAGTATCACTCATTGATGTCGCAATACCGTGGGACACCAGAGTTGAAGAGAAAGAGAGGGAAAAATTGGATAAGTATCAAGATCTGAAAATAGAAATAAGAAGGATATGGGATATGCCAGTGGAAATCGTACCCATAATCATAGGAGCACTAGGCACGATCCCAAGATCCCTGAAAAGGAATCTAGAAAAAACGAGAGGCTGAAGTAGCTCCAGGACTCATGCAGAAGAGTGTGATCCTAGAAACGGCACACATAGTAAGAAAAGTGATAGACTCCTAAGGAGGCAGGATGCAACCCGGAACCCCACACTATAAATACCACCCAGTCGAATTGGAGGACTGTGATAGAGCAAAAAAAAAAAACAAAAATAATAATAATAATAATAACAAGGCCACCACCCAAATAATATTATTTATATAATCCCCACCCAAATAATATTAGTTCGATGATTACCACCCAAATCCAGCGGCAAAATGAGGTGACAAATCGAAAAAAAATCTTAATATATTTATTTTTAATCACTGCAAAAAAGCAACAAATCTTAAAAGAAGAGATATACTACTATTGCTATGAAATGAAAGATAAAAAAATAAAATAAAAAAAACTCATGAAACAAAAGAAAGAAAAAGACAAATGACGGAATGGAAAAGAGAAAACGAAGATAAATAAAAGAGAGAGAGAGAGAGAGAGAGAGAGAGAGAGAGAGAGAGAGAGAGAGAGATAGGAAATTGAATTGCCGAATAAAACGAGAACAGGAACAAAAAGTCAGGTGAAATATTTTGTCGTAACTCGTCTTGAATGTTTCCAAAAAGTCCCCTGAGGTTGTGGTGGTTGGGATTCCCGTGACATGAAAAAAAAAAATAGAAATAAAAGAATTTTTACAGCTGCGTCAATAAAAAGAAGACTACGTAAATCTCAAGAGCCACGAAGAGAGAAGAATGAAGAGGAACGAGTGCCAACTGTAAATTCTGGGACGATAGATACCATTTGGAGGCATTTAAACTTTTTTGATATCAGAATCTTGTGTTATTTATTCTTAAGGAACGAGTGCCAATTATAAATTCTGGGACGATGGATGCAATTCGGACACATTTAATCTCTGGAGTTGTCAGATTCTTGTTTATTTTTTTGTTTTATATCAGTTTGAATGTTACTCATTTGATTTCGTGTTCTACAACAGCTTTATGTCATTTTCCTAGGAAAATACAGAGAAATGAGAGCCAACTATAAATTCTAGTACGATGGATGCCATTTGAAGACATTTAAACTTTGGAGATATCAGATTCTTGTTTATTTTTATTTTTTATATTAATTTGAATGTTACTTGTTCGATTTCGTGTTCTACAACAGCTTTATGTACTTCTCCTGGGAAAATAAAGAGAAATAAGTGCCAACTATAAATTCTACGACGATGGATGCCATTTGAAGACATTTAAACTTTTTAGATGTTAGATTCTTGTGTCGTTTATTTTCTTTATATATATCAAACCGAATTTTACTTATTTGGTTTCGTGTAATATAACCGCATTATGTCATCTCCCTGGGAAAATAAAGAGGAATGAGTGCCAACTATGGGATGCCATTTGGGGGCATTTAAACTTTTTAGATGTCAGATTCTTGTGCCGTTTATTTATTTATCTTTTTTATATCATCTTGAATGTTAATGATTTGATTTCGCGTTATGCAACAGCTTTGCGCATTGATACTGACAATTCGATGTTTATGGATGAATGAATATCAGAAAAATGATAGTTATATGACTACGTTTTTCTCTATAGTAAGTTCCTTTGTCGTTTTTTTATGATCTTATATGATTATGTTATTTGTACTTGATGTTGTAATTTTTCTGTGTAGGCCATGTACTTACAAGATCAAAAGAGATTACTGTCTACTTTGTCTATTTTGTGTTGTCTTTTTTGGGACAAATTTGCACCAATAGTTGTCTACTTTGTCTTTAAAATTAGTAACTAACTATTTTCCCCGCTATGTCCGTTTGTTTCAGTTTAAATGATATGTCATACCCTTAAAACTACACTGATTCTGACTGGCTCTTTGGTATTACCTATCAACGGAATAAATGGAAACTCAATATATAAATCCTCTGTGAAATTATGCCAGGCAGTACTTCAATAAATATTCGCTTGACGGCCAGAGAGGACATCAAAAGGGGTTAATATAGTAATTATTCCTTTTGAAGGATTACAGGTTATTATCAACTAAAAGATCACGTGTAATCCTCGCGTATTTTCAGAACGATATTACAAAAAAAATGATTTTTTTTCAATATCTTGATTGAAAATTTTTAACAGATCGCATATGTATATATATATATAATATATATATATATATATATATATATAATATATATTTATATATATATATATATATATATACTATATTTATATATATATATATATATATATATATATATATATATATATATATATAGAGAGAGAGAGAGAGAAGAGAGAGAGAGAGGAGAGAGAGAGAGAGAGAGAGAGAGAGATTCCCTACAGGTTAGCTTTAAACCCCTACAAAAAAAAAGAAAGGTAGGAGGCAGTTGCTAGAAGTTTCCCGACGCGGGGGATTATTTTAATTAACTGTTCTAGAACTTCAGATGAAGGAGTCAAGGTATTATGGGGCAGCCCTGAGCGAGAAGTTCGTATCCATTTCTGGAAGGTGAACTGTCTCCTTATATATATCTTTTGCGAGATTATTTTAGGCTTTTAATGTCCAGCCTAAATAAAAATACACTTACATTAAATAAAGAAAAGCTGTATTGTATTGATTCTCATTTTAGAGAAGTTATATTAGTATGGGATAATCAAAAAGTCATTAAGCAAAACGATGTCTTTGGCAAAGGTTGTACTTGAGTGCGGTGGAAAGGTGCCTGGTATATGCGACTCTCTCTCTCTCTCTCTCTCTCTCTCTCTCTCTCTCTCTCTCTCTCTCTCTCTCTCTCTCTCTCTCAAATAATACCTTTCCATCAAAGATTTATCCCATCGTTGCAGTTAATTATATTTACATATTTATTACAAATGTTACTGGGATACTGTAGCAGAAGGAGAAAGAAGAGAGAGAGAGAAGAGGCTTGTTCAGGAACGAGAGAGACGAGAGAGAGAGAGCAGAGAGATAATAAATACTCGTAGATCAGGCTATATCAGTTTTTCGTTATTCTACCATTTATTTAGTTTCATATTAGATGAATTATCCAGGACTAGAGTAGATTAAGAAAAAGAGAGAAAAAAACTACCTATTTAAACACCGCATCAGATTCTTCGTAAAATAAATCTCGGAATAAATGATTTGAGTATTTCAACTCCCAGACGGTTTTATAAAGGACTCAATCTTGGTATCTCACGTTCCAGAAAAGCAGGATTTCACATAGAAATGAATTGGGTGCGATCGGGTTCCATTTCCAAGATTGGAGAAGACGGTCGCCAAGTAAACCAGGCTTCTGATGAGAGAGAGAGAGAGAGAGAGAGAGAGAGAGAGAGAGAGAGAGAGAGAGAGAGAGAGAGAGATATTTCAGGTTCTTGTCTACATCTAGACTCTAGACAGTATGGTAGGAATTTCGAGTTAAAATAGATAGTCAGAGAGGCTAGACAAACAAACTTGCATTTATTTCTGATTCCTCCATCTATGCAAACGAGTCTTTCAGTGCAAAAGAAGTCCTTGGAAATCTTCCAAAATTTATTGAAATTGGTATTGTTGACCGATGTAAGATTTGTAGACAACTTCGTACAGGTGCAACTTCAGTCTTGGATAAACAAGAGAGACAATGTTACGAGAATGGAGATTTGATAATAACAAAGAATAAAATAGACAGTGGATGATAACAGAGGTAAAATCACGTGAATGAGGAAGTAAAGAGATTTTCCCAAAAGAGATGAGATTTAAAACAGTCAGATATCATCAGCTTGATTTTGTAATCACTTCTATTACCTTCTTGATTTGCTAATGGGTTGAAATTCGATTAACAATGTTTAGTTAAATTACAAAATCAAACAGACAGCATAGCTCCTCTGTGGCGTGGCTGGTATGGTGTTGGCGTGCCATCTCGGTGGCCGTGAGTTATATTATCTGGCATTCCATTAAGGGGTGAGAGATGTGTATTTCTGGTGATAGAAGTTCACTCTCGACGTGGTTCGGAAGTCACGTAAAGCCGTTGGTCCCGTCGTTGAATAACCACTTTTGGTTCCATGCAACGTAAAAAAACAAAAAATACTACAGTACTAAATGAAATACAGACTCCATTTTTATCCATGCTGACTTGTGCAGAGACGAATTTCAAAGTCTGTAGTCCGGCTTCAAAAATGAATACCAGATTCCGAAATGTTCCACTATGGTATATTTCCGTCAGCTTAATATATTTCCCCTGATGCAGTTTTCTATATTATAAATATTCACGCAAATATTCAGGAGCAGTTTATCACCACGGTGAATATTGTCACTCAAAGTGCGTGAAATTGGCTAATTCATTCAAGTTCACCTATTCAATAATATAGAGTACCATTGGACACTGAATTCGCCAATATATTTCAGTGAACCGTTCTACGATAATCGGGTTTATTGCTTTCAACAAATAGGTAAGTTTGTTTGCATTAAACGTTAAATTTGAAATTTTTGTTTACGAAACTTTGACCAAAAGGTGCACCCCCATTGATAGGCAACGGGTATTTATAGAATTTGGCAGATAGACATTTATAAACTGAGGGAATAACTAAACCCTTTTTTATGGTGGATAGCTAAGCCATGGAGATAAATATATATATATATATATATATATATATATATATATATACTATATATATATATATATATATATATAGATATATAATATATATATACAGTACCATAGTATATATATATATAGATATATATATATATATATATATGTAGATATAGATATAATATAATATATTCTATAATATATATATATAGATACTATATATATATATATATATGTATACTCTTTATATATATCCTAATATAATATATAATTAATATAATATATAAATATAATATTGTATATTAATATTAATTAATTATATATATATTTCGATTCATAGATATATATTACTATAATAATATATATCTATAGATCTATAGTAGATAAGAGTTATGAAATTATATACATAATAATAAATCATAAGATTATATATTATATAGCTAGAGAGATTTATAGATATGATATATAGAGCTATATAATTATATAAAGTATAATAGAGATATAGTATAGTATATATATAGAGATAGATATATATATATAGAGAATTATAGAATATATATATTACTATATATTTAGATATATATAATAATCATATGATATATATTATATATAGTTATTATATATACCATACATAATATAATATATATAATTATATAAGATCTAATCGTATAATCTTTATTATAGATATATATATTAGAATATATATATTATAAGATATATATATATAATATATATAACTTGTACGTGTGTTTGTGGGGTTGTATATTTTTTCAGTATCAGAAAAATTTAGTTTTGCAGAAGTGAAAAGATAATATATTGACGCCAAATTTCCTAAGATGACAAATTCGGTTCTAAATCTCTCAATTCATTACTTAATAAAATACATCAGTTTTACATTAACCAATTACCAGTGAATTCTATTATGAATCAAAGAAATTCATTGTCGGTACGGAATTTATAACTCTTAACACTTCCCTCGAAATACTAATAAATTTAATACATTTGTCAAGGGTAATGAAACATGTTCAATTAGAGAATTTATGTAATTAATAATAAAACGCATCCATTCTTTGGAAGGAGGAGAATGCAATTAAGGACTTGATTGGTAATGATGATGTTTATTGTTTGTTCAAACAGTAGAATTATGGTCGCAATATCAGTCAGAAATTAAAAATGATTGGATATATATATATATATATATATTATATATATATATATATATATATATATATATATATATATATATATATATATATATATGTAATATAATAAATATATATATATATATATATATATATATATATATATATATATATATATATATATATTATATATATATATATATATATACTTGCAATGCATTTAAAAAGCGCACTTTTCCCTAGAAACTTTTTCGCTGCTGCGAAATTTCGTTGTTTGTTACCATGTCTGCAATTGCCTCAAGTGTCAGGGGGTCGGCGTTCCATAGTTTTTTTTTTCCAGGCCGCCTCACCCCAATCCCTTGGTACCGCTTCTCACGTCACCTCCTTATATTCCCCCCTCCCACCCCTTTCCTAACCTTTATTCCATCTCCCTCTATCTTTATTGTCTATCACTTTTTTTTTTGGTGGGGGCCGGGGGGGGGGGGGGGGGGGGGGTGGGGGGGAGGGCGGTGGGATTGGGTTATATTACAGCCTGTCCCGTTGGACTTGGTTTGAGGAATTCTAGTGATATCGTTATTACACACACACACACACACACACACACACACACATATATATATATATATATATATATATATATATAATATATATATTATATATATATATATATATATATATATTATATATACGTAAGATTTGTAATGCTTGATGACAGGGGTGTATTTGGGCACTTTTGAAATGGTGTGCTATCAACAGACAAGATTTCCCGTCCTCTAAATAAAGAGATCTGTTATAAGCATTCTTATTTCGTCTAATAACTGAGCTTCCTTTGGCTACTTGTTGTACATCTATTGTCTTAGTATTTATTTATAAAAAAAAAGATGATCTCTTAAGTAAACTCGTTACCATAACCATCAATGTTATTGCCTTCTTTTGCCAATATATTCTCCATTCGTTCAAGAGAGGAAATAAATGTAGACGCCAATATGACAACCAACAGACAGAAGAACTTTTGAGCCTAAAGAACTGAAGGATACTGGGCTTGAGATCCTAAGGGTCCTCCTTGGGGAGACGTAGGAGAAAAAGGGATAATAACAGGAGCAAATAAGGATGCCATTACTCGTGTTTCGAGTTTCCCAAAAGAGCTGTTGTACGCTAAGCCTATTGTCTCCCTTTTAATTCGGGGAAGTGGCCCTGGGGCTGGGGCGTGGGAAGGTTACTGGGCCATTTTTCGTCAGTTAAGATCCCCATGACGTTTTCAGCTCAGCCGGGAGCTACCTGATGGCGTCAGTGATGACATTGTCTGGCCGTCCCGTATTGTTTAGTTTGATATTAAGTCTGATTTCCAGTTGATCAACCACAGAATTCTTGA